>NC_069080.1:128854616-129459953 GCF_025698485.1 Gossypium arboreum
AAGTGACTTAGTCATCATATCGTAGGATTTTCATGAGTGCTAATTTTGCTCACAACAATATCACCACGAGCAATAATATCACGAACAAAATGATCTAGAATATCAATGTGTTTTGTTCTCTCATGAAATATTTGATCTTTTGTAAGAAAGATGGCACTCATTGTCACAAAATCATGTCTTGATTTGAAGGTCTTCATTGAGTTCACTAAATAGTCCCTTCAACCAAATAGCTTCTTTACAAGCCTCGATGTATCGCCATGTCGACTAAACGATTGGTGAACAAAGCGTGTAGTTTGCAAAGTGGCTTTCCAACTAATTGCACAACCTCAGGTGTAAAAAGCGTAACTTTGTGAGAGATCTTCTTCTATCAAGGTCTCTCGCAAAATCAACATCAACATACCCTATAACTCCATCTTTAGTTCTTCCAAATTGTAAGCAAACATCAGTAGTGCCTCGTAAGTATCTTAAAATCAAATGTTCTTTACCGGGATTTGCCATATATCTGCTAACTGCACTGACTGCATATGATAAATCTGGACGTGAACAAACCATAGCATACATGAGAGATCCCATTGTGCTAGAGTATGGAACATATGACATGTACTCAATCTCATCATCCGATTGAGGAGACAAGGCCGATGAAAGTCCGAAATAAATTGCTAAAGGAGTACTAACAGCTTAGCACTCTGCATATTGAACACCTGAAGAACTTTCTCAATGTACCCCTTGACTTAGGTACAATTTACTTGCTTTTCTATCTCGAGAATCTCCATACCAAGTATCTTCTTTGCTGGTCCTAAATCTTTCATCTCAAATTCTTCACTTAGTTGGGCTTTAACCTTTCTTATCTCTCCTTTATCTTCTCTTGCTATCAACATGTCATCAACATAAAGAAGATACATACAAAAAGAACCATCCTTGCTTTCTTAAAGTAAACACAATTGTCTAAACTACTTCTTTTGAAATCATAAGAAGTCATAAAGGAATCAAACCTCTTGTACCACTATCTTGGTATTGTTTCAAACCGTAAAGGGACTTTCTCGAGAAGCAAACATAGTCCTCTTTTACGAGACTATAAAACCCTCTGGTTATTGCATGTAAATATCTTCCTCAAGTTCTCCATGCGCAAATCGGTTTTACATCTAATGCTCAAGCTCCAAATCATGTATGGCCACAATACCAAGCAAAGCTCGAATCGAACTATGCTTAACAACCTGGAGGTTTAATTTCTCTTCTAGTTCTATTTTTGGCAATAGAGTATTGTGGTGAAGAAGCAACTCTATTCTCAATTTTTAATCGCTTGAGGAGTTGACTCTGTATAATCGATGCTCCACCTTTTAATTTTCTTTATTGGAAGAGTCTTTAAGAGATAAGTTAGGTAGCATAGCGGTTTCATCAAAAACAACATCTCTGCTAATCACAACTTTTCTATTTTCGAGACACCATAACTTATACCCTTTTACACCAGCTTTATAACCAAGAAAAATGCATTTAATAGATCTCGGTTCAATTTTCCATTATCAACATGAGCATCAGCAGGACACCCAAAAATTTTTAAATCGGAAAAATTAGCAGGATTACTGACCATACCACTTGTGGAGTCTTTTTCTCAATGGCAACGGATGGAGATCGGTTGATCAAAAACATGCAGATGAGGCCGCCACGCCCAAAATGCCTTCAATAAGTTGGCATTTGACAACATACATCGAACCTTCTCCATGATCGTTCTGTTCGTTCGTTACTGCTGTTTTGTTTCAGGAGTATAATGACTGTCAAGTGTCTCATGATCCTCCCGACTTGCATAATCTATTAAACTCATCAGAACAAAACTCTAAGCCATTATGCGTCGCGAAGTATTTTATTTGTTTTCCTTCATTTTTCAATCATAATTTTCCAAGACTTAAATCGGAAAACACATCGCTTTTACGCTTAGAACGCCCAAACTTTTACGGAAAAATCATCAATAAAGGTTAGCATATAATTAGCTCCACCTCTCGAAAGCACTCTAGATGGCCCCACAGATCGGAATGAATATACTCAACGTTCTCTTCGTGTTATGGATTCCTCTAATGAATCGAACTCTCTTTGCTTCCCAAAAACACGGTGCTCACGAAAATTCGGTTTGCAAATTCCTTGCCCATTAAGAAGTCCTCTTTTGCTTAATTCATCATACCATTATCACTCATATGCCCTAGGCGCATATGCCAAAGTTTAATAATATCATCATCGACAAGAAAAGAGGCGGCAATTGCATCACCGATATGATGAGAACCACAGAAAACATATAACTTGGCAATCTTTTCTACGCTTTCATCACAACAAGAGACCCTTTGGAAATCTTTAAAACCCACTTTTAGGCATGTATCTGCACCATTTTGAATCAAGAGTACTCAACGAAATTAAATTTCTTTTCAATTACGGAATATGCCGCACGTCATTAAGTGTTACGACAACTCCATCAAACATCTTAACTTTAATTGTTCCAACACCTGCGATTTTACATGAAGCATTATTTCCCATCAAAACAACACCTTGGAATCTTGTTTCATAAGTTGTAAACCAATCCCGATTGGGACTCATGTGGAAGGTGCAGACTGAATCAAGTATCCACTCCTCATTTACTTTAGAATCATTGACGAAGTGACTAGAAGTTCACCATCATTGTAGTCTTCTACAACATTAGCTTCAAGAAATTTTTGGTTGTTTTCCTTTTAATTCAGACCTCCCTTTAATCTTATTTTGTAGCTTATAGCACTTTCAGTTTAATGTGCCCTTTCTTCTTGGAGAAGTTACAAGTTTTACCTCTATTTGAAGACTTGATCTACCCTTAGATTTACCTCGAGGATTCCGTTCACGTGTCCTACCACGATCATCATCGGCATTCGATCTTGTCTCCCATGAACAATGAGACCCTCTCCCACGAGTCGGGTTTAAATACAAGATGCTTCATCTTATCATACGAGGTTAAAGAATCATAAACCTCATCAAGCGTGAGAGACTCACGGCTATATAAAATTGTGTCTCTAAAGGTTGAATAAGGCAGGAGACGCTTGAACAAAGTAGAATCAACCCTAGATCTTCCTTATCATCTTGATCTTCCATGGCCTTCAAGTTTGAGAGAATTTCTTTAAACAACATTAAGTGTTCGGTGTATAAACACCTTCCTCCAAGCAGCGAGCATAAAGACACCGCTTCATATGCAACTTGCTTGTTAGAGTTTTCGACATACATATTTGTTCTAGCCTCTTCCATAATCACAACGTGACAATTTTCTCTTTCATCACATCCACAAAATTTAGTTGGACAAATGAGAGATGTAATTGTGTTAATGCTTTTCGATCCTTACGCTTCTTCTCTTCATCAGTGAATAATCTTCGGCATCTTATCTATCCTAGCAGGCATCCTCTGAGATCCATCTGCAAGAAGCGCTGCATCTTAATTTTCCACAAGCGCACATCTGTGTTGCATCCAACAAATGAATTTCATACTAAAGACGCCATTACCGTGGATCGAGATGAATAAACGGAAGCTCGGATACCAATTTGTGAAAAATAAAACAAAATAAAAATAAATAAAATAAAAACACACAAATTTTACGTGGAAACCCTTTAGGAAAAAACGACGCAGGGAGAAGAAAATTCACTATGTCGAAAAATTTGACTCAAATACAAGAGGAATAAACTATGTCTATTTATAGGCTTGCAAAGCCATATTCTAGTAGGATTGAAACACCTTATCCTAATCAATATAAAATAGATGGAGTTTAATAAGATTTAAAACCTTATTCTAAAATAAAATAAAAGAAGTCTAGTTCTATATGGATTTTACTTTTATTTTATTTTCCATCGTATTTTATTTAAATAAGAATTTGAGTCACTTAATTCTAATACGCATAATTAAGAAGGATTTTTCCAATTAAATTATTCTCTAAAACGTCGTACCAATGCAATGAAGGTGGTGGGTTTGGAATTCACCTTGGAGAAAATTTGGAATAGAGTTACAAATAGTAGTTTTAATTTTTTGAAACAAAAATAAAAAGAAATTATATTTGTGATCATGTGCATAGTCAATAAATGTAATTGGTTAATTCATTTCATAACATCTAGTCACTTTTGGATGAATGAAAATAATTCAGAGATAGTAATCTTTCAAAAGGAAAATACTACTACCTTTCAAGCATATAATTAAAGTAATTTTTATTTTGATTGCTTAAATGAGATTGCATAAATAAAACAACAAAAGGAAAAGGACAGAGAAATGATATTATACCTTTAAAGTTGTTACAACAAAGAGTACAAAGGCTCTTTAGAGAATTCAAGCTTCCAATAAGAGGAATTTCACCTGTAAAATATTATTAAATGCATCAAAATTTATTAATATTTTTAGTAGACCCTATAATTTATTGAGGATTATAGGAGTCTGTTTTATTTATATTTTCTTTTATATATATATATATATATTCATTTTTTTAGTATTTTCATGTATTTAGGAATTTCATTCTTGGCATACATTTTGGATAAAAAATACTTGTAAATCACCCAATTCTAGGAGCATAGCCGGGGTAGGTACAGTTCTTGACCCCTTAAAGGCTAAATAAAAATTTGGCTTTTAACCCCTGTTTAAAAAATTAAAACAATCAATTTAATATTTTTCATCCTTTGATTAAATGTAAAATTGCAATTTTGACCCTTTAAAAAATAATAATTCAATTTAAGCCTTTAACACAAAACTTTCCTGTTTGTGTCCCCTTCAAAATTTTATAGTTTTATATTAGCCCCGTTAGCAAATTCTTGGCTTCGCTTCTATCCAATTGCAAGACAACAATGTATTTTAAGGTAAATTATGCACAGTTGTGGTTTGACTCATGCCTTGTGTGCCAACACGAGAAACCACAGCCTATGTATATCTTAAGTATAGAGTCTGTTACTTGGCAAATTTTGACGTAGAAATTATCTTTACGATATATGTACGTATGTATATGTTTAATATGAAACAAAAATGTAAGGATTTTATCTATAATAAGCAGGAGACTTATCCTATCACATAAAGAATATCAATAACCTTTGAAGAGTTCCCATTGAAGAGGTTCTAGTTCTCGCATGGCTCTTGAAGATCAAGATAAACATTAAGATCAAGCTTTCAAATTTTAAATATATCTTATCTCACTTTATACGGAGATGCATAATTTAGATCTTAAAGCAACCTACATCAAAGCCCTATTTAAGGAGATTTACTTCCATAGGAAAGTGATGGTTTTGAGAGAGCACACTTGTTCATTGCATAAACAACTTCTTACATTTATCTTTCATGTGTCTTTCATTTACTTTTGTTGGTGTCTCATGTGACCACATTGTCACAACATGCACCAGACTGCCTTTGTTTAAGGCTTCGCTGGTTTACAAGTCGGTTTCACTGATTTACAATCTGTACTTGTTATACCTACTGTAAAAGAAAAAAAAAACTTTCCAAATGGGTCTCATTTAATTGAAAATGAGTTAGGTTGGGCAGAGTATTTGGTTCTTGGTTAAATGAAAATAACTTCGGCCTGGATTTAGGCATTGGGTTTAAAGTAACTTATATAAAAGGTCTAGTATGCTGATTTATTTGATTTGTATGGTTTGGAAACTCAAAATTGAAACCAATCAAATTGAGTCTCAACTAAATAAAGTGAAAAGTCGACTAAATGGAATTCGAGTTAAATCGATTCAGTTAACTGAAATTTTCACATACTCATAACCATGGTGATTCATTCGTTGAGAGATTTCAACAGAGATATGTTGAGAGGAAAATATGCGGAAGTAGAAAAATAAAGTAATACAACTAATGCTCTTAGACTAAGGTGAGATTTGACAATTTATGTATATTTGTTGGTCTAATCATTTTATTATTTATATATTAATTTATTAGTTCATGTATTATTATTATTGTATTCATATTACATTTTAATCATTATTTTCAGACTATATCCTATGTAATAAAATTGTGTCATAAAGTACTTGATCTCGTTTTCCTAACAAAGGAATTGTCGTTTTAGCCTTAAATCTAACAAATATGTTATTATTATTGTTGTAGTATCCATATTAATCATCCGTGAAAGTATCAACTGATTGGCAAGATAATTATGAAAAAGGCTTAGTACCTCCAAGAATAATAGCTTCTTTTATTTCACAAAATTCTTCCTTCAAGCTTGTTGAATGAACGATCTAATGATTTGATCTTTGACAAGGCGCCTAATGATGATGGGAAAAGGCCTGTCAAACAAATTTGAGAGAAGTTGAGTGCTATAAGAGAATGACTTAATGGTCAAAAACGCCTTCAACGAAAAAATAATAATTAAGTCATCATGAGAAAATTGTATTTAATTCAGCCTTTAAATTTGAAAAATTTATCAATCAAACCCGTGTTTAAGGATGATCAAGTTTGATTGTTAAGTTCAGTTGATGTGGTTGTGAGACAATTAAATGATGATATGTGGTATAGCATGTGCACCTCATTATAAATGAAATTAATTTTAATAAGTGTTAGTATTTAGTACATTGGCATTGTACTTTTTTATTCAAGAACCAACCTTAAAAATTGTCATGTATCTCTTTTACTAAATTTTTTATTATATCCTATAAGATATTTGTCAATCCCTTACCCTTTTTGTAGAGTCTAAAACTTTAATGATAATCTAAAAATATTTTTTAATAATTGTTTAAAACAGGTCTAGGATGAATACAGGCAAATAATTTCGTAGTAGATTAAATTCTTTGGATATATTAATAACCAAATCCACACCCGCAAATCTTACATGTGATGGATTCATTTGAATATATATATATATATATATATATATATATATATATATATATAATAACTTGTAAGAAGGGTTGATTAATTTGAAAGCATAAATTTTTCTCTTTATGATTTGTATCAATCTTTTCTTATTAAAAAAAAGAATATTTATAAAATGGGTTAACCAATTAGAAAAATAGGACTTATAAAACTTAAGGATCTAAATTTATGTTGGGGGTTATTCAGTGGGATGAAGAGTAAATTTCAAGTAGCAAGGTTGGATCCATCTCCCTCCCTTCCATATTTAGTGTCTTGCAAATCTTAAGAAAAGGTGCATCACCGGAAATTGTATGGATATATACTTGATACGGTATATTCAATTCTTTTACTTTGAATGCATGAGTATTTGTATATGGATATATACTTGATACAGCATATTCAATTTTTTAAAAGACTGTTCATGTATGTGAAGAAGAAAGGTTTTAGAAGTAAATGTGCAAGAAAGGTAATTTTCTTTTATTTCCAAAGCATTTTTTTTTCTTTCAAAAATTTTAAGTGATTTGTGACCGTATATTCGAGAAATAATTATTATCATCTTTGAGTTTATCGGTGATAAACTCCTTTAATTTCAAGTATATATAATAAGCTTGTTATAATAATATTATTTCAAATCAGTTAAATAGGTGCTCGTGGTAGGATATAATGAGAAGAATGATAGCTCAAGAGGGATGTTGACAATTTAATGCTAATGGCAGGGATTTGGAAAAATTATAATATCAGACATGAGAGAAGCATGGAAATTGGGTAAGATCCTTGGTCTACGCGTTGAGGGAGATGAGGATGAAGTAGTGAGAGAGTTGGCAGAAATAGGGTTGAATGATTAAAGAATGCAAGGTTGGGGCTGTGGAGAGGGAATGTTGAAGAATTTTCGAAATTATTCTTTGGTGTACTGGCACGCTTTAATCTCGTTCTGATTCTGGTCTTTGTCTTTCTGGCTTTGTTTTGTTGCCGCTAACTTTGGGATTGGGTGAAGTATGAAAATTCTCTCATGGTAAGGAAGGGTCTCAGCAGTAACGTAAAATGGTAATGGTTGAAACAGAAAATAAAAGAAATGTAGCCGCTGTGGGTACTATGGTGACAAATTTGCCAAAGTTGATGGGATAGAACAAATGAATTTGTTGATGTATAGATACAAGCTTTGATGTATAGTGAAGTCAAAGGATATTTGTTGGCATAGCCAAAGTCTGAATATTTCAAACTGAGGCAAATTAGATAACTCAATTGGTAAATACGCATGGAAGTTATTATCGCCAAGTGAAGTTCGATGGTGTCTGTGACTTGTTATTTAGATCAACGGCTCTGTGATGTATGAATCCGCAAGTAGTATCAATTTAATTAAAACCAAATATAAAAGTAGATAATCAGCTGGTTGCAAAAAGGTTTTCTAGGTCATGCTTGGTCTCAAGCTTGTTTTGCCAAAATGTTTAATTTATTGTCAGTGGATCTTTAAATTCTTCTTTTAATATGGTGGTTGATCTAATTGGCGACTGCTTATGGTCTTTGTGGCTACTTAACAATTAACCGGCTTTGTGTTAGGAATTTAATATTAAAACCATGATTCAGACCAAAGTCTTGTAGATTATAAGTTTGCATCATTTCACCTCCCTTGATTCATGACAAGAAGAAATCAACCTCTCTTCCTAGTTCCAAATATAATTTGCTTTTTTTTTTTTTTTTGTTCTCAGCATCATCAAATTTATTAAAAGGCAAAAGGTGCCAATTAAAACAGTCTTTATAATCTAGTGCACCAACACAATATACAATAAAGCAGAAATATAAAATAACTATAGAAAAAGGCCCGCCTCCCACCAGGAAATGAGGATTTCTATTCTGTCCTCAGCCTGTTTTGCAAAAAATCGGCCGAAGAGTTTTCTTATCCACCTTTCTGCATATCTTTGTTGAACTCTCTCGATGATCCTAATCAACCACCATGATTTTCCAGTCGTGAATCCAATGTACCCAATGCTCAATCCTAGCACCAACCCACATCCATATCCCATCAATATAGAAAATTTCCAATTCAATTCATTATCATCATCATCATCTCTATCAAATTTGGCTAGAGTTTCCACATCATTATCACAGCTTTTTGATAATGGTAACCCATAAACCCAAGTTTCCTTTGTAGGAATCATTAGTGAAAGTATCAAATTGTTTACTTTGAGGAATGGGTCCTTAAGATTATTATGAGAAAGGTTTAACACCTCTAAAAATCCAAAATTCTTTAATTCTATTGGAATTCTTCCTTTGAGTGTTAGGTGTGGGTCCCACTATGTGGAAACCCATATTTTCAGCATAATGTTTTGCCTTCTTTTCTTGGATTTGTCAAAAAAAAAAAGAGCCATTCATTTTGGCTTTTACGGGTGTTGTGGCGAATGAGAGAGCCAAATTCTCAAATTAAAAACAGAGAGAAAGAGAGAAGAAAATTTTAATTTTTAAGTTTAGTGCAGCAGTGATCAACACTTGATCGAAGGTCCATCCGTGGTTCGATTGAGCTGATTTTTGGACAGTAGCTAGGCGATAAGGTGTTCTTGACTTTGTACGGTCGGATTTTTCATCCGAGTCTTGTAGCGTCAGAAATACCCGTTTTTCAGCAGCTAAGTTTTTGGTGATGTTCTCTCATTTTCTCTCTTTTGCTAAAGATTGCATATTGTTAGCCTTGCGGAGTTGAATGCTTGTTGTAGGCTTGATATTGTGATCTTGTAGTCGAACATTTGATGATAGTGGAGCTCTTTATGGGACTCTAAAGTCCCGTGGTTTTTACCCTTGATTTAGAGGGTTTTCCACGTAAAATATCGGTGTTTCTATTTATTTTGTTGTGGTTGCATTAGTTGATTTGTGGTTGATTAAGGTTGCTAGAGAACATATCTTGTGCTATTGTGCTTGCCATAATTTTTGACAGAGTTATAAGGAGAAAAGAACACCGGTTGTGCTTTGGCTTTGTTTGGTTGTTCGGTTTCTTCCCAACAAACCGGTACCAGAGCTTGGTTATTGTGTCGATAATTATGGAAATTAATCTGAGCAAGATGATTATGTTGAATGGCACAAATTATCAACTTTGGCGGAATAAAATGAAGGATTTGTTGTTTGTAAAGGCTTTGCATCTTCCGGTCTTTACTACTCAAAACCCGATTCAAAAGTGATGAAGAATGGGAATTTGAGCATCAACAAGTGTGTGGCTTTATTCGGCAATTTGTTGAAGAAAATGTTTACAACCACATTGATCAGGAGACACATGCTCGAACATTGTGGGAGAAGCTTGAAAGCTTGTATGCTTCGAGGTCGGGCAATAACAAGTTGTTTTTTTGAAGAAAATGATGGCAATGAAATATAAAGAAGGAATGTCTATAGTGACCATGTTAGTGAATTTGAGTGTGATGAATCGATTGCTTGGTATGGGTGTCAAATTTGATGACGAAATTTTAGGACTTTGGTTGCTTGCTACTCTACTGGACTCTTGGGAGACCTTTCGGGTCTCACTCATTAATTCGCTTACAGGTATTATTACTTTGGATTTGGCTAAGAGTGGTGTGTTGAATGAAGAGGTTAGAAGAAGATCTCAGGGTTCTACATCACAGTCCGAGGTGTTGGTTATCGAGAACGGGGAAAACAGAGACAAAGATGGAAAGGGTAGAGATAAAAGCCGAAGCAAGTCAAGATCGAGATACAAAAATCTTGAGTGTCATCATTGTGGTAAGAAAGGTCATATCAAGAAATATTGCTTCAAGTGGAAGAAAGAGAACAAAGGTAGTGGTGATAAACACGATCGGAATGACGATGAAAAATCCGAGCGTGTTGCTATCATTACTCGTGAAGATCTGTTAGTTATTTGTGATGAGAATTTGGTCAACCTAGCATGCGACGAGACTAGTTGGGTGATTGATCTGGTGCATCACTTCATGTCACGTCGAGGAAGGAATTATTCACATCTTATACTCCCGGTGATTTTGGGGTATTGAAGATGGGTAATGATGGTTTGGTTTCGGTTATTGGTATGGGAGATGTTAGCTTGGTGAGTAACAATGGAACAAAGTTAACTCTCAAGGATGTCGACATGCACCGGATGTCCGCTTGAATTTGATTTGCAGAAAGCTTGATGATGAGGATTCGTAACACCTTCAAGTGAAGGGCGGTGGAAGTCGACTAAAGGCTCCTTGGTTGTGGCTCGAGGAAAGAAGAGCTCAAATTTGTACTTGATGCAAGCTTTGACTTCTCGAGAGCGGTGAATGTGACAGCGAATGACAACTCAACTGAGTTGTGGCATAAACGACTCGATCACATGAGTGAGAAGGGCTTAGGCATTTAGCGAAGAAGAATCAACTTTCGGGTTTAAAGAATGCTACTTGAAGAATTGTGCTCATTGTCTAGCAGGGAAGCGAGAAAGAGTTTCATTTAGAAGCCATCCTCCTCATAGGAAATTAGAGTTGCTAGAGTTGGTCCATTCAGATGTTTGTGGTCCGATAAAAGTAAGATCACATGGTGGTGCACTTTACTTTGTGACTTTCATTGATGATTGTTCAAGAAAGCTATGGGTTTACACTTTGAAGTCTAAAAATCAAGTCTTTGAGGTGTTTAAACAGTTTCAAGCATCGGTTGAAAGGAAACGGGAAGAAGTTGAAGTGCATTCGATCGATAATGGTGGCGAGTACACGTGGTCGTTTCATGAGTATTGTCTGACGACAGGGAATCAGACATCAGAGAACACCACCAAAGACTCCACAGTTAAATGGGTTAGCTGAAAGAATGAACCGAACATTGATTGAGAGAGTCAGATGTTTGTTGTCAGATGCAAAGTTACCAAGATCGTTTTGAATGAAGCTTTGAATACTGATGACATATGTGATAAATCATCTCCTAGTGTTCCTTTGAAAGGTGATGTGCGGATAGAGTTTGGTTTGGTAAAGACATGTCATATGATCACCTACGTGTGTTTGGTTGTAAAGCATTTGTTCATGTTCCAAAGGATGAAAGATCCAAGTTGGATGCCAAGGCTCGACAATGCATTTTTATTGGTTATGGTCTAGATGATGAGTTTGGTTATAGACTCTATGATCCAGCTTCGTAAGAAACTCGTAAGAAGTAGAGATGTTGTCTTCATTGAGGATCGACCATTGATGACATTGATAAGACGGAGAAAGTGGATTCACAAGGTAGTGGTGACTTGATCGATATGAATCCGGTTCCCTAGACTCTACACGGATCCTATCCAGGATGATGTGCATGGTGATGTTAGTGGTGACCATCAGACTATAGGTGACTTTGATACTCCCATGGATGATGTTGTGAATGATCAACAACAAGCACCTATAGCTCCACCAGTAGTTCCACTTCGAAGGTCTTCCAGAGATCGACGATCTTCTGTCAGGTATTCTCATGATGAATATGTTCTTTTGACTGACGAGGGAGAACCTGAATGTTATAAAGAGGCTATGGAGAGTGAATGCAAATATCAGTGGGTTGAAGTGATGAAAGACAAACTTTAATCCTTGCATGAGAACCATACTTTTGAATTGGTGAAACTGCCTAAGGGCAAAAGAGCTTTAAAGAATCGATGGGTTTACAGGTTGAAGCAAGAAGAGAAGTTTTCATCTCCACGATACAAAGCTAGATTGGTCGTCAAGGGTTATACTCAGAAAAAGGGGGTTGATTTTGAAGAAATATTTTCTCCGGTTGTGAAGATGTCCTCTATCAGAACTATACTGAGTTTGGCAGCTTGTTATGACCTAAAGGTTGAACAAATGGATGTGAAAACTGCTTTTCTTCATGGTGACTTGGAAAAAGAGCTTTACATGGAGCAGCCAGAGGGTTTTGTTGCACAAGGGAAAGAAGACTATGTGTGCAGATTGAAGAAGAGCTTGTATGGTTTGAAGCAAGCTCCAAGGCAATGGTACAAGAAGTTTGAGTCATTATGGGGAGTAAGGCTACAAGAAGACTACTTTTGATCATTGTGTGTTTGTTAAGAGATTCTCGGTGATGATTTTATTATTCTTTTGCTCTATGTTGATGATATGCTTATTGTTGGTCGAATGCTTCTAGAATTGAGAAGTTGAAACAAGAGTTGAGTAAATCCTTTGCAATGAAGGATTTGGGGCCAACAAAGCAAATTCTTGGCATAAGACCGACACGTGATAGAAAGGCCAAGAAATTATGGTTATCACAAGAGAGGTACATTGAGAAAGTACTTCAAAGGTTTAGTATGGACAAAGCTAAAGCGGTGAATACTCCCTTTCCTATGCACTTTAGATTGAGTGTTAAGCATAGTCCTTCCACAGAAAAGGAGAAGGAAGAGATGCAGAAAATTCCTTACTCTTCAGCCGTGGGTAGTTTGATGTACGCAATGGTTTGCACAAGACCAGACTTGGCTTATGCCTTTGGTACAGTTAGTCGGTTTCTTTCTAATCCAGGCAGAGAGCATTGGAATGCACGATGAAGTGGATTATGAGATATCTTCGTGGCACTTCCAACATGAAACTTTGTTTGACAATGAAAAACCTGTTCTTGTTGGGTATCTGATTCAGACATGGCGGAGACATTGACTCGAGGAGATCTACTTGAGTTACTTAATCATTTATGCGGAGGAGCTGTGGCATGGCAATCGAGACGCAAAGTGTGTTGCATTGTCCACCACCGAATCGAGTTCATTGCGACAACCCGGCGTGTAAGGAGATGCTTTGGATGAAGAAGTTTGTGCATGAGCTTGGTTTTACTCGGAGAAGTATGTCCTGTCTTGATAGCCAGTGCTATTCATCTTGGTAAGAACTCAACTTTTCATGCTAGATCTAAGCATATTGATGTGAGGTACCATTGGATACTAAATGTTCTTGAAGCTAAGCTATTAGAGCTTGAAAAGATACACACTAATGATAATGGTGCTGATATGTTGACGAAGGCCTTACCAAGAGGAAAGTTTGAAGCATGTTGTTTGAACTCCCGGCATGGAGGCATTCCCACATAGTTGGAGGGAGATTTGTTAGGTGTGGGTCCCACTATGTAGGAAACCCATATTTTCGGCATAATGTTTTGCCTTCTTTTCTTGGATTTGTCAAAAAAAGAAAAGAGCCATTCATTTTGGCTTTTACGGTGTTGTGGGCGAAATGAGAGAGCCAAATTCTCAAATTAAAAACGAGAGAAAGAGAGATGAAAATTTCAATTTTTAAGTTTAGTGCAGCAGTGATCAACTCTTCGATCGAAGGTCCATCCGTGGTTCGATTGAGCTGATTTTTAGACAGCAGCTAGGCGATAAGGTGTTCTTGACTTTGTACGGTCGGATTTTTCATCCGAGTCTTGTATCGTCAAATACCCATTTTTCAGCAGCTACGTTTTTGGTGATGTTCTCTCATTTTCTCTCTTTTGCTAAAGATTGCATATTGTTAGCCTTGTCGAGTTGAATGCTTGTTGTAGGCTTGATATTGTGATCTTGTAGTCGAACATTTGATGATAATGGAGCTCTTTATCGGACTCTAAAGTCCCGTGGTTTTTACCCTTGATTTAGAGGGGTTTTCCACGTAAAAATATCGGTGTTTCTATTTATTTTTGTTGTGGTTGCATTAGTTGATTTGTGGTTGATTAAGGTTGCTAGAGAACATATCTTGTGCTATTGTGCTTGCCATAATTTTTGACAGGAGTTATAAGGAGAGAAAGAACACCGGTTGTGCTTTGGCTTTGTTTCGGTTGTTCGGTTTCTTCCCAACATAGAGCTTGTTTGATGAGAGATCTAATGATTCAAGCTCTATCAAATCACCTAATGATGATGGGATATGACCTGTTAAGCAATTATGAGAGAAGTTTAAGACAATAAGTGACTGGAGCTCACCAAGCATTTTAGGAATTTCTCCCAAGAATTGATTGTTAGAGAAGTCAATTACCATCCAACTGGTTAATAGTGATTCAAACTCCAATTCCAACCCTTTCGCTACAAAAGACAAACCTTTCACCTGATAATATTTTATTCCATTAGCTTGTGCATTTATCATGTATTCCAGTTTACCTTTCTTTTCATACCCTTTTCTAATGGCATGCAAATTCTCAACAAGCTTGATAGGTAAGTAGCCACTGAAGTTATTGTGAGAAAGATTGCAAATGAGTGAAGCAAAAAATAACATTAGAATTAACCACCTGGCCATAAAATCTATTTGATCTCAAGATAAGAACTTGTAGATAATCTAAACTTCCTATCCAATCCGGGAAAGTATCATTTAAATAGTTGTTCCCAACATCGAGAAGCTTCAAATCTTTGCAATTAGCCAAAGATCATGGTAGTGACCCTTCTAATTGGTTGTTGTTGATCTGAAAACTTTGTAACATGCAACCTTGAGCAAAATTTTTGGATATTTCACCATGAAAATCATTATTCAAAAGAAAACTCCCATTTCCAATGTCCTTTGGAATTACTCCACGCAAACTACTTTTATATAAATTGAGAAGTATAAGGGAACTCAAATTGCATATTGAGAAGGATTTCTCCACCTAAGTTTTTCTTTGAAAGGAAGCACTATTGCAATGAAGATGGTAAATTTGGAATTCGCCCTTAGAGAAAATTTGGAATAGAATTTAAATTAGGAGTTTGAAGATTCTTTGAAACAAATAAATTGTATTCTGCAAAATTTAAGTGATCATATAATTGTTTTCTGCAATTAAAATGAATCAACTTAATAAGGTGTCTGTCATTATCAAGTTTTGTTCTTTGTTATGTTTCTAAATTTTAATTTCTGGTTTTAAAACTAACGTTTGTAATTCCTTAGCATTCAACCATAGTGGCTAGGCCGAGTATAGGATGTTACAAGCAGTAGATGGATTATACTCTTATTGAGACTCTATTAAAAAATTTAATTTCAAATTAACTATTCTAAAAATAATATTATTTTAATAGATTTAATATTAAATTAAATTAATATTTATCTTAATAGTATTTTATTAATTTAATACTAAAGTAATTAAGTTTAATAATATTTGAACTCTTTAAATTCTCTAGAGATATTTTTTTTATTTATAACTTGGTTCAGAAGTTTAGAGAAATTGTAAAATTACTCCACTAATAATTCTATGAAATTTTTTTTGATTCAAAGTGAGCCCATACTCAGTAGGCGTGAGCTTGATGATAGGGGAGAAATCTACTCGGTTAAAACATTCATTGTAGACGAATCGAAAAGGTAAAATTGTTTTGAAATTTTTTTAAAAATCTTGTTTTCCCTTAAAACACATTTTTATTGGATATAGCAATACTCCAAAAGCTTATAGGATCTACTTTCCACGTACTAATAAAATTGTTGTAAGCATTGATGTCAAGTTTTTAGAAACAGAGAAGTGGAACTAAGATGAGTTATGTCAGCAATATTTTGATGAAGAAATTGATGATCTTCTAGTTAGAGGGACACTTAATTTCCGATATTTATCAGAGGTGTAATGTAGATGTTATTGAACCAACCGATTTTGTTGAAGCTGTTGAACATGAAAAATGGAGGGCTGCAATGCAGGATGAGCTGAATATGATTGAGAAAAATGGCAATTGGTAGTTAGTGGATAGACCTTCACACAAGAAACCTATCGGGGTTAAGAGGGTTTACAAAACCAAATTCAACCCTAATGGTTCTTTGAACAAGTATAAAGTAAGGCTGATCATCAAAGGATACAAACAAATATTTGGTGTAGACTTTTCAGTTTCATTCTTACCTGTACCTCATTTGGATACTGTACGTATCTTGTTTGCTCTTTCAGCTCAAAAAGGATGGAGGACTTATCAACTAGATGTCAAGTTAGCTTTTTTTAATGGCTACTTGAAGGAAAAGATTTTGTTGAGTAACCTGACAGTTTTGTTATAAAGTATATCTCCTTCAGAAGGCCTTGTACGGCTTAAAACAAGCGCTCAGAGCCTAGTATGGGAGGATTGATTCTCATTTGCTAACCTTGGGCTTTTAGAAGAGTTTGAGTGAGTTTAAACTATATTAAAAAGAATGAAGAAGATATAGTAATTGTGTCCTTATATGTTGATGATTTTCTTGTGTGAAGGAGCAATGTAAAGCTAGTGAGCAAGTTCAAAGTTGAAATGAAGCAAGCTTTTAAGATGACCGATCTTTGTGAGATTATAACTTACTTCCTTGGGATGGAAGTACACCAAAAGTAGCATGGGATTTTTGTTTACCAGTAGAAATAAGCCAAAGAAATTCTAAAAAAAAAATAGAATGGAAGAATGCAAGCCTACATCTACTCTTATGAATCAGAAAGAGAAGTTTTGTAAAGAAGATGATGCTAAAAAGGTAGATGGCCTTTATGGAAGTATGATCGGATGCTTGATGTGTTTGACTGCTACAAAGTTAGATATAACATTTTTTGTAAGTCTACTTTCAAGATACACGCATTGTGCAAGTGAAATTCATTTACAAGCAACAAAATGTGTGATAACATATGTTTAAGGCACTGTTTACTTTGGCATTAAGTTTGATCAAGTTCAGAATTTCTTTTTCCATGGTTTCTCCGATAGTGATTGGGCTGGATGTGCTGATAATATGAAAAGTACATTTGGTTACTGTTTTAGTTTTAATTCTGGTGTTTTCTCATGGTGTTCAAAGAAGCCAAACGTAGTGGTTCGATCCACTACTGAGGTAGAGTATGTTGCTACTGTCGCAACCGTAAATCAAGCTTTATGACTTGGGAAGTTGCTGTCAAATTTAGATATGAAGCTACTACATCAATTGCAAATGATCCAATTTTTCATAGAAAAACAAAGTACTTCAAAATAAAATTATATTTTCCTTGGGAGGTTCAGAAAGAAGGAGAACTACAGCTTGTCTACTATAATACCGAAAGTCAAATGTAGATATTTTAACCAAAGCCCTTCCAAGAACAAGATTTGAGTTTCTACATGAAAAATTTGTTTTGCACCTTCCAAAGTCAAGGAGGAATGTTGAAAGTTATGCTTAAGAATATGCTATGAATCAGTCAAATTATATGCTGTTGCAGCAAGATTTCTTTTCAAAATTTAAATTTGATCTTCTATTTTTTTTTTGAAATCTTGTTGTTATCTTTTTGTTACAATTGATTGTATAAATACAACTTTGATCATTCAATAAAATTTATGTGTTCAGTGAAAAATACATAAAACTTTCTTATGTCCTAAGTGTCTTTTTACCGACAAGGTTGCTTCTAAGAACCCAAAGAAATCCAAATAATAGAAATATTTACTATGATATTTAAAAAGAGAGTCAAATTTCATGATCATTTTCATCAATTCAATAGATTATATATATATATATATATATATATATTCATAGTTTATATATTGTATGTTATAAATTATAGGCTATAGATATTTATTATAAATTATATATATTTATAACTTGGGTGGGTTAAGCAATAGTGCAAAGTTTTGGCCTAATGAATTGTTAAATATGTAAATGTAAGGTGAATAATACAATTTTTATGTACCAGTATAAAAATATGTAATTACTTTTTTCCTAAGCAAATAGTACTCCTATATTAAATTATTAAAAGATTGAAAAGGTAAAATAAACTAAAACAATATATTTAAAGAGAAATGAAATAAAATCTACGGTATTTAGCTCTTTGTGCACGTCACAATGAATGAAAACAATATTACATTATTTACTCAAAAATACTGACTTTATTATTTTGATTATAGAATGCATAAATTTAATAAAGAATAAAGAAAAGAAAAGAAAAGAAAAAAAAGAAAGAAGATAATATTATACCTATTAATTTGTTATTGGGAAGATAAAATATCAGGAGAAAGTCAAATTTTCAATAAGGAGAAAAATTTCACCTCGATTAAGTTAATCGAAATTTAAAAATAAATAAAACAAATTTAATCGAGGTTTCCAAGAATCATGATTTATATGAGATTTTAGTCTTTGAAAGGACAAAATAGTCAAAAATTAACAATGACTTCAAACTTGAAAGAGGCGAGGAAGCTAGTTTTTGGCATAAAGGGTAAAAGGAACCTATTAGAATATACCCCATACCTTGCCCATACCTTTCCATACCTACCCATACCTTGGAAAGGTCAAAGTTATGGGCACCAAATATTTATTTAGTGTTGGGCATGGGATATAGCAATTTTGGTCCTAAGTGAATAGGGAATTTGCAAGGTGGCCTTGAACCTCAACTATAAATAGGCCAACCATTGCTCATTCTCATCATCCCATATTTGCCATTCTTTACTTAAGGCATTGTTCTCTCTCCCTATTTGTAAAGTTTCACTTGTGTTTTGGAGTGAAATATATTTGGTAGTGCCAGGGGACGTAAGCAAGATTTCTTTGAACCTCGTTAAAATTCAGTGTTCTTTACTATTTATTGTTCATATTTTGTGAGTGTGATTGTAGTGATTTATTGTGCTATTAAATTACGATAGAGGATATTCTGCTAGGAAAGACTTGGTACTTAAGTGATCCTCGTGTTCCACCTCTCTTTCAGGAATTGAACTTAGTGTGATTTTTAGTCCAATAATTTTACTCTTTCACACGCTTCCGCACAACAATTGGTATCAGAGCCAGATTCGTACTTGGGGAATACGACCGTTTATGGTACTATTCACGTATACAATACTATTCACGTATACGACACTATTCATGTATACTGTCTTCTTCACGATATCGATGGTTGGGATTGAGGAGAAAAATGGCAGTAGCATCGTCATCAGCAAGGACTACTGTGACAAATGCAAAATTTGAAGTAGAGAAATTTGACGGTACCAATAATTTTGGTATGTGGCAATGTGAGATCCTGGATGTCTTATGTCAGCAAGAGCTAGATATAGCCCTTGAAGAAAAACCTGACAAGATGGATGACAAGGAGTGGGCCAAGATCAATAGACAGGCGTGTGGTACAATCCGCCTATGTTTGGCCAAAGAGCAGAAGTACTCTGTCATGAGGGAGACATCAGCGAAGAAGTTATGGGATACACTGGAAGAAAAGTTTCTAACGAAAAGTCTTGAAAATAGGCTTTATATGAAAAGAAACTTTATCGATTCACGATGCACCCGGTATGTCGATGAATGACCATGTAAACTCATTCAATAAAATTTTAGCGACTTGCTAAATTTGGATGAGAAATTTGAATATGAAGACAAGGCATTATTGTTGTTGAATTCCTTCACGATGAATATGATCATCTTACCACCACATTGCTTCATGGGAAGGACACGATCACATTTGATGCGATCAGTAGTCGTTGTATAGATCTCGAGACTCGAAGAAAGATAAAAGAGATCACGGAGATACAAGCTGCGAAGTCTTAACGAGAAGAGGTCGTTCACAAGGTGGTAGAAGGGAAAGTCCAAAGGGAGACCCGCTAAAGATGAATGTGCCTTTTGCGGTGAAAAGGGCATTGGGAAAAGAATTGTCCTAAGCTACAAAAGGGCAAGGCTATTTCTAATGCATGTGTGTGAAGGAGCATGATGAGGAGTCAGACTTTAGCTTGGTTGGCATGGCAATGGCATGTCAAACGGATGAGTGGATTTTGGATTCAGGATGTACTTACCATATGTGTCCTAATAAGGACTGGTTTTCTAGTCTTAAAGAGCTAGAAGGTGGAATTGTTCTTATGGGCAATGATAGTGCTTGTAAGACAATGGGGTAGGTGCAGTCCAATTGAAGAATCACGATGGCTCAATCCAAGTCTTGTCGAGATGTTACGCTCATTACCTAGCTTTGAAGAAAAATCTCATCTCATTAGGGGCCCTAGAATCTAAAGGGCTCACAATCACTTTGAGAGATGGATTACTAAATGTAGTAGCTGGGCAATTGACAATGATGAAAGGCACGAAGAAAAATAACTGTATGTTGTCCAATCTTTGGATTGGGCAAGGAATTTTAAGTGAGGCAATTACATATCGTGCCATCTAATTAACCGTTTGCCATCAGCTGCAATAAATGGAAAAACTCCTATGGAGATGTGGACTGGTAAATCTGCTACTTACTATGATTCTTTACATGTATTTGGTTCCACTGCATACTCTAAGTTAGACCCAAGAGCAAGTTAGACCCAAGAGCAAAGAAAGCATTATTCTTGGGTATAACAGATGGAGTAAAAGGATACCGTCTCTAGTGTCCTGATACAAGGAAGATTGTTTTCAGTAGAGATGTGACTTTTTATGAATCAACCATGTTAAAGAACAATGATTCATAAAAGATGACAAAACCAGTAGTACTTTACAGTAGGTGGAGCTTGAAAAGGTTAACGATGATCCAGCTAATATTGGAGGGACAAATGATAAAGAGGTTCCTACCCAAGAACCTCTACAGCAACAAGATTCAATTGCATATAGGAGGCCAAGAAGAGAGATTCGTAAACCTGCTCGCTTTGATGATATAGTGGCCTATGCACTTCCAATTGCAGATGATGATGTTCTTTCTACTTACACAGAAGCAATAAGTAACCCTGATAGTGTAAAGTGGAAGCAAGCAATGAATGAAAAAATGCAGTCTCTTTATAAAAATAGGACCTGGGAGTTGGTGACACTGCCCAAGGGAAAGAAGGCAATTGGATGCAAATGGGTGTATGCAAAGAAGGAAGGATTTCCTAGTAAAAATGAAATTCGATACAAGGCTAGATTGGTAGCAAAGGGTTACGCTCAGAAAGAAGGAATTGACTACAATGAAGTGTTTTCTCCAGTTGTGAAGCATTCGTCTATTCGGATTTTGCTAGCCTTGGTTGCGCAATATGATCTTGAACTAGTTCAACTTGATGTGAAGACCGCGTTTTACGGTGATTTGGAAGAGAAATCTATATGACTCGGCCGGATGGATTCAAGGTTGCTGGTAAAGAAAATTGGGTTTGCAAACCGACAAAGTCGCTTTATGGATTGAAGCAATCTACGAGGCGATGGTACAAGCGATTTGATCGAGTTCATGAAAGGGCAAAGGTACACAAGAAGTAAATTTGATCATTGCGTGTATTTTCAGAAGCTACAAGAAGGAACTTTCATATACTTGCTATTATATGTTGATGATATGCTAATAGCATCTAAGAGAAAAGTTGAGATTGAAAGATTGAAGACTCAACTGAATCTCGAGTTTGAGATGAAAGATCTAAGAGAAGCTAAAAGGATTCTCGGCATGGAAATATGGAGAGATAGAGCTCATGATAGAGTTAGCTTGTCTCAGAAGCAGTATTTGAAGAAGGTACTACAGTAGTTTGGTATGAACGAGCATACAAAACCTGTAAGTACCCCGTTGGCTTCTCATTTCAAGCTTTCTGCACAACTATCTCCTTCGACGAATAAGGAAGGAGAATACATGTTGCAAGTTTCATATTCTAATGCAGTGGGTAGCTTGATGTATGCAATGGTGTGTACAAGACCCGACATTTCACAGGCAGTTAGTATATTGAGCAGGTATATGCATAATCCTAGAAAAGGACATTGGCAAGCTGTGAAATGGATTCTACGGTATATTCAGAAGACCGTAGATGTTGGATTACTGTTCAAGTAGGATAATACACTTGGTAAAGGTGTTATTGGGTACGTTGATTCTGACTATACTGGTGATTTGGACAAGTGAAGATCAACCACCAGTTATGTGTTTACACTTGCTGGAGGGCCAATAAGTTGGAAGTCTAAATTACAGTCTACAGTTGCGTTGTCAACCACAGAAGCCGAGTACATGGCTGTAACAGAGGCTGTAAAGGAGGCTATTTGGTTACAAGGTATGGCTAAAACCTTAGGATTGGTTCAGGAGCATATTAACGTGTATTGTGATAGTCAAAGTGCTATTCATTTAGCAAAGAATCAAGTCTATCATGCACGTACAAAGCATATTAACGTACGATTCCACTTTGTGCGGGAAATTATTGATGAGGGGAAAATTTGTCTTCAGAAGATCAAGACTGCAGATAATTCCGCAGATATGATGACCAAGGTGGTAACAGCAACCAAGTTTGAACATTGTTTGAACTTGATCAATATCTTGCAAGTTTAACAGTTGAAGAAGGCACTATCAAGTATTGTTGTCGAAGGCAGAAAGAATTGTGTGAAGATAAGATTATCCTAATCAAATCTTCAAGGTGGAGATTATTAGAATATACCCATTCCTTACCCATACCTTGCCCATACCTACCCCATACCTACCCATACCTTGGAAAGGTCAAAGTTATGGGTACCAAATATTTATTTAGTGTTGGGCATGGAATAATAGCAATTTTTAGTCCCTAATTGTATAGAGACTTTGCAAGGTGGCCCTTGAACCTCAACTATAAATAGGCCTAACCATTGCTCATTCTAATCATCCTACATTTGCCATTCTCTACTTAAGGCGTTATTCTCTCTCCCTATTTGTAAAGTTTCACTTATATCTTGGAGTGAAATATATTTGGTAGTGCCTAAGGACGTAGGCAAGATTTGCTGAACCTCGTTAAAATTTTGGTGTTCTTTACTATTTAGTTTTCATATTTTGTGAGTGTGATTGTAGTGATTTATTGTGCTATTAAATTACGATAGAGGGATATTCTGGCTAGGAAAGACTTGGTACTAAAATGATCCTCGTGATCCACCTCTCTTTCCTGGGAATTGAACTTAGTGTGATTTTTTAGTACAATAATTTTACTTTTTCACACGCTTCCGCACAACAATTGGTATCAGAGCTAGATTCGTACTTGAGGAATACGATCGTTTATGACACTATTTACGTATACGGTACTATTTATGTATACGGTACTATTCACGTACGGTATTGTTCATGTATACAGTAGTTGAGATTGAGGAGAAAAATAGCAGCAGCATCGTCATTAGCAAGGACTACTGTGGCAAATGCAAAATTTGAAGTAGAGAAATTTGACGGTACTAATAATTTTGGTATGTGGTAGTGTGAGATCCTGGATGTCTTATGTCAGCAAGAGCTAGATATAGCCCTTGAAGAAAAACCTGACAAGATGGATGACAAGGAGTGGGCCAATATCAATAGACAGACGTGTGGTACAATCCGCCTATGTTTGGCCAAAGAGCGTAAGTACTCTGTCATGAGGAGACATCGTGAAGAAGTTATGGGATACATTTGGAAGAAAAGTTTCTAAAGAAAATCTTGAAAATAGGCTTTATATGAAAAAGAAACTTTATCGATTCACGTATGCACCCGGTATGTCGATGAATGACCATGTGAACTCATTCAATAAAATTTTAGCAGACTTACTAAATTTGGATGAGAAATTTGAAGATGAAGACAAGGCATTATTGTTGTTGAATTCCCTTCCTGATGAATATGATCATCTTACCACCACATTGCTTTATGGGAAGGACACGATCACATTTGATGCAATCTGTAGTACGTTGTATAGATCTGAGACTCGAAAGAAAGATAAAAGAGATCACAGAGATACAACTACAGAAGTCTTAAAAGTAAGAGGTCGTTCACATAGCAGCAAATCTGGTAGAAGGGGAAAGTCCAAAGGGAGACCCGCCAAAGATGAATGTGCCTTTTGTCGTGAAAAAGGGCATTGGAAAAAGAATTGTCCTAAGCTACAAAAGGGCAAGGCTATTTCTAATGCATGTGTAGCGGAGCATGATGAGGAGTCATACTTTAGCTTGGTTGGCATGGCAATGGCATGTCAAACGGATGAATGGATTTTGGATTCAGGATGTACTTACCATATGTGTCCTAATAAGGACTGGTTTTCTAGTCTTAAAGAGCTAGAAGGTGGAATTGTTCTTATGGGCAATGATAGTGCTTGTAAGACAATGGGAGTGGGTACAGTCCAATTGAAGAATCACGACGGCTCAATCCAAGTCTTGACAGATGTTCACTACGTACCTAGCCTGAAGAAAAAATCTCATCTTATTAGGGGACCTAGAATCTAAAGGGCTCACAATCACTTTGAGAGATGGATTACTAAAGGTAGTAGCTGGGCAATTGATGGTAATGAAAGGCACAAGAAGAAATAACTTGTACTTTTTAAATGGAAGTACAGTTATTGGATTAACATCAACAGTTTCTACGAAAGATGTAGATTCAGAGGCTACCAGATTATGGCATATGTGATTGGGACATGCTGGTGAAAAAACTTTGCAGACTTTGGTGAAGCAAGGCTTGTTGAAAGGTGCAAATTCTTGCAAAATGGAATTCTGTGAACATTGTGTTCTGGGCAAGCAGAAGAGGGTAAAATTTGGCCCAGCAATTTACAATACAAAAGGAATTCTGGACTACGTTCACAGTGATTTGTGGGGACCTACCAAAGTGGCTTCTTTGGAAGGTATGCACTATTTTGTTACTTTTGTTGATGATTATTCAAGAAAAGTATGGGTGTATCTAATGAAAAGAAAAAGTAAAGTTTTGGATGCATTTCTGAAATGGAAGAAGATGGTGGAGACTCAGACTGGTCGAAAGGTCAAACGACTTCGATCAAATAATGGTACTGAGTACCAAAATGATCCATTTCTACAAGTATGCCAAAATAAGAGCATTGTGCGACACTTCACTGTTCGGGATACACCACAGCAGAATGGGGTGGCAGAACGCATGAATTGGACTATACTGGAGAAAGTTCGGTGTATGTTGTCCAATGCTGGATTGGGCAAGGAATTTTGGGCTGAAGCAGTTACATATGCATGCCATCTAATTAACCATTTGCCATCAGCTGCAATAAATGGAAAAACTTCTATGGAGATGTAGACTGGTAAATCTGCTACTTACTATGATTCTTTACATGTATTTGGTTCCACTGCATACTCTAAGTTAGACCCAAGAGCAAAGAAAGCATTATTCTTGGGTATAACAGATAGAGTAAAAGGATACCGTCTCTGGTGTCCTGATACAAGGAAGATTGTTTTCAGTAGAGATGTGACTTTTGATGAATCAACCATGTTAAAGAACAAGGATGCACAAAAGGATGGCAAAACCAGTAGTACTGTGCAGTAGATGGAGCTTGAAAAGGTTAACGATGATCCAGCTAATATTGGAGGGACAAATGATGAAGAGGTTCTTACCCAAGAACCTCTACAGCAACAAGATTCAATTATATATAGGAGGCCAAGAAGAGAGATTTGTAAGCCTGCTCGCTTTGATGATATAGTGGCCTATGCACTTCCAATTGCAGATAATGATGTTTA
The DNA here is from genome assembly GCF_025698485.1 of Gossypium arboreum. Classification (NCBI taxonomy): domain Eukaryota; kingdom Viridiplantae; phylum Streptophyta; class Magnoliopsida; order Malvales; family Malvaceae; genus Gossypium; species Gossypium arboreum. Next base: position 128,880,503 of record NC_069080.1, read on the forward strand.
TTCTACTTACACAGAAGCAATAAATAACCCTGATGGTGTAAAGTGGAAGCAAGTAATGAATGAAAAAATGCAGTCTCTTCATAAAAATAGGACCTGGGAGTTGGTGACACTGCCCAAGGGAAAGAAGGCAATTAGATGCAAATGGGTGTATGCAAAGAATGAAGGATTTCCTAGTAAAAATGAAATTCGATACAAGGCTAGATTGGTAGCAAAGAGTTACACTCAGAAAGAAGGAATAGACTACAATGAAGTGTTTTCTCCAGTTGTAAAGCATTCGTCTATTCGGATTTTTCTAGCCTTGGTTGCGCAGTATGATCTTGAACTAGTTCAGCTTGATGTGAAGACCGCGTTTTTACATGGTGATTTGGAAGAGGAAATCTATATGACTCAGCCAAATGGATTCAAGGTTGCTGGTAAAGAAAATTGGGTTTGCAAACTGACAAAAGCGCTTTATGGATTGAAGCAATCTCTGAGGCAGTGGTATAAGCGATTTGATCAGTTCATGAAAGGGCAAAGGTACACGAGAAGTAAATTTGATCATTGCGTGTATTTTCAGAAGCTACAAGAAGGAACTTTCATATACTTGCTCTTATATGTTGATGATATGCTAATAGCATCTAAGAGCAAATTTGATATTGAAAGATTGAAGACTCAACTCAATCTCGAGTTTGAGATGAAATATCTAGGAGAAGCTAAAAGGATTTTCGGCATGGAAATATGGAGAGATAGAGCTCATGATAGAGTTAGCTTGTCTCAGAAGCAGTATTTGAAGAAGGTACTACAGCAGTTTGGTATGAACGAGCATACAAAACCTGTAAGTACCCCGTTGGCTTCTCATTTCAAGCTTTCTGCACAACTATCTCCTTCGACGAATACGGAACGAGAATACATGTTGCAAGTTTCGTATTCTAATGCAGTGGGTAGCTTGATGTATGCAATGGTGTGTACAGGACCCGACATTTCACAGGTAGTTAGTATAGTGAGCAGGTATATGCATAATCTTGGAAAAGGACATTGGCAAGCTGTGAAATGGATTCTACGGTATATTCAGAAGACTGTGGATGTTGGATTACTATTCAAGCAGGATAATACACTTGGTAAAGGTGTTATTGGGTACGTTAATTCTGACTATACCGGTGATTTGGACAAGCGAAGATCAACCACTGGTTATGTGTTTACACTTACTGGAGGACCAATAAGTTGGAAGTCTACATTACAGTCTACAGTTGCGTTGTCAACCACAGAAGCCGAGTACATGGCTGTAACAGAGGCTATAAAGGAGGCTATTTGGTTACAAGGTATGGCTAAAACCTTGGGATTGGTCCAGGAGCATATTAAAGTGTATTGTGATAGTCAAAGTGCTATTCATTTAGCAAAGAATCAAGTCTATCATGCACGTACAAAGCATATTGACGTACGATTCCACTTTGTGCAGGAAATTATTGATAAGGGGAAATTTGTCTTCAGAAGATCAAGACTGCAGATAATCCCGCAGATATGATGACCAAGGTAGTAACAGCAACCAAGTTCGAACATTGTTTGAACTTGATCAATATCTTGCAAGTTTAACAGTTGAAGAAGGCACTATCAAGTATTATTGTCGAAGGCAGAAAGAATTGTGTGAAGATAAGATTATCCTAATCAAATCTTCAAGGTGGAGATTATTAGAATATACCCATTCCTTGCCCATACCTTGCCCATACCTACCCCATACCTACCCATACCTTGGAAAGGTCAAAGTTATGGGCACCAAATATTTATTTAGTGTTGGGCATGGAATAATAGCAATTTTTGGTCCCTAATTGTATAGGGACTTTGCAAGGTGGCCCTTGAACCTCAACTATAAATAGGCCTAACCATTGCTCATTCTAATCATCCCACATTTGCCATTCTCTACTTAAGGCATTGTTCTCTCTCCCTATTTGTAAAGTTTCACTTGTATTTTGGAGTGAAATATATTTGGTAGTGCCTGAGGATGTAGGCAAGATTTGCTGAACCTCGTTAAAATTTTGGTGTTCTTTACTATTTAGTTTTCATATTTTGTGAGTATGATTGTAGTGATTTATTGTGCTACTAAATTATGATAGAGGGATATTCTGGCTAGGAAAGACTTGGTACTTAAGTGATCCTCGTGATCTACCTCTCTTTCCTGGGAATTGAACTTAGTGTGATTTTTTAGTACAATAATTTTACTCTTTCACACAGTAATTTGCAATTCAAATTATTGGATTTTTTTGTTTTACGAATATTTCCTACATTGTTATAATGGTAAAAGTAGTTAAAAATTAAATGTATCATTAGTTTTTTAAGGCAGAAGTATTATATTAAGAAATTAAAAATCATAAACTAATTAATAATATATAATGGTTGAAAGGAGAAATAAAATAATATTACATATTTACCTGTTAAGTTGTTATTAGAAAGACTAATAAATTCGAGAAAATCATGTTTCTAATAATCTTTGAAATTTCATCTAAAACATATAATTAAATTTATCAAAATAGTTTACAGATAAAATTCGTGTACTATATTTCTCTATAATCAAATCTAGAACTCATGTACTATGTTTATCTCATATTCAATAAGAGTAACTATGGCTGAGCAAAAATAATTAAACAAATAAATAATAGGGAAATCAAAAGCGATGGATACATAGAAATTAAATTTCAGAACTATGTTCTGAGCGAAAATTATTACTATATTAAGAAAAAGATTGAAATGCTAAAATAAATTAAAACTATATATAAAAAATATCTACAGTAGTTAGGTCTCTCAGAAAAAGAGACAAGTGAGGAGGGCCAACTGGCCAACTGGCCAACAATACATTAATTACACACTTCTTTACTTATTAAATGTCATACATGCAAAATCCATTTATATTAATTATTTTACTAAGGTATAAACAGAGAATCCAGACAAGTTTGGTTAGATCAAGTTGAAAAAGTTAAAATATTTCAATTTTGAATCTTTTAGGTGGTTTCGTTTAACATTCAAATTATTTAGGTATGGATCATTGAAGTTATGTAATTTATAATTTAAATTATTAAATTTCTTTTTACCATTATTTCTTATATTTTATTACGTTGAAAGTTGTTAAAGTATTAAATGCATAATTAATTCTTTTATCTTTCATCCAAAAATATTATATTAAGAGATTAGATGATTATAAGTTAATTAATAATATATTAAAAATCCTATTACACGTGCATATGCATGTAGGAATTATAAATTTAGAGTATAAATGTATGTTTAAAAATAACATAAATAAATAATGAAATGTCTGATTTAAAACTAATTAATAATAATACATGAAATATGTATGATGTTAAAATGGAAAAAAAGTTGAATTTAAATTGTTTATCATAGTGTTGTGATCAATCTTGAGTTCGTGTTGAATTAACTTGTGTCACCAACTCAGAGAACACTTAATAAATAATATAGATATACAATTGATGAATGTAATAAAGTGTGCATAATAAAAACAAAACCAAAGCAGCGATCGGAGGAGTGTGAAATTCAAATGGGAGTGTTTGTGGGTTTTAACATGGTAACAAGGATGGATGAGATATTCAGGATTGAAGCCGGCGATTGTTGAAGGGATGAAACGGGCTTGGTTGAAAGGGTATAAACGAGTTGAGATAAATTGTGACAATGTGATGCTTATAGATACCATCGTAATAGGTTCGCATCAATTAGAAACATGGTGCCTAATTGTATAGGGACTTTGCAAGTTGATCCCTCAAACTTCAACTATAAATAGGCCTAACCATTTCTCATTTTCTCCATCTCACATTTGCCATTCTCTACTTAAGGTATTGTTATCTCAATTGACATAAAACGAATTATTTGTAAATTTTCACTTGTTTTTTGGAGTGAAATATATTTGATAGTGCTCGAGGGACGTAGGTAAAATTGCTATTGGCTTTTGAACCTCGTTAAAATTTTGGTGTTCTTTATTGTTTATTTTGCATATTTTATGAGTGTGATTGTAGTGATTTATTATGCTATTTAATTGCGATAGAAGGGATATTCTAGCTAGGAAAGACCCGTACTTCATGATCCTCATGATCCACCTCCTTTTCACGGAATTGAACTTAGTGTGATTTTTCAATACAATAATTTACTCTTTTACGCGTCATGCAACACTTGCAATTTAGAAAGATTATCAAATATTCCTGATGGAAGATGGCCTGCAATAAAAACATTGTTAGTTGTAAACCAATATTTTACTAATGATAATATAATCAAAATTGAGAAAGATAGAGAACCTGAAAGAGAAGTATTGTTAGGATATAACTCCTTCAAGTTTGAAAGATTTCCAATCGTTATAGGAAACTTACCTTTTAAATTGTTGCTAAATAAGCTCAACTTTTCTAGTTTTAACAAATTGCCTAGAGTAGATGGGATAACACCGATGAAGTTGTTAAGGTATAAAAATAAGCCTTGAAGTTCAGTGAAGCAACCAAACCACAATGGAATTTCTCCATCGAAATTGTTGTTACCAAAGTCCAAATGTTTCAACCTATGCAAATTTGTTAACTCAATAGGTAAAGAACCATGGAAACTATTGTGACCAATGTCAAGCCAAGCAAGCAAAGATAGATTACTCAATTGAGATGGGATGGTGCCTGTGAGATCCATATTTGACAAATTCAAAGCAATAACTATATTCTGTCTAGATCCACATGTGATACCGAACCAATTGCAAACAGAGTTAGAAGTAGACCAATTGATTGTTAAGATGTTGTGTGGATCATGACTTATATGATATTTTAGAGCTAGAAGAGCTGATTGATCAGTGGTGATGTTGGGTGAACTAACAGACAAAATAACTCCAAATGTTACAAATAGCAGAAAAAACATAAGAGGGAGAAAGCCAGTTCGTGCCATAAGGTAGGATGTGGGTATAAGGCAAATCACAAGGAGAGAAATAGCTAAGTTAATACTTTTTCTAATGCTAGCTCAATATTCATTAAATAATCTGGTTCTATGGACTTAGGCACAGCATCCTTTGACTTGTAAGGATTTAGCGCAAAGTTATTGAGCTCCAACCAAAATACACGACAGAAAATGATAACCTAAAATGTAAGACTTAGTCACAAGTTTCTGTGGTGATCTATGATTGGTTCAATGGTCCATACATCCAGAAAAAAGAGACAAGGGGGGACAGAGCATGCATGACTTTTGTTGATCTAGAGTTTGATTGGAACGTGTTTGATGGACGTCGTCAACTTTGATTGAAATTATCATAAAATCTCAGACAAAATTGCAACCTCAATTTCCAATTTCATTTCATCTAAATTATTATGTTGATTGCAATCAAACATATTATTCAACAATCAATAAAACTGTTGGTATCTTCTTTTTATTTTTACTTATTCTTCACGGCTGGTCTCCGATTCCTTTTATTAACCAATATTAATTGGAAACAAAAGAACTGCGAGACAAGTTTATCAAATCTAGAATTACCGATTCACAATGCTTCGAAGCAACATGTTACGTAAATTTTTTTCTCTTTTTCTACCAGCGTTCGATGAGTCATTATAAAAGATTTTATCAATAAAAGATTAAATGAGTTTTGTTGAAATCATCTTTGACTGGTTCAATGCTCCATACGTTTAATTGTAAGACGGTGTATTAACTCATGCCCTTCATGAACAGCACCCATTGATTCATAATTTGAGAATGAAATCCGTTCAGTTTTTAGGCTTCGACCCCAATACACGACTTTTTTCTAAAAAAGGAAGGGAAAAGAATTATTAGCCATAAATTGCCATGACTTTGTTGGTTTTGACTTTTATCGGAACGAGTTTCATCAACTCTGATTGAAATTCACGTCACTTTACATTTGAGAATTTTATGTGATATATTCATGTTCACTCAATTATTAATAAGTTTACACTTTGGTTATACAAATATGAAAAATTATAATTTGATCATTTAACTACTCAAAATTGATTCTTTTAAGTCACCCTCGTTAACTTGCTAAGAATGTTAATGTGGGTCATTAAGTCACAATTCTCAAATATATCGTTAGTCACCTTATTATTAATAAATTCTCATTTTAGTTATCGAATTATGGAATGTTACAAAATAATTACAAATATTTTTATTCATAATATTTTAGTCATTTGTGTTTTGACTTGGCAATAGACTAATGACATGATAAATTAACTCACATGCTTAATAGTTAATTTACTCATTGAACTATATCTAAAATCTCATTTCGATACTTTTAGAAATTTTTTAACCACCCTTGATCCAAACCAAATCCACAAAATTTTAAACATTGAAAAATTCTTGAAAAATTGAAAAGTCATAATTTGTTTTCTAAAATATAAAAATATTTTTAAAATTATAATTATACAAAAATTCTTTAAAAATAAAATATTCATAAAATTTAAAAAATTAAAAAGCGGCCTAAAATTCCAAAAATATAAAAAATTGTTTTTTTAATTGCTCCAATTTACTTCACAAATGATTGCTGCTAGAGAATTGTTTGCAAACATCAGTTCACAATCTAAACTACACTTTGCATTGTTAATTTAGCAAAAATATATTTTGCATGCTTAAAATCTCATATAAAATTCGTATGGAGGTTCATAAATTTCATAATTAAAATTATTAAAATTTAAAAAATCATAAAATTCTAAAAATTCCTAAGTTTTTGAAAATATCTAAAATCTCATTGTTCAGCGGGACGACTTTTCATTTTATGATCATTTTTACTCGATGCTGAGCAAAGTAAATTCAAGCTCTTCTTTTGTCATTATTTTGTTGTTGATGATTGTCATTTCAAAACTAATTAAGTGAAGTTTTACCTGATGGATCATCCAAATAATTCCATATCATATTAAGAGCTCACTTAGAATATTGATAAATATACAATTTTATTTGATGTTAAAATGTCTTGAATCATACCAAATAAACTATTTGATCAATTGACTCTAAAGCCTGTTATGTTCACGAGTATTATGAGAAGGAAAAAAAAGAAGGAAGACAACAATTTATGCCATATATGCCTAGTTTGATGATCTTTATCTAATGAATTTTTAAAATTTATATTTATTTTCTAATTGAGTGATTTCATATGATTTAATTTGAGATATATTTATTTATAGTTAATCATCAAAGTATGTTTTTGCTAAATTAATGCCCGCCCCATTCTCTTCTCCGGTTCCTCCTTGAATGTGGCATTAATGCTTAAGCTTTCCAACATTTCTTCAGACTCTTGGCTGTCGATCTTCCCGTGGCATAAATAGTTCCTCCCGACACGAATGTTCGGATATATGGGGAAAAATCATTGGCTTCCATTTAACCTCTTCCCGCTTAAACGCGCTTCTTCTCCTTTCTTGTTTCTTATCTTTCTCCTCTTTCTTTTGTTTTGCATCGGCTTGAATCCTAAGCCAAAGCGGTCCCGTTGTCTGTGAGCATAGGTACTTTGACCCTTCCTTGTAGGCTTCTTCCAAGTCTTCTCCCGGCAAGGCTCCCTTCCCAACCATTAGTTGTAGTCCCATTCTTGTGGTTTTGGAAAGTCAGGTGTCGGGACTTTATTTCCTTCGATAACAAAGGTCGCATTTACAAACTCCAACGATCGAAAAGAACATTCTATGGCTTCATCATCTGTCCTCACATATGGTGCGTTGCTGGTAACAGATGCAATGATGTCTTCCTCCGCATTTATAGTCACCAATCGACCCTCCGTTATAAGTTTGAGCTTCTGACGTAATGATGACGGTACTGCCCCCGCCGAGTGGATCCATGGTCTTCCCAATAGGCAATTGTAAGAGGGTTTGATGTCCATCACTAGGAAATCTACCTCGTACGTGCTAGGACCGATTTGAAGGGGTAATTCAATCCTCCCCATTACTTTCCTTTCAGTACCGTCAAACGCCCTTACTACATTTTGGCATGTTTTCATATGGGAACTATCCACGGGCAACCTATTCAGTGTGGATAGGGGTAAGACGTTTAGTGCTGATCCATTATCGATCAATACACCCGGTAATATGTATCCCTTGCAACGCGTGGTAATGTGCAGGGCCTTTGTGGACCCCATACCTCCTGGTGGTATTTCGTTGTCGTTAAAGAAAATAAAATTGTCGGCACTGATATTGTTGACCAGGCGGTCCAGTTTGTTGACAGAGATGTCATGCGCGACGTATGTCTCGTTCGGCACTTTCATTAACGCGCTCTGATGTGTTTCTGAGCTCAAAAGTAAAGCTAGCACCGAAATACGAGCCGATTGCTTATGTAACTATTCCACGACGCTGTACTCACTGTGTTTTAAAAATTTTAAGAATTCCCTGGCTTCATTCTCGATTCTGAGACTCATTGATCGGCGATTCGAACCCGATCTTTTTTCTTTCCTTTGCTCAACTGTTGGGATCCTTTCTTGGCAATTTTGGTTCCTGTGCATTCGGGAACATAACGTCTCCCACTATGTGTAAAAACCTACATCTTGGTTTTGTTGTGAAGTATTGGCCGGCTCTTCTTTCCGGGATCGTCACATTGCAAATATAATTCCATGGTACCCTCTTGCTATCTTTATAAGGAAAGCAACGGGCTTCGGATCACGACTTTTAGTACGACTTGTGTCCCGGCTTCATTCATTCTCGGACGTGATATGATAACCACTAGGTGGTTGACTTTGTGAACATCCTTCATCGACCCCTCTTGAAGGCACACACATCTTTTTTCCGGGCTCTGACATATTTGAAGAATTTCAGCTCCTTATTATCCATTAACCCTTGTACTAGAGCCACAGATTCACGTGCATTTCTAAATCTCATGGTCCTCTTGATTATGGAACTCGCAATAACTTTTGCTCCTTGGTGTCTATCCCCAGATTACGTGTTACCAACCCTTTTCCACCATTTTCTTCCATACTTCTTTTAGCGGAGTATTCATTTCGCAACATTCATCTTAATTTCCTTCCACGAACTCTCGATTATGGCATTTATACCCTTATCCCCATGATTAGGTAATGGGTTTTCTACACTAGGTGTATCATCAAATTTCACGATGCCCATGTTGATGAGTCTTTCAACCACTTCTTGAAAGTGGTGCGCTTTTCTATCGAGTGCCTCATGGCTCTGCATGGTATTCGCATTGGGCATTTGCGTCATACCATTTGGGGAATGGGGTTGCATCGGTTTTAGATAGAAGGCGACACTACATGGGCATCGAATAAGCTTTGGTACAATTCCTTGTAGGACATCGGGATAGGCGTAACCGGACTCTTTCCGTGTTAGGCCTTGGGTTGAAGTCTCGTCTTCTTGAAGCCTCGATGGTGGTAGTCACCACCTTTGGTTGGCTCATAGTGATCGGCTTATTATACATGCTCGTGTTGTTCACATCGTTCTCTTTCCTTCTCGGGGTTGATCTCTTAGCACTTTCCTGCTTCAATCCTTCCACATCTTATCGCGTTCTCTATCATTTCTCCGGACATTACTATATCGAGAAGCTTTTAGTAGCGCCCTAGCATGTGGTTAATGAATGGAGCCTTCATGTATTGATAAAGAGCATGGTCGTTTCCTTCTCTAAAAGAGGTGGTTGAACTTGAGTTGCTATCTCTCTCCATCTTTGGGCGTATTGCACAAACTCTCATTTTGTTTCTTCTCCATGTTACGTAACGTGACTCTATCAGAGCCATATGCATCACGTGACTATACCGCTTCATGAAAGCTTGTGCTAAATCCTCCATGAACTGATCTGTTACGACTTAGTTGGTTGTACCACCTAGAAGCGGCCCCAACCAGATTTTCACGGAAACAGTGGATCAATAGTTGGTCATTATTAACATAGCACGCCATTCGTCTGCGAGAACATAGTGATGTGAGCCTCGGACAACTAGTCTTGTTGTATTTCTCAATTCAGGTCTTGAACTTGGGAGGAGTACAGTGCGGAACCAAACTTAATTCCTTAGCGTCGATTCCACCACGATAGTCGGTGTTTTCTATTTCTTTAAATTTTTCTTCCAACCATCTACATCTTTCTTCAAGCTCTCTCGGGAATTCTACCCTTGTCTTTTCTGCTTCTATTACTTCATCGAGATTGAGGACCACAGGGTTGGTCGGATTGTCCCCTGGATTAGAGCCCGAACCAGTCTGATAATTCATTTGTGCCGAGACACCGGCTTGAAATGGTTGAGGCTTGATTGTGACTGATGGCCTTCTTGGGTACACATCGAGTTGTGTTTGAACGTCCATGGGACAAACCATGGAGGGTAGACGGGATCTTCGTTGTCATCTCCAGTATTGATCATGGGGCTTTTCCCTTTTTCTAATCCACCAGCCAATAGATGCGTTAATTGATCCATCATACTCTTCTAAGACTCCAGCATCTGGTCCCTTACATCTTGCTGGATTTTGGCCAGCTGTTCTTGCATACGTATTTGTAGTTGATCTTGCATCTCTTTTTGCATTTGTTCCAATCTCTCTAACCTTTGATCCATTGCTTTTGTTTTCCCTCTTGTACCGTAACGATGTTCCAGGGTAACTGCCATAATTTTTAAGGTTTCTTGTGAGTTTTAGTGCGTATGATGCAATGCTGATGCATGGATGCAATGAATGCGATGAATGCGAAAAAGCGTTGATTCCAATTCGATTTCATTAGAGTAACTTTTCTAGAAAACAAGTTTTTTTACATAAAATAGATTACATATAAGGCTTGGCCCTGATACTTAAGGCCTTGACCTGTCCAAGAAGCCAAGCTAGCTTTTGGCCTCGGTCCGACTCTGACTTGTATTTTAAACTTAGCACATCGGCTTGTACTGCTAACGTTTGCAAGTGGTCAGCCACTTCTCCTACTTGAGTCAAAGCTTCGCCCATGATGTAGTCCCTTCTCCTGACTTTGTCTTGAGATTGATGAAGTTGCTCCTTCCATCGCTCGTTATTTACCTCGAGGAGTTCTATCCGAAGTTCACGATTTTGCAAAGACTTGTTTTGAGTTCTTCTATATTCTTTTTAATTCTTCGATTACGTCGACTAGTTTTCAACTCGATTGCAAAGTTACGCGAGCGACATTGGTACAACAACCTCTCTAACTCGATATCCGGATCTTTAACCCTTCTTTCTCATTCGACTTTCTACCAAACTTCTTTTGAGCACTTTCTCGAGCTTGAGCATCGCGAAATTTTTCCTCCCACGGTTGGCTTTGCTTTGTTCTTCTTTAACTTCATGTCGCCATTGTTCGGATGTTTTTCCTAACCCAATGGTTCTCATTGATCTGCTGACTTCTTATAGTCCATTTTCAAACTGTCTAAGTCCTCTTGACCTTGTTTTTCCCTTTTCGAGTCTTTCACTTCTAGTTTCTAGACATCGATGTCTAACCCTAATCGCATCTTTTCTTCTTCCAAATGCTCGATCCTTTTTCTAGCTCCAGATTCTTTCTCTCGAAATCTTCCGATGATTTCCATTTCGGATGGGATTACTTTCATGTGCTCTTCTATCGATGAGGATTCCCTTGATCGATGTAGGGATGTTGTCGTTAATCCTCTGTTTCTACCATCGGTCATACTCGGGAGTAGTCATGGGATTGGCAGAAACTTCTTCATTTTACGAGTTTGGTTCCGGGCATTTGATATCTCGCGAACTTTCTTTTTCGTGAACGTGAACTCGCTTTGGGCTAACCTGTATGTTGGTGGTGTAAACCGCGGATCTGTATTGTCGCGATGCAAGCGGAGGAGCATATCCGACGGCTCCCCATACTCCTAACAAGGGAACCCAATCAAGTCTCCGTGATCAGTATATTATTTCATCAAGAACCATCCATGGGGCTCTCCATTCAACATCTTCTTCTTGCAGATTTTGGAGAACCGTCATCCAATTTTCTTCATTACATCATCTCGCCTCGGTGTAGCCACTAACTCTTTCAATGAGAGTAATTTTCAGAGAAGATACGATATGAGACCTTTCCGCTTTCCAAAAATGGTCATGTAACCGGGATAGCAAGAGTCATGCACATCCAATAAATCTCCTTCACCCGCTCTTCTACAAGCATTTAATAATCTGAAAGTTTCAGCCAAGATTGCGAATGCAGGTGTGGTTCCTTTACCAAGCCTATCAAAAGGTCGACAACACCTCGTCTACATGCCCCAAAGCCTTGGGAAGATGACCATCCATAAATGCTCAAGGCGAAGACATCTACCCTTTTCTTCACGTCGGTGCGCTAAGATTAGATCCTCGGGTTCCTCCAAGGGATGCATTTACAATCTCCTTTTGTTTGATCCGAGTTGTCACCCATCGTTCGCTCATCCTGTGATGTTCATCGACTTTTTCAAAATCTTTGAACGTTAGCGGTCCGCATAAATTCATCAACTTTGAATCTTTGGGCAATGGAGCAAGGTCGTGTATTCTTCTATAGTAGGTACCAAATCTACTTTCCGAATGTGAAGCAACTGTAAGCGAATTCCAATATTGGGCAAGGGCTCAAAGCAGTGTTCATCTACCTTGACATCGAAAGCGATAAGGTAAATCACCGTAATGACAATAGAATAGCCGTTTGACCTCATCATCCCATCGACCCCAAATTTCTTTCATTTCTTGGAGATTATTCGAGTTACTGTTGATCCGAGTAAAATTCCATAACTCGACACGCACCCTCGGTAAGGCTATCGCCTTTCTCTCGTTCGTTGTCTCAAATTTATATCCGGACAAACGTTGTCTTCTACTTTATCAAAAACCCTTTTCCATGATAAGCTATCTATTTAGGAACCGAATGCGAATCAACACCTTTTATGATGAAAATGCCATGAAAATACAATAAAAGTAAAACAAAGCAAGTCGATAATTTATACACGCTTTAAAGCAATAAATATAGCACTGCTCGGTAACCACTAGGGTTTGAAGTGGCTCTACCTAGGGTGGGTTCTTAAGGCTCGCTACATGGGGCTTAGTTCTAGAGTAAGGGTACTGAACCATGATTCCTCAATCTTCACCCATTATAGGCTCATTCGAGACCGAGTTCGATTCGGGGATACATTTCCCTATGGCTGCACGGAGATGAAAATCTCACGAAGACATAGGTGCGGATGTATCCCGAAAGCGATCCACTATCCCGCACGGAGGTGAAAACCTCACGAAGGAGTAGTTTCTCACTTTCACTTAAAGAGGTGTGACCACAAGTGGTCATGCAATGCAAAATGCAAAACTATTTAAAGACTCGAACCAACGCAGCAGTATTGTGCCACAAAATAGGCGATGAAATGCCATGAGAGGATCGATTTCAAAACCAAATTTTCAATTTTCAATTTTCGATAAAAAGACAAGAGTTAATCAACTTGTGGCTTGACTCTCTCATTCGTGTCCCCGATTGGAGTCGCTAAGTATGTCGTAACCATTTTTGAAAAAATAAAAAACGGAATCGACTTGGATTTTAAAAATAAAAGAACGGAGTCGCCACGATCCTTGTTGACTAGGTGTGATCGGGTCACCTCGTTAAAATGGTTGTTTTTAATAAATAGCTTGATTTATTTAAACGACAATTTTGGTCTCGCAAATCAAGAAAACAGGTTCGAGAGTCGGTTCGCATACGAGGAAGGATTAGCACCCTCGACACGCCCAAAATTGGTACCTAGTTGATTAATTAGTGTCTTAATTACCGAAAATTGAGAACTTGAAAGACTTTGATATACGATTCATTTTTTATAAAATAAACATTAAAACGTTAAAGACACTCTCGTCCCGAGGCAATGATACGTCATATCCAGTGAGTTAGGATACGACATCTTGAATTTCTGAGAATGAGTTTGCTTTTTATGTAAAATCGATGCATTTTAACTTATAAAAAGGGTATTCGGTTATTTAGAGTAAACGAGAGAAGTCGAAGCCCAGTAAGTTAGGGCATGTTTCTCAAATTCTTCAAATATCGAATATTGCCTTTAAAACAAATTCTTCTTTCAAGGTGACAAAAATGTCGTACCCGGTAAGTTAGGGCACGACGATTCGTGTCTCCGAGAATAAGCATTTTTCTAAAACTCGTATCGTGATTTAAAAGAGTATTACGTTACTTAGGTTAAGTGAGAAAATCGAAACCCAAGAAGTTAGGACACGATTATCTCAAATTTCCTAATAACGGATTTCGCTTTTATGTAGGAATTTTAAGATATCGGGTAAAAAGTATGATGTGATTTGTGGTGGAATATAAAAGCAAATTATAGTATTAATAGTAATGCACAATAATGAGTGTGACAATGTCAATGACAATAATATAAGCGATTACGATAAAGAGGACATAAATATAAGGCTAACAGATGAATACGTAGGAAGAATGAAATAAGCAAATACTTAAATGAATAAATGAGCAATTATAAAACATGACAAGATAAAAGTGGCGATGATGATGAAAATGATAATGATAGCAAAAACATAAATAATAATAGTATGATACGTAAATACACCTAGATGTATTAAAATATATATGTAATAATGAAATGAAATATATACTGAAGTATTAAAGTATATGCATAATATACATATATACATATAGCAATTATGATATTAAAATGTATTTGCAAGGGATATATATATATATATGAAATACATACATAATATAATCATTAGAAATTATACATAATATAGTCTTGATAAAATGATGCTAATGCTAATAATCATAAAATATTAATAAATAATAAATATAGCATAATAATGGAAACATGAATAGATAAGAAACATAATAGATGGATAATAAGAAAATAAAAGTATAATAATAATTATAATACAATGGAAATAGTACTTACAAAGATGATGATGATAATAATGATATAGAAATACCAAAAGTAAATATGATAAATATTTAATTAAAGTAATACGAACAATACTATGTATATATATATATATATATATATATATATGCATAAAAGTATGCATTAATATATGATAACAATAATAATAATAATAATAATGTTAAAGTGCAAAAAGTAAATATAATATGATAGTGATATTAAAATAAAGTAATGAAAATGATAGTTATACACAAAAGAAATGTATATATGTACACATGCAATAAAGTATATATTAATAGAATAATAATAACCATGTAAGTGATAAAAATAATAATGGTAATAATATTTAAAAAGTATGTACATGAATAATAATAAAAGGTATGTATACATATAATAATAATAATAGTAATTAGAATAATAATAGTAATGATAGTATCAAATAATAGTAATAATAATAATATTAATAATAGTAATAATAATAATAATAATAATAATAATAATCATAATAATGAGGATAAAAATGATTACAATAATATATTAAGCAACAAATAATGATAATAGTAATAATAAAGAAATGGGACTAAATTATGAAGAAACAAAAGTTCGAGTATAGATTTTAAAATAAAAATAGCGAAATGCAGATTGAAGGGCTAAAATGAATCATGGCGGAAATACTGAGGCCACATAGGAAATTAACCCATACCCATAAACGGCACCGTTCAGGTACTTAGCCATTTGAGTGGTCTAGGGACCAAATTGTAACAAAAACAAAAGAAGCGATCAAATTTAGAAATATCAAAGAAACGAGATAGGACCAGATGGAAACCAGCCTCAAAAGCGAGAGGGATCGAGGCGTAAATAGAACCTCGATCCCAAAGCGCGGATCCTTGGAACAAGCGGGTCGGGTCCTCGGGTCAACTTCCAAACGACGCCGTTTTGGATGCTAAATGTTAGCCCCAAAATGATGTCGTACTAGGGGCTTATAAAGGTCAATTTTTTTGGAATTTTCATTTGGTCTGAGTTTAAGAGGAAAAAAAAAGGAAAAGGGAGAGCTTTTTTCTCGGGCGAATCCGAACCGATCAAGAATCCGGCCGCTCCCGCCGTGGCTTCGTGCGTCTTGCCAAGTGAACAGTGGCGGAAATTGCCTCGAGGTAGAATTTTCTCCCCTTTTTCGTCTTCTATATATTTATATTTAATATGTAACACCCCAAACCCGGCCTGGACGTTATGACCGGATCTGATGCGCCACATTGATGCGTTCAAAACATTCCGTATTACTTAGTTTGGAAAAGCTGAGTTGGTGTTGTAAAAGACACTTTTAAAAGTAGGTTAAAGTGAATGGAAGCTGTGCACCAGGTAGGAAACCAGGAAGAAGAGGAGGTGAGTCTGTCAGACTGCTTAAGTACCAAGCTCCCTTCGGATCTAATCCTAGACATGCACACCGCCATTGCCACACTCTAACATCTCGTATAATTTTGAGAAAACCGTTTGATTATGACCATCTTAAGAAAATGATTAAGGTTGCAAAACGTTTGCTTAAAAATATTTATTTTTCTTGGGAAAACATTTACTTTGCGAAACTTTATGCGTCATCGTGATCTTTTAAAACAAGTAGATTTTATAAAGCGAACCTAGTGCTAACCGGTTTAATAATCCCCAAAATAAAATCAATTAAAAAGAGCGGCCTTATTACAACTTTAAGCATAAAAAAATAAAATAATCCAAATTAAAGGCTAAACTTATTTAAAATCGGCAATTAATCCTCATGGCCACTCTGAATCCCTTGACTCCAAGTCCACCAATTCTAGGGCTCACCGCAAGGATGGAAGAGGAAGGGGTGAGTTTGGGAAAACTCGGTGTATCTGAAAACCCATCCAAAGCCCAATTCAGCTCGAGCCCATTGGGCCTAAGCCCTATTCAGATAACGATACATAGTAGGTCAAGCCCTTTTCGAATCTGATGAGCAAGGCCTTAGCCCTTTTTAACACAACAAGATGGCCCATAGGCTCGATTCGATAATATGAGTAACAACAGTAATAATGAATGCAAGCCCATCCAGGGAGACTACTCAACCCACCAACCGCTACATTGCCTGTACCAACCCTACACACCATGTGGGAATATCTCAACCCACCCAAATTTCTACACACACAGTTCTTGACAGAACGCACTCAAATATCGATAAGTTGAGGCAAAGCCTCCAAGATCGTGGATGAACCACTTTCGATACTTCCTCCATTGATACCCCAATCCCATGCAACAGATATTAATAAAAGCATATCATGTAAAATACAACATTAATCAATCATGCGATTCACCATTTTAAAACCCTAGGGGTATATCGGTAATTTTGCTCTTTAGGGTAATTTCGTGATCTATGCTACTACACAAGCTAATTCATAATTTTATCAGTTTTATGTAGTTTGATTCCACCATCTACCTAACGAGCTAATTTGCCCTCTCTTACCCATATTGGTCCGTAAGCCCATTGGGCCCGTTTTGGCCCATCGAGCCCTTTTTCGAAATACGCTAAAATGTCACACGAACTTGCTTACCACCTTGCGGTGCAGATCTAACAATTACTCTATGACTTGAGAGCATTCGCATACTCACATGACCATGAAATGCCGGAATTTGGCATTTAAACTTTTTAATTGAACTAAGAAAGGGTGTTCAGTACACACTGTTTCGCGACAAGCTCTCTCGAGATCTCGTCGATGTCCTACAATTGATTAGCACAGTTCTTATTTACAAACTGTAATCACTAAACCCAAAACCTACTTATCCATGACCGAACCATGTCCCTGAAAGCCTTTGAAACCTTACCTTTTTGCCAAAATCGATAGCTAGCTCCGAATCCGATTGCTCCAACTCCAACGCCTTCAATCCAACACTTAAGAAGACACTAATCATTGACAGAAAACATCAGTTAAAAACTCTTAGAGCCACATGCCCAAGTCGATGACCTCCCTAGATTTTGGGACTTGGCTTTTCTTAACTTTGCAAAATAAGAACAGATCTGAGATGATACGTACTTACCTTACTCCCACTTGATTTCTCGCAATCTAGTGTAGATTTATCTATCAAGCGACGGTGAACTCGATTCCCCAAAGTCTTGTAGTTTTCGCTACAAGCCCCAAATCTATGGTTTTTCGGCTTTTGTGTGATGAAGAAGATGATAATGTCGGCTACAACCTTGAAGTAGAATTGCGGTCAGAATCTAGGATTAAGAAAAGATAATTGTAAATTAACAAAAGCAAAAACATAGGAGAACACGGCTTTGAAGAAATCGACACAAGCGGTGATCACGGATTTCGCTTTTATGGATTGACAAAAGTATTGATGAATAGTAGGTATGATGAATAGTTTGAAGAAGAAAAATGGAAGAAGAAGAATAGGGAGGTGGTAGTTTGGCTAGAGAGGAAGAAGAGAAAAGAACAATCCTAAGGTGTAAAAGCGAAGAAAGCGGCACCATCAATACCTAAGTCTGAAATACTAACCTCATAATCCCCGCCGATTTTCCCTCTTCAATTCCCACCATTCGGCTAACTCCTAGCCTCATCCCAATCCCTTAAATCACTCCCTTATCACTCCTTAATCCAAGCATTTAAACCGATCCAACTCTCCTCTAGCGAATCCACGAACTCCAACACTTACCCCTCCCGCACTTAAAAAATAAATGCATCTATTTGCCAACACAGGGAATCGATCCCAAGTCTTCCCCCAACACTTACACGCCACCTTTATAGCTTCCTAGTGGCGTCACTTAGCCACTTTACCAAAGGCTCATTTGTGATGCAATTTACCCATCACTCCACTTAAGACCACTTAGCCAGAACCCCTAACTCCTAAGTCTAAAATTCCAAAAACTCAACTGGGTTTTGGCCAACTCATGGGCCTTCTATAAGCCCATTTACCTACTCAAAATACTAATTCCACATCCAATTACAAAATTTTAAAAATCTTTACAAAATATTAAAAACCGCGAATAAACCCGATAATCAGAATGTTACATAATATGTATGCTGTTTTAAATAAGGTGAAGATTGTGGGTATGAACAGATTCAAAAGAAAAAAAGAAAATAAGGAGAAATAGGGGTAACCTTCAATTTTTGTTCTCCGTTTGGTTTTTTTGCTGTAATCTGAGTTTTTCTCTTTTCTCTCTTTTAAAAAAAATCTAATATTGCTTGTTATTTCATAAAAGTACCGAAAAATCCTTTCTTCTGCTTTTTGGATTTGGCTTTTAAATAGCCCTTACATTTCCTTTTTAATATTTGTCTATTCTGCTTTTGAATGTTGCAGCGCAAGTGGGCGGTGGTGCAGTGGTGGTGCTTGCGGGCGTCGGTGGTGGAGGTGGGGAGCACATGTTTGGCTAGGGTTTCGTTCCTTTGGTTTTGGTGTTTTAGGTTCTTGTTGGGCTTAGGTTTGGGCTTAGTTGGTTTTGGGTATTGGGCCCAAAATTGGGCTTGTACAGTAATCATCGGTGAAAGTATCCAACTCATCAGCAAGATAATTATGAAAAGGTTTAGTACCTCCAAGAACAAAAGGTTCTTTAGTTTCGCATGAAATTCTTCCTTCAAGCTTGTTGAATGAGCCATCTAATGATTTAATCTTTGACAAGGTGGGATAAGGACTGTCAAACAATTTTGAGAGAAGTTGAGGACGGCTTAGTTGTAAAAGAGCCCTCAACCGAAAACATCAATTAAATTCATCATGAAAAAATTGCACTTAATTGAGCCTTTAAAGTTGAAAAATTGATCAATTTATGTTGGGGGTTATTCAGTGGGATGAAGAGTAAATTTGAAATAGCAAGGTTGGATCCATCTCCCTCCCTTCCGTATTTAGTCTTTTGCTAATCTTTAAGAAAATGTGCATCTCTGGAAATTAATGTACAATTCTTTTACTTTGAACGCATGAATATTTGTATTATACAAATTGTATATGGATATATACTTGATACGGTATGCTCAAGAGGGTTGTTGACAATTGAATGTTAATGGCAGGAATTTGGAAAAATTAAAATACCACTATACCAGAGATGAGGGAGAAGTTGTGAGAGATTAGGCAGAAAAAGGTTTGAATGATTAAAGAATGCAAGGTTAGGGCTGTGGAGAGGGAATGCCGAAGAAATAGGGTAATTGGTTGCATCTTTATTGTGGTAAAAAGTATTGCTAGGTGGAGGATTAAGTCAACTATAGGAGCAGGGTTATTTTTATCTGGCACTTAGGTATTTCTTGTGAAAGCAGGAGTTTATTCTGATAGAGGATCCACGGAAGAAATGAGAGAAAGATCATATTTAAGTTGCTCGACTTAAAAAAAACATTGAATTTAATCTAAATGATGAAATAAACAAAGTTTAAAATTAAAGAAAACCGAACACACTAAAAAACATTTAAAAATTAAGCATAAATATTTAAAATAATAAATAAATATTATGATATAGTTGGTGTTGTATTATAATTGTTAGTCCAACTAATTATGAATTTTAATTTTTGTTTATAGTAAGTTTTCATTGAAAATCAAATAGTTAAATACAGAAATAAGCTATTGGCATTGATGTCAAAGCCCAAGTCAAGAGTCTTTGTTTGTATGCTAGCTGTACAAATACACTTAGGAACAAGTCAACCTCATTGTGTTACCAAGTTAGTGAGTGATATGAGAAGCATTTTAATTCCAAATGAAAACAAATATGTTTTGCATTTTAAAGGGACTTGTATTTTCGTCATTAAATTTTTAACTTTTTATTAAAATTTAATGGAAGTGATGATATGAGTTTTTTTTCTTAGTCTAATAAAAAAATTAGTCCTCTAAGGTTTACATATTCTATTAATTTAATTCTAAATATAAAAAATAAAATAAATTTAGCCCTTAAATAGAGCGATTCTAGGGAGGCTAGCATGGCCTGGCCCCCTAAAATGAAAAATTACCATTTAGGCTCTCTAATTTTTTTAAAATTTTAAATTAGTAAAGATAAAATTGCACTTTGACCCCTTAAAATTATAAAAATTTGATTAATCCTTTAAAATTATAAAGATAAAGACTATAAAAATTAAAATTTCATTCAGCCCCTAAAAATTGTTCGGCTTCCCCACCTCTTAATATCTACAAAATTTGTCATTTTGGTTCAAATTCTAAAAATTTTAATAAATTTAGCCCTCAATGTTTACAAAACGATAAATTTTCTATCTCTTTTAACCTTTGAACTAACCTCGTTTGTCAAACCATTCCAAAATAGATGAAAAAATTAACATTTGTTAAATTTACTAATTTAGCAGTTCACATGCATGTTATGTCATCAATTACTTAAAAATATATAGAAAATTATTTAAAAATTTAAAAATTTAAATTCAAATGTATATTATTAAAATTTCAAAAGAAAATATAAAATATAAAAAATGGTAAAAAGTAAAAGTATTATCAAACTCACATTTCTAATAGGTAAAAAAACCCTTTTAAGTTTTCATTATCATTTTTTCTAAAATAAACAAAACTCTCTTTCCTGCTAATCTTGGGAGTAGTCATTACTAGCATCAACACTGGTGGCTTCTTCTAGTCACGTTGTTAATGATATTTCAAATCTAAAATCTTGAAGTATCAACGTCAACACTAATGACATATTTCAACCAAGGTCGAGACGAGTTTTTCAATTCCAAAGTCTAGAAATACCAATTCATAATGCTTGAACCAACATGCCACTGGATCTTTTTATCTCTTTTCCACTGCTTTGATGCGTTATTATAAATGGCTTGATTGACAAAAGGTTAAATGAGTATTGTTGGAATGATTGATTATGAGTTTTTTTTTTTTGTTGTTGTTGAATCAAGTGGCTTAAAATTTTTGGATTGTTTGTTTTCTATTTATAGTATTTTTGATTTAGGGGTATCAGCTTTTGATATCGATGAACTAAAACTGGAAGTGAGACTTGATTGTGTTCATCAATTTTGGAGATAAAAGATATTTGGTTTTTGTTTAATTTTTAATTGTTTTTAACTGAGGTTAAAACTGAAAAAACAACCAGCTCTCATTCATCAATTCTCAGTGTTTGGTGGAATCTAAGTAGTTTAAAATTTTTCAAACAATTTTTTTGTTCACTTTCAAACTTCATTCATTGATTTGAGGATTGATTTTTTCATTTTTTTTTTATTTTTTTGTTCGCCGATAAAGCTTTTTGGAGGTAATGGATATGTTTAAAAATGGTATTAATAATTGAGAAATTAAAACTTCAAAAAACATGATTGAGAAATTAAATAAAAGTAGCCAATTCCATAAAAAAAATTAGTGAAAATTGGCTCATACAAACACTCTATAATTTTAGTGAAATATTATTTTATATTTTTAAGAAAGTTAAGAATTATTTTATATTTTTATATAAATTTTTAGGATAAATTAATAGAATATGTAAATTTTAGAGGACCAATAGAAAAACACATGTTAGCACTTCCATCAAATTTCAAACGCTGTTAATTTTGGTGGTAAAAAATTTGATTTGAATAGTTTAATGACTAAATTGAAAAAATTAAAAGTTCAAGAACCAAAATAGAATGTGTGCAATAGTTTAGTGGCATTCCTGTACTTTACCCTTTTGAATGGGAAATAATTTTTGGCATAATGATTTATTTGGCACTCCAACTTTACAAAAAAAAGTGTTATTTTAGCCATCGATTTAATTTTTCATATTTTAGCCCTCAAACTTGTTATTAGACCAATAGAAAACACATGTTAGCACTTCCATCAAATTCCAAACGCTGTTAATTTTTTGTGGTAGAAAAATTTGATTTCGAATAGTTTAATGACTAAATTGAAAAAATTAAAAGTTTAGTAACCAAAATACAATGCGTGCAATAGTTTAGTGGCATTCCTGTACTTTACCCTTCTTGAATGGGAAATAATTTTTGGCATAATGACTTATTTGGCACTCTAACTTTACAAAACAAAAGTTATTTTAGCGATCGATTTAATTTTTCACATTTTTAGCCCTCAAACTTGTGTTTTTTGTCAAGTCATCCCAAAATGGATGAAAATGTTAATGTTTTTTTAACTTTGTTGATGTGGCATACACGTGGATGACACGTCAGCATTTGTTTGTTTTTTAAATTCTAAAAATTCAAAAAAATATTTTAAAAAATTTAAAATCATTAAAATTATTTGATTTTGTGGTGCTCTTTTATTTGTTTATATGTTCATATATTGCTTGATTTTGTGGTGCTCTTTTATTTATTTATATGTTCATATAATGCTATTGTTTTGTATATGTTAGAAGAATACTTCAACGTTGTTAACTACACTTTGGAATTCTACCGCAAATCCTTCTTCACAACGCTGCATATTTAGAAATATCATACAACCAATCTTTGCTTTTGTGCTTCATATGCCAAAGACAGCTAAAGTACATAAAAAATTACTTAATTATTAGAAATTTTTTGTTAAATCATTCAATTTTAAAAATTTACAAAATAATTGTAATCAGCCCAATTTTCCCGGGCCCATAACAGAAATAAAAAAACAAACAATAAATAGTCCAAAATACATTAGTCCATTAGAAGCTCAATCCAAACCCAAACTAAAACCCTAACAGCCCAAAATACACCAGGCCCAAAACTCAATCAAATTTTTGGATGAACCCTAGGGTTCCCTTGGCGTCGCTGCCCCCACGTACGGTCTCTAGCCTCCGTAGGCTCCATGCCGCATACCTCCACGTCTCCTCCGTACCTGCAAAAAAGGAAAAACAAATACAACAATACAAAAATAACAAAAAGCATGTATTTTTTCTTTTTATTTTCGGCTATATAAAAGCCCTACAAACATCATTGTATTTTTTTACGAATGAATACACAAAGAGAATCAAAACCAGAAAAAGATTCAAAAGGTGGTCTTTTTTATTTCATTTTACTTTCATTTTTTTTTTTTTTCATCTTTTTGTTTTCCTTTTGTTAAAGAAGCAAACGAAACATAAAAAAAATATCTCACCTTTCTCGTGTTTGGACAGTAGTGGGTGGAGAGACCATCTTCGATGATAGATGGTGTGAAAATGAGATCGAGTCAAAAATCCAAAAATGGCAATTTTTTTATTACAACCCATTGTGGATGACGACGCCACAGTGGACCGGCCACGAGCATTGGCCGAATAATGGAAGGAAGGAAGAGAGTTTTGAGAGAGGTTTTGAAAATTTTTTTTGAGAAGAAGGAAAACTAAAATTTTTTTAGAAAAAAATTAGCTTATAAAGGCCTACCAAACGACGTCGTTTTGGGCAGGCCATAATAGCCCTATAACGGCGTCGTTTGGCCCCCCAACCCGCGCTTTGGACCCGCTTCAAGGGGAGGATCCACACATTTTGCTAAAATAGGATATTTATGTAGTTAGTCTCTTCGCTTTCTCGTGCGTTTTCTATCAAATCCTTTTCTTTTCTTTTACTTTTTAATTTTTCCCCATGACTTTTGCCCTTGATTCACTTAGATCTGCATCGAAACGCTACGTTTTGAAGGCTTGGGAGTTTTTCTCAGTCAGTCTCTCTCCTTTTAGCGCGCATTTAATTGGATCCTGATTTATGTTTCATCAATCTTTTTTGCATTTTATAATTTATACCCAAATTTCATTTCAATTTTAATTCGACCCTTAGTTTTTTATATTTTATATTTTTTACTTTTTTTATTTGTTTTGTTTATTATTTATCTTATTCATTTATTTATTTTCCTACTATTTATTTAGTAAAAATTTCAACCCTTTTGGTAAATTTGTACTTATTTTAAATCTTTTCATGTATTATTTATCGTAACCATTTTTTTGAAAAACGGGAATCGACTTGGATTTGAAAACGAAAAACGGGAGTCGCCACCAATCCTTTTTGATGAGGTGTGATCGGGTCACCTCAAATTAATCATTTTAATAAAAGTTAAGATTTACTAAAACGATATTTTTTGCTCTCTAAAAATCGAAAATGAGTTCGAGTCGATTCGCATACGAGAAAGGATTAGCTCCTCGACACGCCCAAAAATTGGTACCTAGTTAATTAATTAGTGTCTTAGTGTCGAAGATTGAAAACTTGCAAGACATTGAAATACGATCCCTCTTTGTAAAGAAAATGCTCAAATATTAAAGACCTTCTCGTCTCAAAATATAAAATGTCACATCCAGTGAGTTAGGACACGACATCTTGAATTTTCGAGAGCGAGCTTGCCTTTTTTAAAATCTGTGTATTTTAACTTATTAAAAGGGGATTCGATTATATAGAGTGAACGAGAGAAATTGAAACCCAGTAAGTTAGGGCACGTTTTCTCGACTTCTCAAACACCGAATATTGCCTTTATTTCAAAACAAATTCTTATTTCGAGATGACAAAATGTCATACCCGGTAAGTTAGGGCACAACACTTCGCATCTTGAGAATAAGCATTTTCAAAACTCAGATAGCGATTTAAAAGAGTATTCCGTTATTTAGGTTAAATGAAAAAAATCAAAACCCAGTAAGTTAGGGCACGATTGTCTCGAATTACCAAATACGGAATATCACTTTTATGAAAGAATTATTTTAAGGTATCGAGTGAAAAATATAATGTGATTTACTGTAAAACATAAAACCAAAATATGGTGCTAATACACAATAATAAGTGCGACAAGATCAATAACAATGATATAAGCGATTATAAAAGATGAAAGCAAGGCTAGCAATATAAAAATATAAAACACAAGCATAAGACAAATGAAATGATCGAATAAAAATAAATAAAGCATGGCAAAATAAAATGACAATGATAACGAAAACGATAACAAAAATAATAATATAAATAATAATAGTATAAAACGATAATAATATATATGGTATTAAAATATATACGTAATAATAGAAATAAAAGTATATATAATATTAAAAATATATATACGGGATACATATGTGAAATAAGCACATAATAGTTATAAAATATACATAATAGAATATATGAATAATATGATATTTACAATATATATACATAAAAACATAATAAAAATGATGTGCATGATATAATATTAATATACATGTACATAATATGGAGTATTATATATATATATATATATATATATATTAAAAGGATGTATATATGGCATACGAATGCGTTAACAAAACAATAATATCAAAACTATTAATAATAATATATAAATATACACGCATACATATGTTAAAGATATATATACATATATAATAAAACATATACTAATATTAATAACAACACTACAGAAAATAGGGCTTTAGCGGCGTTTTATCAAAAAGCATAAAAAATTGTAAAACACATAGCAATAGCGGCGTTTTAACAAAACGCCACTAAAACAGAGCAATAGCTGCGTTTTAGTAAAAAACCGCTAAAACCAAAACACTAGCTACGCTTTTGGAAAAACGCTAAAAAGTCATATAACCCTAAACCCAAAAAATCATAAACACTAATCTATAACCCCTAAAATAATAATTATTAAAATTTATGGTTATACAATATATTAAATATTTTCTTATATAATCGTAAAAGAGATAGTATTGAATTTAAAATATCGAATTAATTATCATTATAGTTTATGGTTTATGTTTTAAGATATATGGTTTGGGGTTTAAGGTTTATGAGTTAACTATGGTTTAAGATATATGGTTTAAGGTTTAAGATATATGGTTTAGGGTTTATGAGTTAACTATGGTTTAAGATATATGGTTTAGGGTTTAAGGTTTAAGAGTTAACTAGTATTTGAAGGTTTATGATGAATTATGGGTTTAGGGATTATGATTTAGGGTTTAAGGGTTAGGGTTAAAGTTTAAGGTGTAAGGGTTTAGGGTTAAGGGTTTAGAGTTTAGTGTTTATGGGACAGGGGTTAAGAGGTTTAGGGTTTAGATTAATTAGTATTTTTAATTTATATATTAAACGATTTCTTATATAATTGTAAAAGAAATAATATTAATCTTAATATATTAAAATTATAATTATAGTTTAAATTATTTAAGAGATAATAGATAAACTTTATATATATATTATTAAATATTGACTATCATTAATTAATTATTATGGCTTCCAAATTATATCAAATAAAAATAAATATGAAAATTAAGAGATTAGTGGTGTTTTTTAAAAGCATACAAAAAACACTATTATAACAAATAAAAATAAATATGAAAATTGAGAGATTAGTGGCGTTTTTAAAAAACACAAAAACACTATTATAACAAATAAAAATAAATATGAAAATTAAGAGATTAGTGGCGTTTTTTAAAAACGCCACAAAAACTACTATGAGCAGTAAATCTTTTTTTCTTAAATTTCATCTTCTTGTGTCATGCCGACACTCACCATTTCCCCAAAATCCCAAAACAAATATCCCAAACATTTAGCCATTTCCAAGAAACCCCAAAATAGATTTCCCCAATTCTCTACATTTCCCCTAATCCTTAAATTTTCCCCAAAATCCCTAAGTTTTTTTTAATAGTTCTTCGTTTAAGTAAAGTCCTTATATTTAAAAAAAATTCAATTTTTTTCAGGTATTAGGGAAAGCGATTCGGCCAGGTATTTCAACATCTAGAGTTTCTGTCAATGTTGGAGAAGAGGTAAATATTCGAGTAATTCATGCTTATAGTTGATTTTTGGTGTAAATGTTATAGGTTTAGGGTTTAGATTAAATTTTTGGTGTTTTTCTTTGGTTGGCGTGTTGAAGGAATGGCTTAAGATCCTAAAGTGCACACTTTCGAGGAGGTTGCCAACCACAACAAAACCAAAGATTGTTGGTGATTATTTCGGAAGGTCGATCTTGTTCTTTCTTTTATTCGATTAATGTTTCGGTCTTTCTCTCTTTGGATTGTTTTAGTTCCTTTGTTTTTATTTAAAAATCATGCTTATTTTGTTTGATTATAGATGATTTGTGAGTTTAGTTCATCTTTCAATTGCAAGTATTTGGATACTATTAATTTATCTTTTAGTTATACATATAAGAGTGTGTGTGTGTGTTCGCAATGTTTATGCCATTTATGTGGTTGCTTTTGTCGATAGATTGAAGTTTTTCAATTGGCGTAACTCATATTATCTCTAATTAGTTGAATAAAAGGGTAATGATGGGATCTAATCACATAAATATGCAAATGAACCATTCCAGAGTTCCATCGTCGCTCTCATCCAACATTACTTATGTGAAAAATAGTTGAGTGCTACCGTAATTGAATACGGGAATGAAAATTTTGATTTCGGTGTTTGTAGGTCAAATTTTCGTTATATATCAAGCGTTTCTCCTTTGATGTTTAGTAGTCCATTGAAGTCAAGAACAAGGTATTTGAAGTTAAACTATTGTTTATGATTGAGATTTCTCTTGATCTAGGTTTATGATGTAACTCCGTTCATGGATGATCATCCCGGAGGTGATGAAGTTTTCTTTGTCACTCTTGGTAAGTTTTACAATCGATTTTGTATTTGGTGCTTTAAGTAACTAACCTTGAATTCGGTAGTTTGATCATGTTATTTGTCCTCTAATTTTGAATTTCAAAATATCTCGTAAATATATAATTTATGCCCTTATCTGGCTGCCAGACAATACTAATAAAAACAAAGCGATCCTGTTACCTTATTTAAACCTTGAAATTAAAGCACCCTTTTTTTTCGAAAAAAAAATTATCTTATATAAATGCAGAACCTTATGTGGCTATAGTACCTTCATTTGCTTATGCTTTCATGGCTGCTTTGCTTGGTTTTTTAGGTTACTACCATTGCCTTCTTTGTTTTTACTTTCTTTAGCTATAGTTTTAGTTCACGGAGATATTCACAGTAGCTTTAACATGGGGTATGAAGTGAAGAGAAATGAAGTGAAAAGCTGTGATTTTTTTCAAGGAAGTTGGGTTTTTGATGATTCTTTTAACCCTCTTTATGATTCTTCAAGTTGTCCCTTCGTCGGCGGTGGCTTCGATTGCCGGAAAAATGGCAGACCTAATCGGAATTACCTCAAGTATAGATGGCAGCCTAATGACTGTGCAGTCCCCAGGTAAAGTTATCTTATTCCTTTCCATTTTTTTTTCTCTCATTGTTTTTTCTTTAAATACAATCTAGGGTATATGCAAATTTTGATTAAATCTATTTTTTTTCTCATTATTAACGTTAAGGGATGATTATTTTTAATTCTTTGAATTTTTTTATTATTTTCATGAAATTAAGGATACCAATAAGATTATACCAAGCATGATTTAGCTATTACTCTGTCTAAAAAATTAATTATTACTGTTTGCGTCAATTTTGATTTTGGTCCCTCTTGATCCCGGGCTTGGTTATTGCGATGACGTCACTATACCAAGAAAGAGTAGCTTATTACTATACGTGAGTTTACATTACGAGGAAGAATCGATGTGTCTCATCTCATTAGTTGAAATAGAACAGTCATATCTTTTGTTTAATTTCCTTTTAGCATTTGTGTGTCGAACTAAATACATTGATGATATACTCCATTGTCAAAAGACAATACTATATTTGAGCATCTTTGAGCCCCCATTTAAGTTAGCGGGAAACCGGACAATGTTTAATATTGTTGGAATTTAAAAGCGAGAGCATGTTTTAAAATGGAGTGGGACAAAGAGTCTTATTTTTCGGTATGGAATGTTACGTCACTCCATAGGTTCTTTCTTTTTGGTCACTAGGTGTTTGTTCTTTTTCCTTCAAAGAGAAGTTTGTGAAAAGTAGCACCCTACAAGTACCTTTAATTCTGAATTTGAATTTGATATTTTGGGGGATTATGGGTTATGTTTCAGTTATATGATTTATTTATAATATATAAATATGCAGCATGCTAGTACTTGTGATGAAAAAGGAAATCCAATTATCAAAGACTTCTATGGCAGCCCGCTTGCCGCAAGGTTTGTATGTCTGTAGCCTTGTGTTTATATCTTCTATAAGATTCATTTACATCATTAGTTTGTTGTTATCACTATTCTTTTAATTTTATTTGCTTGCTTCTAATCATCTATTAAATCCCCGTTTTTTAAATTGAAATCTTAATGTAGTGGTAAGCCTTACGACGATATGTTAGTGGCTAAATTTGAATGTGTCTATACTGGTTTTGGTGATCAAGGTTCCTCCATGGTTAGCATCTGCACCCTGTGGCTTTTCATTACTTTTGACATGGATGGGCCTAACTTCAGTTACCTTTGCAGTTTGCATTTAACATGGAACAAGGGCTTCTGTCATGCCCGAGTGGTCGTTCTTCAACAGAGTGAATGCTCGGGCAAGAAAAGTTGTTGAAATTGGTCCTACTCGCCTTCTTTTAAGGTATTATGCTTATTATTTACTTTTTCATGAATACCATTTTTATTTGTCTGAAAATTGTTAGGTGAGTTTAAGTTCAGGTTTTTCTGTTTCTTTTGAAAAATCTTTCACTAGTATAAAATGGAATGCTTGGACGTTGGTTTTGGTTTGGTTTTGTTCTTTTTCCATTTTTTTCTTGCTCTTCTTACATATAAATCTTCAGTGAGTCTTTCAGTTAAAAATGTGATTTGTATTGGCTTTAGTGTTCATTTTTTCCTTATTTGGTTTACAACTAAAAACTGTATCTGTCTAATTATTGCTTAGATTGTAGTACTTTGTGCAATTATTTCTACTGTCTTGATTCCAATGATTATAAATGTAAGCCGTATGATTCTTTGGTCACCCATCAGCACCATATGTGGTACTGCAAGGGATATTGACTTACTTTACAATTTGTTTCTCAGTTTTTTATTTTAAAATTTTCTTCTGCACATTCCAGGGATGCATGGGACATGGCTGCTGAAATTTGCCTTTCTCAGCTTCCATCGTTGGTTGAGGATCGTAATGCAGAGTTTCAGGTGTGTTTTTCTTCCAGAGTTAGAACTTACTTGAATGTAAATTAAAGGTTAAGGATTTAATAGGAGTAATATAGGGATCTTTGGATTTATTTAAGGGTAAATTTTAAGATTTTTTGGTTGCATAAGCCCTTGAATTATGCTAAAAGTGGAATTTATTATAATTTTATTGATTATTTTGAAAAATCTATAGCCAGGAAAAAAAAAGAAATAAATATGTATAAATTATGTAAGTTCTTTGTGTAGCATTTTAAGAACTTCAAAGCTCACAGATGATTTGTTATACTCTATATGAGTTCATTGATTCTATGTTTTTGCAATTTTAGGTATGATCATGGGTGCAGCAACTTCAACTGAAAAGTACTTGTGCAGGTCTGGAGTAGGTCAATTAAGAAGCTTTGCTGGAATTAAACTGACAAGTAATTGTAGTATGCTTGTAGTTAAAGTTTCTTATAGTGAACATCATGTTGTTTATTCGGTAGAAGTTTCAAAGATTTTACTTTTTAGAAGAAAGTGTATTGTAGTCATTAGATTGGGTTTTCAAAGATTGATTATGAACATTTTGATCAAATGAAAAGTTCTCTTATTAATGTTTTTGAACTCAAAAAATATTTAAAATGTGTCCATTGTTAGGTTATTTAAATTTTGTATGATCATTTAAGGTAAGAATGAATATGAAATGATTAAAAAGGAAGATGAAATATATATGGTCTTTAGTGGCGTTTTTGGGGAAAGCATCGCTAAAGATCATGTCGTTAGCGGCATTTTCGGGGAAAAGCGCCGCTAAAGGTCCTGGTCTTTAGCGGCGTTTTTAAAAAGCGCCGCTAAAGGTCCTATTCTTTAGCGACGTTTCTTAAAAAAGCGCCGCTAAAAGTCCTGGTCTTTAGCGGCGTTGCGGCGGTGTATATAGTGGCGTTTTTTGCGGCGCTTTCCCAAGCGCCGCTAAAGGAAAAAAAAACGCCGCTAAAAGTTTGTTTTCTGTAGTGCAAATATAATAGGGGTAAAAATAGATATAGTGATAAATGTATATAACGTGGTATTAAAAATATGTATATAATATAGTGTTTAAATATATATACATAAAAATTTATATTAGGAATAATAATAATATATAAAAAACTATAAATATAAATATAAAATATATATATGTGTAAATATTAATTGACACTAAAAAGTAATTCAAATAGTAGAAAAAATATGTTAATAATGATGATAATAATGATAATAATAAATAGAATAAGAAATAATATTAAAATAAAATAAAAATGGTAAAATAATATAAAAACCAAACTAAATGGAAAAGGACTAAATTCAAACAAAATGAAGTTTTGGGGCCAATTTAAAAGAAATATAAAGAGGGGACCCATTTGAATGCGCGAGTAACTTCGAGGGCCAAAAGGAAATTTTCTCGAGCCCTTAAAATGACGTCCTTTGGAGGAGGACCTGAATCACAAAGCGTGATAAATTTCAGGCCAATTTAAAAGAAATAAAACCTGATTATAAAACATATAAAAGCGGAGGGACATGGCAAAATTAGACCATTATACAAAAACACGGGATCCTCGTTGGGCGGGTCGGATCGGTCGGCCTCCCAAAATGACGTCGTTTTGGCGTCTGGAGGCCAATGGAAACGACGTCGTTTCCTTAATGTTATAAAAGCAATTTTTTATAAAAACTTCATTTTTTCTTTGCTTCATAAAAAAAGGGGGAGGGGGTTCTCTGTTTTCTCTAGCCAAAGCCAGAATTCGGCGAGGCAGCCAGAAAAAAAGGTATATTTTTTATATTTTTTGTATTATTATTTTTTTATTTGTGTGTGACTATATGTGTGTTGTTTTTTTCTTAAAAAATAAATAAAGAAATATATGTATGCGTACTCGGAGGAAGAAGAAAAGAAAAATAGAAAAAAAAGATTGAGACCTTTGCACGATGAGTCTCTCTGGTTAGTTTGTTGCCTTCTTTGTTTTGATCTGCTTCTCTTTTTTGTATTAAAAAAAATCCCCTTTACATTGATAGATCTTGGCCTTTTATAGTCGAAAAATGTTATTACATTTGATTTTCTTTCTATTACTATTGTTCGACTGCTTGGGCTGTTGTCTCTGCCTTTTTACTTTCTTTTGCAGGTTCAAAAGGTCAAACATCGACAGTGGCAAGTGGTAAGGTGACAATGACGGTGGTAGCAGGCTAGGGGCGGTGCTGAGGCGTCAGAGGGCAAGTAGTTTAGGGTTTAAGAGTCTAAAACCTTAAATTTAGGCAGTTGGGTCAGTTTGGGGTTTAGGGGTTATTTGGGTTTAAAATTTTAGGTTTGGATTTTGGAGGTTGTTGGGTTTTGGGCTAAACGGGCTTGTACATTATTCATTTTAAATTTATTGTATTACTACTTGTTGTAAGTTCTCTTTCATATATTATTATTTTAAAATATTATATTATTTTATCTTAAATCATTTTATATAGTAGTTATTTCAAACTGTTTTATTATATACTATTTTAAATTGTTGTTATATTTTTGCTTTAAGTTGCTATATATATATATATATGTATGTATGTATATATATTATTTTAAACTTTTATGTTATTTATTTTAAATTTTTTATATATTATTTACTTCGTCTTTCTTTGATTATTAATATTGAAATGATGCATGTGGTGTGATTATTGCCATATTTCGTTTGTTCCATGCTCTATATTATTATTCCATCTCATTTCATTGAAATTACTTCCAAAGTTGTGTTTAATTTTTTATCCATAATAGGTCGTCATACTTTGCTCCTAATAAAAAAAGCACATCATTTAAGTATCGCACTCGCTATTATTCAAAAAAGGAAAGTTTTCAACAATATGGCAAAATTTTGAATTTTAGAATTCAAAAATCGTGCCTTAACTTATGGGGTTTCAATTTTCTTATTGAACCTAAACAGCCAAGTATCCTTCAAATTTCAAAACGCATGAATTTTAAACAAAAATGAAGGCAATATTCCGAGTTTAGAGACTCGAGAAGGCCGTGCCCTAACTTATGGGATTTCGATCTTTCTCGTTGGATCTAAATAACCGAATATCCTTTTAAAGATCAAAGTATAATTTCCAAATAAAACAATTGAGAGGCAAGCTTATTTTCGAGGGTTAAAATGTCGTGTACTGACTTACGGAATATGACATTTTGACATCTCGAGACAAGAGGGCTTTTAATGCTCGTTTCAATTTATTCAAGTATTTTTGTCAACATTAATAAAAAAGGGATTGTATTTTAAATTCTTTTCGAGTTTTCAACTTTCGACGTTAAGACATTAATTAATCAATTAGGTACCAATTTTGGGCGTTACGAGGGTGCTAATCCTTTCTCGTACGTAACATACTCATGAACCTGTTTTCTCGATTTTCGTAGATCAAAATTGTTATTTTAGTAAATCAAAACGCTTTATTAAAACGATCAATCACAAGGTGACACGATCACACCTCATAAAAAAAAGATTGGTGGCGACTCCCGTTTTTGTTTTTAAAATCAAAGTCGGCCCACTTTAAAAAAAAAAGGTTTGGACAATAAACATCCAACTTATCTTCTTTTGATTTGGTTATTTGAGTTTTTTTTTTATTTGGTTCTGACGTAACTTTTCCTTTTATCATTATATCACATAGAAATGATATGTATTAAAACTATTGTTAAAAATATAAATCATAAAGTTAAAAGCAATCATTGGTTTTGAATTTAAAAAAAATTAAAAGGATAAATCGAATGATTATTTTGTAATTTTTAAAATTAGATAACTTAACAGGAATATTTTTAATAGTAGAGTGACTATTTATGTAACCTATCCAAAAATATATAGTAATTTGAGATTTTTGAAACATGGTAATAAAATCATGATTGATCAAATTCAATACAAAATTTTGTAGATTATAGTTTTGTGTTATTTTACCTCCCTCTATTTTTTACCAACTCTATCTTTGGAAGAAATTAAGCTCTTTTGGATTATCTATTTCTTATTGGAAATACAATTTGTTTTTTATAATGAAAAAAATCTAAGTAGCCACATCAATTTTGTTAAAAAGATGTGAAAACACATAGAAGGCACCAATTAAGACAATATTTATAATCTAGTGCATCACAAGAAACACTAGGAAAACATATTACAAACAACACAACATACAATAAAGCAGAAGGTCAACACAATTATAAAACAACTATACAGAATGGCTTGCATACCACGAAACAATGAAGTTTTCTACTCTGTCCGAAACTTATTTAATTTGTAAAAGAAAAGAAAAAAGCCGCTAAAGAGTTCGCTTCTCTACCTTTTTGCAAATCTTTGTTGAACTCTCTCGATGATCTTAACCAACCACCATGGTTTTCCAGTTGTGAGTACAGTGTATCCCAAGCTCACTCCCAGCACCAACCCACATCCGTATCCCATCAATATAGAAAATCTCCAATCCAATTCTTCCTCATCATCTCCATCAAATTTGGTTGTAGTGTTCTCATCATTATCACATCTATTTGATAATGGCAACCCACATAAACCCAGGTTTCCTATGTAGGAATCATTAATGAAAGTATTAAATTGTTTTCCTTGAGGAACGGGTCCCGTTAAATTATTTTGAGAAAGGTTTAACACCTCTAAGAATCCAAGATTTGTTAATTCCGTTGGAATTCTTCCATAGAGCTTGTTTGAGGAGAGATCTAATGATTCAAGCTCTAACAAATCACCTAATGATGATGGGATAGGACCTGTTAAGCTATTATGAGAGAGGTTTAGGATAATAAGTGAATGAAGTTCACCAAGTGTTTTAGGAATTTCTCCTAAGAATTTATTGTTCGAAAAGTCAATTACCATCCAGCTGGTTAATAGTGATTCAAACTCCATTTCCAATCCTTTAGCTATAAAAGATAAACCTCTCTCATAATACCACATTCCATCAGCCAGTGTATTCTTCATGTACTCTGGTTTACCTTTCTTTTCATATCCTTTTCTAATGTCATGCAAATTCTCAAAAAACTTGATAGGTAAGTAGCCACTAAAGTTATTGTGAGAAATATCAATGACATGCACATGAATGAAGGAAACAACAACATTAGAGTTAACCACTTGGCCATAGAATTTATTCGATCTCAAGATAAGAACTTGTAGACGATCCAAATTTCCTAACCAATCCGGGAAAGTATCATTTAAATAGTTGTTCCCAACGTCGAGAAGCTCCAAATCTTTGCAATTAGCCAAAGATCGTGGTAGTGACCCTTCTAATTGGTTGTTGTTGATTTGAAAACTTTGTAATGCGCAACCTTGAGCAAATTGTTTTGGTAATTTATCACGAAAATAATTATTCGAAAAAGAAGAATTCCAATTTCCAATGCACTTCGGAATTGTTCCACGCAAACTATTTTTATATAAAGAGAGAATTGTAAGGGAATTCAAATTGCATATTGATATAGGAATTTCTCCAGCTAAGCTATTCTTTGAAAGAAAGCACCATTGCAATGAAGATGGTAGGGTTGGAATTCGCCCTTGGAGAAAATTCAGAATAGAGTTAGGAGTTTGAAAAATCTTTGAAACAATAAATGTAAATGAATTGTATTTATAGCATAATATATGCATTGTATAGCCAATAAAAATGATAGGTTAATTTATTATACTACTTCTAAGATTGTAATCTATCAAATGAAAACTACTACCACCTTCTAAACACATATCTAAAGTAACTTTTATTTTGATTACGTAATAGTAAGATGGAGTTGCATAAAAGTAACATCAAAAGGAGAAAAAACAAAATATTAAATTATACGTAGCAATTTTTTTATGGAAGAGATAAAGTTTGTGGGAGAAGTAAGTTTTCACTAACCGAAAGAATTTCGCTTAAAATATATAATTAAATATATCAAAATTAACTAACATTTAAAACTCACAGTTGGAAAAATCAAAATAATTTTGATTAAGATCATTTCGAGTTGAAAAAAATAAAATATTTCAATTGATGTTATGCTTTGTTGAGTGTAGTTGTGTGGAGTATCTTTGATGTATGGCCTATAGTCATAGCTAGAACTCATGTACTCTGCTTCTCTTATTCAATTGATTGAGAAAAAAAAAACCTTAATCAAAAAAATAACAAGGCAAATTAAAATGGCAGAAATAGATAGGGAAGTCTAATGTTAATTAATATACTTTCAATGATTTCTCTCATATCCATTTTCTGACTTATCTTTTGGGTAAGAAATACGTACTATTGAATGGTTAAGGCATTGAATTGTAGGACAACAATGCAATAATGCATTTTAAGGTTAACTCAAAACATGAATTAATTTAATGTAAAATCTAACTTCTTTTTATCAGTAAATAAAATTGCATAATAAATACTTCTAATCAAATTTGAATAGCATGGTCAAATTGCACTTTAACCCTCAAATATTTATAATTCAATTCTATCTCTTCAAAATAGAAAATTTTTAATTTAATATTTTTAGAAATTGTAAAATTTCAAGTTAATATAATGATAAAATTATATTTAGACCCATTCAAAATGTTATAATTCGATTCTTCCCCCTAGAACCCCTGCATTTTGTGAACATTTTTCCACCCAATATTAGCAGTGGTTGTGTTGTTAAAGTGGACAGGGAGGTAATGTCATTGCAAAGGCAATGGCCAAAGCTAGAAGTGAGATATCAAGCCTTTTCTAAGCATGGTGATAGTATACTTCATTATTTTTTCCGTTGGTGTCCTGTAATTTTGTTTGCTGTATTGGGTAGGCAGATTATGGACAGGTAATTCATGTTTCAAATGTTTTAAATAAAATCTAATATGACTTAGAAAAAAAAACTTTAAAAGAATTTAAGTCCAAGATTCATTCATTTGAGTTTAGCTTTCAAGTTTTTAAATCATTGAATTTAAGTAATTTTAATTCAAATTATTGATTCTTTTTCTTGTACCAATATTTCCTACATTTTCTAATGTTAAAGTAGTTAAAATATTTAATGCACCATTAACAAAAGTATTATATTAAGAAACTAAAAGATTATGAAGCTAATTAATAATAGATAACAAAGTTCTATTGCAACTAGAAGAGATTGATTAATTGTAATAATAAAAGGAGAAGAAAAATGATATAATACCTATTAAGCGATTATTAGAAATATCAAAGGCCTCGAGAAAAGTAAGGTTTCCAATAACAGGAGGAATTTCACCTGAAACATATGATTAAATTTGTCAAAATTTATTATTATTTTCTAGCAAGCCATTAATTTTTTTAGCATTATAAGCATCTATTTTCTTCATCTTTTATTTTTTAAAAATCTTGTAATTTGTATTCAATTTTATACTACTTATAATGATTAGGAATAGATTTAATTATTATGAAAAAAATTAAATATATAAATCGTTATGTCAAGCACTAAACACAAAAATACCACATGACAGAATTCATAGTTGTAGAGGAGGATTAGATACTCTGGCCTACATTGGTGCCCATAATATGTATGTAATTTGTATCCATTTCCAATAAGAGCACGTCACTACAATATTTTCATACTAAATTTAAGAAGTTTTAAGGTAATTAACTTTGTTATTTTTAAGAATATTATTAAAGTAGGATATTTGGTTTTGCTTATATGAGAAGTTGTTCACAAGTTGTTCTATGTGATGAAGAAATGCAAACGAAGTCATATTTGTGAATTTTATTAGGCACAGTCCTCACCAAATAATTATTACCCATAATTTATTCTCAATAAATTTATTTGTGGTTATATTGACATTGTTGAGAATTAATTCAAAGTAGTGGGTTGTTTAGTTGACCAAGTATCTCAGTAGAATCTTTGTTAGTTCCATATTTTTAGTTTAATTGAATAAGTTGTTAGCTATTTTTGTGTTAATGTAGTTTCTTTGTAAGCCTGAAAATGTAGGCATTTATGCTTTGTTTTATCAATTCAGTGTTCATCAATAATAGTATAACTTTGATGCATATTGTAATTGTCTCTTTCTCGTTTCCTTCTTCAACAAATTTGGTATCAGAGCAAGGTTTTATTTTTTAGGCAATTGAGTGAAAGTTAGGTTTGGGTCCACTTGGTATTTGAGAGAAACACCTTTTTGGGTCTTTGAGAAACACGAGAGAAGAGAGTGTGTGTTCTTGGAATGGCATCAGCTAGTTTTTCTTCCTCTCAACCACTCATACCTATTTTCAATGGTGAGAAATATAAG
Source organism: Gossypium arboreum (assembly GCF_025698485.1). Classification (NCBI taxonomy): domain Eukaryota; kingdom Viridiplantae; phylum Streptophyta; class Magnoliopsida; order Malvales; family Malvaceae; genus Gossypium; species Gossypium arboreum. Next base: position 128,919,198 of record NC_069080.1, read on the forward strand.
TGGTGGAGCATCAAGGTGAATACATTACTCAAATCACAAGAGCTATGGGACTTGGTCAAGTACGGGTTCGCTGACATACGTGAACTTGATGAAGAAGAAGAAAAGAGATTGAAAAAAACCAAGAAAAATGATGTTGAGCATTTTTCATTATCCAGCAAGCGATTCATGACTCTATTTTCTCACGAATTGCTGCAATAACCATATAGAATGAAGCATGGTCAATTTTGTAGAAAGAGTATCAAGGTGATTCAAAGGTTATAATGGTTAAATTGCAATTAATATGACGTGATTTTGAAACCTTGATGATGAAGAATGGTGAATCAGTTACTACTTTTTTGTCATGAACAAGGACAATAGTCGACTAATTGGGCTCTTACGACTAACAGATTTCAGATGAGATAATTGTAGCGAAAGTTTTGCAAAGCTTGATAACAAAATTTGATCATATTGTGGCTGCTATAGAAGAATCCAAAGATCTATCAGTTCTCTCCATTGATGAACTAATAGGGTCTCTTCAATTTCATGAGGCGAGAATCAACAGATCAGCAGAAAAGAGCGAATGGAAGGCATTTCAAGTGAATGAGACATTCACAAATCAAGGTGACAATAGTTGTTCAACAAACAATGATCGAAGAAGAAGAGGATTTCATGATGGATGTCACCATGGTTATGGTAGAGGCAGAGGCAGAGGAATAAATGATGGACAGAGGCAATACAATAAGCAAGGTAACATAAAATGTGGCATACAATGTTATCATTGCAACATATATGGGCATATAGAAGTTAACTGCTGCATATGGATCAAAAAATTAATTTTGCAATAGAAACTGATGAGGAAAACAAGCTTTTTATGGCTTGTATTGATGCTAACCATAAGCCAAGTGATTTGTAGTTTGTGGACAACGGCTGTTTGAATCATATGATAGGTACCAAATCCTCATTCAAGGTGCTTGATGAGTCACAAAAGATAAAGGTGCAGCTTGGGAACAAAAGGGAGATGCAAATTGAAAGAAAATGCACGGTAAATTTTTTTTCTAACCATAGAAAAGGAAAAATTTTGGACAATGTTTAATTTGTTCCTGATTTAGGATACAATTTATTGAGTGTTTGACATCTAATAGATGGTAGATATTCTGTCATATTTGATGAGATCAAAAATAAAAAGTTAGGCAAACAAGTCCGTGTCCACATGACTCCAAACAAGATGTTTTCGTTGGATGTTTCAAACATGGAGATATTTTCCCTTGCTGCAAGTGCAAAGGATGACTCGAAGCTATGGCATTTAAGGTATGGACATCTCAATATTAAAGGCCTGAAATTGTTAAGTGATAAAGGTATGGTTCTTGGACTACCAAAAATTGGCTCTCTTGATTTATGTAAGGGGTGCATTTATAGAAAGCAAACTAGGAAGCCATTTCCTATTGGAAAAGCATAAAGAGCTAATGAATGTTTAAAATTAATTCATGTTGATCTATGTGGTCCTATGCAAACCGAGTCCTTGGGAGGGAGCCGTTACTTATTGTTGCTCACTAATGATTATAGCCGGATGAGTTGGGTGTATTTTTTGGAAAACAAGTCAGAAAATTATGAAGAGTTCCAAAAATTCAAGGCTATGGTAGAGAACTAAAGTGACTACCATATCAAAGTTCTTTGCACGGATCGAGGAAGAGTGTTCGTGTCCAAAGAGTTCAATCTATTTTGTGAAGACAATGGCATCTGTAGGGAGTTAGCAATTCCTTACACTCTAAAGTAGAACGGTGTCACTGAGCAAAAGAACCAAATTGTTGTGGAGATGGCGAGGAGCATGTTACAAGCAAGGGGACTCTCAAATCAGTTTTAGATAGAAGCTGTGGCAACATCAGTCTATCTACTAAATCTCTCGCCGATAAGGGCTGCCATGAACAAAACTCCATATGAAGCTTGGTGTGGTAGGAAACCCAATGTACAACAGAAGATTTCTTTTCCCATTGAATATTCTCCAGATGAAAAACAAAAGTCAGCACCAACAACATCTACAACACTTGAAGAGTCTTCTGAAGAACTAATTCCACTAAGGAGATCAATAAGGGTCAGAAAGCTAAATCCAAAATATACTAATGACACTTATGCATCTTGTCAATTTGCTCTAGCTATTTCAGATCCTCTGTATTATGAAGAAGCTGCTGATAAGGAAGAATGGCAAAAAGGAGATGATGTAGGAGATGAAATCCATCGAAAAGAGTGAAACTTGGGAGATGGTTGACTTGCCAGAAGACAAAAATGCAATTGGTTTGAAGTGGGTGTTCAAGACAAAATTTAATGCAGATGGAAGCATCCAAAAGCACAAAGCTCATCTTGTGGCGAAAGGTTATGCACAGCAATATGGTGTTGATTTCGAAGAGACCTTCTCTTTGTAGCTTGGTTTGAAACGGTAAGGCTTCTTCTAAAATTGGTTGCACAATTGCAATGGCCTATTTATTAATTTGATGTCAAATCAGCATTCCTCAATGGAGATCTACAAGAGTAGTCTCATGTAGCACAACCAGAAGGTTTCATAAAGAAAGGCAATGAAACAAATGTGTACAAATTGAAAAAGGCGTTGTACAGATTGAAGCAGGCCCCTTGAGCATGGTACAACAAGATCAATGGGTATCTTTAGAAGAAAGGGTACATGAGAAGTGAGAATAAACCCACCTTGTATGTGAAAAAGGAAGGTAAAAATGATTTGATCATTGTTTATCTTTACGTCGATGATATCATTTATACTAGTTCCTCTAACTTTCCTATTGATGAGTTTAAGTCTCAAATTATGAATGAATTCGAAATGTCGGATATGGGTTTATTGCATTATTTCCTTGGTCTTGAAGTTTATCAGGCTGAAGATGAAATTTTTATCTCACAAAGAAAATATGCTAAGGATTTTCTCAGTAATTTTGGCATGCTTAATTGCAAGCCTGCAGCTACACCCATGAATATCAATGAGAAATTACAGCTAGAAGATGGAGAAGAAATGGCAGATGCAAGGAGGTTCAGAAGCTTGGTTGGAGGTTTAATTTATTTGACTCATACTAGGCTCGATATTGCATTTCCTATTGGTGTTATTTCTAGGTTTATGCAATAACCTTCAAAGTTTCATTATGGAGCAGCAAAATGGGTCTTGCGGTACATTGCTGGAACTTTGGAGTATGGCATTTGGTACTCAAAAACTTTAAATTTTAGATTGTGTGGGTTCACAAACAGTGATTGGGAAAGTTCTTTAAATGATAGAATATGTGTATTAGCAAATGTTTTCACTCTAAGTTAAGAGGTGATCACTTGGAGTTCTAAGAAGTAAGCTACAACAGCATTGTCAACCTTAGAGGCTAAGTATGTAGCAGCAACTACAGCAGCTTGTCAAGCTATTTGGCTAAGGAGAGTGTTAGCTGATCTTCAACAAGAGTAGAAATGTGCAACAGAAATATTTTGTGACAACAAATTAACCATCACCATGACAAAGAATCCAACATTTCATAGCAGAACAAAGCACATCGATATTCGTTATCATTTCATTCGTGATTTGGTAGCAAAAGAGGAGATATCTTTGGAGTATTGCAGTACCCAAGAGTAGCTTACAGATGTGCTAACAAAGGTTTTATCAAAGGAGAAGTTCAGCTATTTCAGAAGTCTACTTGGTGTCTGCAACTTTGAATTAAGGGAGAGTGTTGAAAATTAATTCAAAGTAGTGGGTTGTTTAGTTGACCAAATATATCGGTAGAATCTTTGTTAGTTCCAGATTTTTCAGTTTAATTGAATAAGTTGTTAGCTATTTTCGTATTAAGGTAGTTTCTTTGTAAGCCTATAAATATAGGCATTTATACTTTGTTTTATCAATTCAGTGTTCATCAATAATAGGATAACTTTGATGCATATTGTAAATTTCTCTTTCATGTTTTCTTCTTCAACAGACATTATCAATTTATTTGTCATGGTACATTTTGTGTTTATAATTTTTATAAGATTGATGACTTAGTTGAGGTTATAGAATATCATGAAAGTCTCAAGATTTGTGTTATGAAAGTTATTTTTATGATAATACTTTTTGTTTAAAAATAGTTGCATTATTATCCATGTTTGGATAATTTAATTTAAGTAACTAGTAATTCAAATTTGTTTCTTATACTAATATTTCCTATTTTTTCTATTTGTATCAAATGTGTAATTAAATTTTTTAAGCTAAAAGTAATATATTAAGAAACTAAAAAGATTATATAGCTAATTAATAAAATGTAACAATAACCAGATGGAATTACATAATGTAACAAGAAAGGAGCGAAAATTTTGATGAAAAAAAAAGAAGAAAAAAATGATACTATATTTGTTAAATAGTTATTGGAAAGAATAATGTACTCGAAAGAAATAAGATTTCTAGCAATAGGTGAAATTTCAGTTGAAAATGGAGTAAAAAATGGAGTCTGTCGAAGCCACATGGGCATGTGGCTGGCCGTGTATGAGACACGGCAATGTGACTGACGAAGGCATGGCCGTACGCAAGACACGGCTGTGTGACGGAGAGAGAGTGGCCGTGTGGGCTATAGGGGCTAGGCCAGGTTGGGCATGTGGGCCACATGGGCAAGGCCAACTTAGGCATGTGGGCCGAGAATTCTAAAAATTTCCCTAGAGTCGCTTAGGTCATTCCGATCGACTCTGGGCCTACCGTAGGGTCAGTAAGTGTAACACCCTGAATTTTGAGGTTAGAAGTTTTGAGTTTTGGGGTTAGGGTCAATGTGAGGGTTGCCCTATTGTGCTTAGTTGCGTGTTTAGGTGTTAAAATGGGCTTGCTAGTCTGGTGGTTGAGTGAGTGTTAGTGAACCTCTGGGATCTAGGTTCTGGGCTCGAGTCTTGTGTGTGTATTTTGGAGAAACATTTTAATATGTTTTGTTTTGTTAAGTAGCAGGTTTGTTTTAAGTTAACTCATAAAACTATTATTATTTATTTTTTATTGGCTTTTATTATTTTTGTTGGAAAGTGATTTTTGCTGGCCATTTTTGAGTGAATTTTCTCCTTGTCGTCAAGTCAGCACTTGAGCATTGTTAATCACGAATCAGGTATGGGATCCGAACCTCTTTCAATATACTTGTGTTTTGTTGTTTTACTGTGGTATTCGAGAAATCTTATTGTGTGTTTTGATAAATGGGCAATTGAGGCTTGTTTTGACTGCAATCTCTAGTAATTTAGCGTGTTATGTTTGGAGGTCGATTAACTGACCGAAAAAGCTCAATTTTTAGGCTAGTTACAGGTGTTTTCATGGTCACACGAGCATGTACCAGTTCACACGATCGTGTGGATTAAGAATTAGGGTTTCCAGGCAAAATTTGGTGCCACATGGCCGTGTTATCGATTTGTGAATTTTTTTGATCTTCACATAGCCGTGTCCTTTAGGCAAACTAGCATATGTGTTTGGGGATTAGGGTTTAAGTGTTTTAGTTTCATACGATCGTGTGGCTAATTCAGGAATTTAGGGATCCCACATAGGCGTGTGTCTTGGACATATGGCCGTGTGTGGTAGGCACACGGGCGTGTGAGACCTTCACACGACCGTGTCTACCCTGTACTCTACTTTAGTACAAATGGACAGTGAGTTACACGGCCTGTTCCCACGGCCATGTCCTTGGTTCACACGAGCGTGTGCCTCCCTTCACATGGGCGTGTACCTCAGCCCCACGGCTGTGTGCCCCTCTTCACACAAGTGTTTAACCCCCCACGCGGCCTAGGCGTTTCCACACGGCTAGAGCACACAAGCGTGTGGCCCCTAGTCACTTATTTTGGTTCCGAGTATGTTTTAATCTGAAATTGTGTCTGTATGTGTTTCGACTCTTGGATAGGCTTTAGTTAGGGTAAGTAAGACCTTCTTATGGATTTCAGCTTTTGTGTTATTTGTAACTGTTGTGTATGCGGTGTCTGATTCGGAACCCGGTTAGCTGAGTGTGTGTGCATATTTATTTCTGTGTAACTGTTTGTCAATGTGTTCAATGTTTCTATGGGATTGTGTGCATACATGCACTTGCATAAAATAAATTTTTGGGTTGGTTGTGAAGAAAAGAGAGTCTGATTCTGATATGATTTGACAGTTTTACTATGACTTATTCATATAGTGGTTTACTGACTGTACCGCAAGTATGTCAGCTTTGCTGCGTACTAATATCTGATCTGGCAGTTTAAACTGCAACATGCCTGTACATTGGACTACAACATTGCTGCATATACACTAGCCTTGTTGTGTATTATTATCTAAGTGGCTTAGTCCACATTCATGGTGTGTAGGGTTGGATGGGCCTTTCAAAGTCCTCATTGATGTGATTAGTTAGACGAGCGTTAACAACTCTTTAGGGGTGTGATCGGGGGATGGAGAGGTGTGTTGGTTGGATGGGTGGGTTTCAATACTTAACTACAATCATGTGCATCTGTTAGAGATGTGTTGGTAAGATTATCTATCTGTATTCTATTTGTCTGAACAACACTTGTGTTGAGTATGATGTGTGTACTTGGTGCGCTTTGACTGTTACGTGTGTTGAGGCATTGTTCTGTGCTGTATCTGTTTCTGCATATACCTGTAAATAAATTTTGCAACTAATTTGTCATTTGGAGTTCGTTTCACTAAGTATGTTGTTACTCGTTTGAACTCACACTGAGCTCAAAAAGCTCACCCCCTTAGTGTTTTCCCTTGCAGGTACGTTTCTGAAACTTCGACGCTGGACTCGGTATGTGGAGGTCTCGGTGAAAAATAGATTATCAGTTTTTATTTTCTATTTCTGTTTTTTTATTCGGTTTTTGAACTATAAAGTTTTGTAAAGACTAAATGGTTAAATGTTTTTGGTTCGTAAAGAGATAAATAAGTTTTGTAATGGAATTTATGATAACTGGTTTTGAAAATCTTCCTACGATCACTCCGTAATCAATGTAACCTCCGGGATCTGGTCCAATCTTCTAGGCCAGGTCTAGGAAGGGCTAACCAAACCCTATTTCATGTGATTTGATATTCTAATAGACTGATATGAGTCAGATACCGGTATGTATGTGTAACACCCTAAATTTTAGGGTTAGAAGTTTTGAGTTTTGTGGTTAGGGTCAGTGAGTAGGTTGTGCTATTGTCTTTAGTTGCTCATTTACGTGATAGAATGGGCCTATTGGTTTGGTGGTTGGTTGTGTGTTAGTGTATCTCTAAGTCATGTGCTCGAATCTTTGTGTGTGCGTTTTGGAGAAATATTTTTATTTTGTTAAATAGTAGACTTGTTTTAAGTTTTAAAAAATAATAATTAGTTTTTTTTATTTTGGTTACTCTTTTTTTTCACGTTCTCCTCTCCCTCTCCCTCTCCCTCTCTCTCTCTTTGTTTTCTTTTTATTATTTTTGTTCTTTCCTTTTTGAAAATGGTTGTGTTGTGGTTTTTGGCTTATGTGTATTTTTAGTTCTATTTATTTTTTTATCTGAAAATGAGTCTGTGTGTTCCAACCCTTTGCTAGGCTTTAGTGAGGGTAGTTAAGACTCTGTTCTAGGCTTCGGCTTATGTGTTATTTGTGACTATTGTGCGAGATATCTAATTCTGAACCTGGTTAGTTGGATGTGTGCATGCCGTTTCTGCTTAATTATCTATCTATGTGCTCATTGTTTTGTGAGGTTGTAAGCATACATGCACTTGCATAAAGTAATTTTTGGGTTGGTTGTGAAGAGAAGGAAGACTGGTTCTGATCCAATCTGACAATTTAACTGCGACATATCTGTATGGCGATTTACCATAATGCACTGCACGACATATACACCAACTTTGCTGCGTGTTATTATCTGAGTGGCTTAGTCCACATACATGGTGCATAGGGTCGGATAGGCCTTTCGAGGTCCTATATGGAGTGTTTGGCTGGATGAGCTTATACAGTTCTTTTGGGGTGTGATTGGGGGACGGAGAGGTGTGTTGGTTGGATGAGTGGGTTTTTATTACTTGACTGCATTCATATTCATCTGTTTGAGTGTTATGGGTGCAAGATTATTTGACTATATTTTTTCTGACTGAATAACACTTGTGACTGAGTGTCTGTGTGTGACATGGTGTGTTTTAATTGTTATGTTTTATTGGGACGTTAACCTCGAATTTACCTTCTATTTCTGTATATCTCTGTAAGTATGTTTTGCTATTGAACTACTAGCTGAAATTCTCTTCTGTAAATCTGTCATTAATCGTTTTGAACTCACACTAAGCTCGTGTAGCTCACCCCTTCAATTTCCTTGTTTCAGGTATTTTTGTATGCTGTTGCTGGACTTGGCACGTCGGAGGTCTAGGAAGCGTCACGTTTTTTAAAACTGGTTAATAAAATGTTTTTTGTAAATCGAAGTTTTATGTAAACGTAAGTTCTATTTTAAATACTATGATGTTTTTCATGTTGTTTTGTAAAATTTTCCTTCGATCACTTTGGTGGTCAGTGTAACCTCCGAGATTTGATCTAAACTTTTAGGCGGGGTTCTGGGGCGCTACAGTATGTCTGGCTGTACTATTTAAGTAAGTATCTATCTGTATACGAGCATGTTAAGCATGTTAATTCTGATATTTCTACATCTGTATTCTGTATCTGTGTTTGGGGTGGGAATTGTATATATAGAGGAAGTGATCTGTTTGGCGACTCTTCGCCTATATTCTGGTAGCTTGACAGCATATTATCTGTTATGTGTCGCATCAACACTATATAGTGTATAGGGATGGGTGGGTGTTCTTAACCCCACATGGTGTGATGAGATGGACAAAGATGGTGTGCAGAGGATGGAGGTAGGATTTTGTTTTTCTATTTTGTACATCTGATTTTGACATCTGTTTTTGTGATGTACTTAGGTCCAGATCACTATCTGACTGTATATAAAAATCTATATATGTTGCATGTCTATCTCTGTTGGGTTACACACTGAGTTTTCGTAAACTCACATATATTTGTCTGTTCTATTTAGGTAATCTACAAACATAGGCGGGACGGTGCCACGGAGGCTCAGCGGTGACCATTCGACGGGGAAACTGTTTTCATTTACTATTATTTCATGGTTTTTACTTAAATTTTCGACTTTCGTGAGAATTTTGTAATTTTTGGACTCTCTGGATTTTTTGGACTGTTGGGTTTAAATTTTTGGTTTGGTTGCGTTATGATTTCTAAACTGCGACAATTCGACAAACATCGATTTATGCGAACAACTGTATTTTTTTTTTCAAACTTCCACTGCAAAATGATTTGGATAACATGTAACGGTTTCAGTAATAAATATATAAGTGAATACATTTTTCAAAACTTGGACGTTTTATTTAAGTATCCCCAGTTTCAAAACCCTTCCTCATAATGCTTTCGGACTTGGCCATAACGTCTAGGTTAGGTTTGGGTTGTTACACATAACTTCAACTTTATTTGGAAGAAAAATTGTAAATAAATAATATTTGCTGTACACATTAGTGTATAAAATGAATGATTAATTTATTTCTGATAAACCATAATGTATACATATTTTTACCCTATTCTTGGCATATCTTTGGATGATTTATAATAAGATTTCATTGAATTCAATGCTCCTAATACTCTAAATTCATGTTTTATACTTAGGTGAGCATAAGGAGGTGAAAAGAGTAAGAAACTGGCCAAAACCGGACAAAATGGGCCTAATTCAGTGTTTCACACAGCCTAGGCACTTTCGTATAGGTAATCCACACGCCCGTATGACACACGAGTATACCACACACCCGTGTGTCATGGCTGTGTCAACATTAAATCAAGTTAGAATTGCACACGGCTTGAGCACCTTCATACGGGCGTGGCACACGGCTGTGTCCCTGTCGAGACCTATTTTAATTCTACTCTAAAAAGTCTAATTTTGGGCTATTTTGGGCATTCCAAAGTCTATTTAAACACACAAGAAGAGGATTAAAGGGGCACGCAGAGTAGAAGGCAGAAAATACCTTAGGACAGCCATCATAATCAGCTCGGAAGCAGGATCTACGTCAAGATTAAAGATTTCCATCCAATCTCCCAGAAGTTCTTTGGGTTTCTTTATGTTTTGTTGTTTTCCTAATTTTGAGATGTTTTCCATTATTATGAACTAAACTCCTTAAATACCCAAGGGAGATGAAACCTAAGACAAAAGGGAGATGAAACCTTAGACAAATTTTATTACTATTTGAATTATATGATAAATACTTGTTCTTATTCTTAATTGTGAGTTTTAGTCCTTGCTTTAATATTCTAGGATATTATTTCAGGTTTTGATGTGCTTATCCAGAGGAGAAAAAGTCCCTATTTAATAGTAGATCTTCCATAATTAAGCAGAGTTGCATGCAATCCTAGAGATAAGACGACATAAATATGCCAGATTAGAGTCAAATCTAATAAGGGAATCCATAGATCGAGTTAATGTAACAATAGGGGTTTTAGTTAGAAAGAGGTTTCAATTAATCAACCTAGAGTCAGTTGTTTTTAGTCTCCAGAGAGATATTAACATAAATCAGGGATTTCTACAGATTAAGTCAAGTGAATAAATCGTCTAATTTAGAAGTAATAAGTGAAGTCTAGGTGGATTCTTCCTTGGGTATTATCTTCTCCATCGGTTTTCCAAAAGTATTTTCCAACTTTTGCTTCTGTCATGTTCATTAGTTAATTAGTTAGTTAATCTTAGTTTAAAAACATCCCTTTAATTCTTAGGCTAGATAATAAAAAAGATAGTAAATACTAGTACTTTTAGTTCTTATGGATACGATATTTCTAGTCTTACCATAACTATACTACTGTTCGATAGGTGCGCTTGCCTTAGTCGAATTTTTAGTTAGTTTAGCGACCATCAAGTTTTTGGTGCTGTTGCCTGGGACTAAGATATTAGGAACGCTTAACTTTTATTACTTTAGCAATTTTTAGTTTTATTGCAATTTATTTTTTTATTTTTATTATTACTAATTTTTCTTTTATTTTGCTTCTGACAGGTATCTCTAATTTATGACTAGAAGGAACCCGTCAGGACCTTTTTTTTTTACAGTGAGATCAAGAGCATAACTCACAGAAACCAAAGAGAAATGATGCAAAGCCTACAATACATAGAAGAAGAGCGAGAGAAGGAGATGGCTGATAATCAGACTAATCTGCTACCTCCTATGGGTGCTGCAAATCCAGTAAATCAAAATCCTACTCCTCGTACTATGTATGATTATGCTAAACCTAATTTAACAGGAACTGAATCGAGTATAGTTAAACCTACTGTTGCTGCAAATAATTTTGAACTGAAACCTAACACGATTTAAATGATACAACAGTTTGTTCAGTTTAATGGTTTGCAAGACGAGGATCCAAACACTCATTTGGAAAATTTTTTGGAATTCTACGACACCTTTAAGATCAATGGCATTTCTGATGATGCCATTCGCCTTCGGTTGTTTCCCTTTTCATTACGAAATAAGGCTAAACAGTGGTTGAATTTGTTACCATGAGGGTCAATCACTACTTGGGAACAAATGACCGAAAAATTTTTACTTAAATATTTTCCTTCGGCTAAAACGGCTAAGTTAAGGAATGATATCTCTTCTTTTGTGCAGATGAATTTAGAAACACTTTATGACGCATAGGAGAGATACAAGGATTTATTGAGAAGGTGCCCTCACCATGGGTTACCTCTTTGGCTACAGGTTCAAACTTTCTACAACGATTTGAACCCCTCAACTAGGCAAATGATCAACGTAGCTGCCGGTAGTACCCTAAAAAACAAAACACCTGAGGAGGCTTATGAGTTCATTAAAGAGATGTCATTGAATAATTATCAATGGAAATTTATGAGGACAAAGCTGTCAAAATAGCCAGTGTTTTCAACGTCGATGCGGTCACCATGTTATCGAACTAGGTAGAACTGTTGAATAAAAAGATTGATAGTTTATATGGTTCTACGCAGGTATATTTGGTGATGCAATGCGATATTAATGAGGGAGGGATGAACAATCCAGAATGCCTATCCTACAACCCTAGCTCAGAGAAAGAACACGTCAATTATATGGGTAACAATTCTAGACCTCAGAATAATCCATATAGTAATACTTACAATGCAGGTTGGAGGAACCATCCCAATTTCTCTTAGGGTGGAAGAGGAAATCAAAGATCACAGCTCCCTCTAGGCTTTCAACAACCACCTTACCAGTAAGAGAAGAAGCCAAACCTTGATAAGATGCTAACAAAGTTTATTTCAGTATCTAAAATTCACTTTTAAAATACCGAAACAGCACTTAAAAATCAATAAGCATCGGTTTAAGAATTTGAGAATCAAATCGATCAATTGGCAAAGATGATTTCAGAATGACCACAAGGTAGTTTGCTAAGCAACATCAAAGCTAACCCAAGAGAGCAGCTTCACGCAATCACTGTTCGAGATGAAAAATAGTTAGCTGAATCTGAAGCGGAACCATGACGAGAAACTACGGTAAGCAATGGTAAACTTGAGGTAAGTCAGAATAAGCATAATTTGGTCGATAAGAAATATAAACCTCGTGTGTCATACCCAAATGCGACAAGGAAAGACCACACAAATGAACAATTCGGTACATTCCTTAAATTTTTTAAAAAATTACATATTAACTTACCGTTTATTAAAGTTCTTTCGTAGATGCCCAATTCCGTAAAATTTTTAAAAGAGCTTTTAGCAAACAAGCGGAAGCTAGATGACTTGTCACACATGGAGCTCAATGTAGTTTGCTCAACCATTTTTCAAAATAATCTACCCAACAAGTTGAAAGATCCAAGGAGTTTTACGATTCCTTGTTTAATTGGTAGTTTAAATGTTAACAATGCTTTGGATGATTTAGGGGTAAAAATTAATGTTATACCCTATAAAATGTTTAAACAACTAGGTCTTGGGAAACCCAAACAAACTAAGATGAACATTCAACTGGCAGATAAAACAATTAGATTTCTTAGGGGTACCATTGAAGATGTGCTAGTCAAAATTGATAAATTTATATTCCCAATTGATTTTGTTGTTCTAGATATGGAAAAAGATAGTGACGTGCCTTTTATTTTAAGTATACCCGTTTTAGAAACTGCTAGGACTATTATTGATGTTGGAGTAGGAGAACTAATACTTTGTGTAGAAGATGACATGATTACTCTCCAAGATTGTGATCTGACTAAATTATCTATTAAGCAAGATGGCTATACAAATTCTGTTGATATGAATAGCATTATGACTCAAACTTCTTTGCAGGAAACCCCTAAAAAGAACTTGATAGAGCAACATCCTAGCCTATGTGGCAAAATAGAACAACTCATGAGGAACAAAGACTCTAAATTGATGAACTAGATGAATGGCGGACACACGTCAAGAAGAAACCACAAACACATGATGAACTGAAGCAACTTCATGACGAACTTAAGGATAGGGATGGACCAAATCAATTTAAGATTGGTGAGCAGGTACTAATGGAAAAAATGGACCCTCGATTTGTCACTTTAAAGTCCAATGTAAACAGAGCAACTCCCTTCACGGTACTAAATATCTTCCCACACGGTATAGTCAAGGTAAAACATACTGAATTCAGAACTTTCAAGGTAAATAATACTTGACTCAAACCTTATTTTGATAGAGCTGATAGTGCAAATATGAGGTGAGTAGAGCTTAGACTTTAAATAAGCGCTTCTCAGGAGGCAGCTCGAGCACTAACACCACTAACGGATTTATTTTATCTATTTTTCGTGTTTTTATGCAAGAATAGTGACCCACATGTCTTGGACACACGGGCGTGTCCTTGGCTGTACGGAAACAGGGTTGCGAATCCCTAAAAATTGATAGGCACACGACCTACGATAAATCCACACGGACGTACGACACGGCCGTATGAAGCACACGGTCAGGACACATGGGTGTGTCCTTGGCCGTGTGAAAACTGGAGCTTAATTTTTCAAATTTTAATAAGTCAGGGAGCTATACGGGCAAGACACATGGCCATGTGTGAGGTTTCATGGGCGTGTCCTGGGCTGTGTGAAAACTAGGCTTAAATTTTTAACACATACGGGCCGAGATGAACACCACACGAGCGTGTGACACAGCCGTATGGCCCAACACGGGCCTTATACAACCATGTCCTCTTTTAAAACCCTAATCCCTAATCCCTTTATACCTTGTTTTGTCATTTTCCTTCTCCCTTCTTCCCTAACTGCCGCAGTCGTCTAAACCCCCCATTCTGGCCACCGTTACCCCCCTCACTCCCCTCTTCACCCTCGCACCGAAACCCCACAAACCAAACCCCCACCAGCCGCTCGACCCAACTCCCCTCCCACCTTCGCACCGCACCAGCCACCAAACAATATCCCGACCCCCCTCATTCGAATTATCAATTTGTCATACTTCGTCGCACTATCCTTCTGCCATCAGATTGAACGACATAAGAGGGGGCCTCTTTGCTTAGGTCTGTATGTAACTTGTTAGCTCGACACTTTGGTTTACTCGACACACCTGAGCAGTCCTCAATGCTTACCTTAGCAGGCCAGATGTCCCCTCAGGGCATCTCGAGCATGACTCATATGAGGATGATCGAGCGACAACGAGGAGTGGATCCTTCTCAGTACCAATTATTGCATTCTGAAGCTCAGGATGATGACAAGAACTTTGCTAATAATGTTCCTCCCTATCATGAGGATCCACCACAACTTCCACCATCGAGTCACCGCCATGCTCCTTCTACTGCCAGCTTTAGAGGAGTGTCATTCGAGGAGTTTACTGATTTCTGTCAGTACTGTGCTCAGAGGTTCGACAGCCTTGATGCGAGGCTTGATAGTTTCGATGCGACTTTGCAGTAGATTCGCGAGCACTTCCTTATCGCTCCTCTAGCGCCATCGGCTCATGACTCTAATGATGAGGATATTTGACTCCATTTATTTTTATTTTTTTTTAATTTTAATTTTAATTTTAATTTTAATTTTTTCTGTTTTTTTATTTTTAAAGACTTATGTTTTATATTTTGAACTATGATTATCTTTATGGTTATTATCGAGTAATCCCTTAATTCTCTTCCAAAATTGTGTTTATTTTCTTTTTAGTCACTCAGAATCATGCCTTTCATTGGTCTTATCTACAAATCTACCTTTCGCTATTCCAAGGATTTTATCCAAAAATTTAGGGTAGTTTCGCTTCTCTCACTCTCTTTTGATATTATGCTTATATTGTTATTATATATCTTTGTACATTGAGGACAATGTACATCTTAAGTGTGGGGAGGTTATTTATGTAATTATCAAAAAATCCCTAAATTTTTTTCTTGTTCTCAAACAGTTTGCTCATATTACTATTAGAATGAATTTTGATTGATTTATGATTTTTATTGATATATTTTGAATTAAAACATAGGTAATTGTGCATTGACTGTTTAAACTTTAAGACATTAGAAAATCAAGCATGATAAGTTGACTTTTGAGAATTAAAATTGCTGAGTTGTTTCCTTGAATTTGGGTATTATCTTGAAGTTTTGAATTTACAGGATTGACATCAAATACCAATAATTTTCGTGATATTTTGAGCCTTTTAGAGCACATATCTTTCTTGCTCACTTATTTTATTGGTTATGAGTGTGTCAATATTGAATTGTTATTCTAGAACTCGCTTCGATTATACATGTCGAGACCACACCTTTGATTTGATATACTGAGATGATAAAAACACCTAGGTTTTAACTCACTTACCCCACAAAAAGCCTACCTTCATAATTAACCCTTAGTAAACGCCGTTGAGCTTAACAAACCATTTCTTAATTTACCCTAAAATTTTAACCTCTATATCATACTTTTTGATTCATTGAGAATTTTTCCTATTTTATTAATTCCCTTTTTATCGAGATTTGATTTGATTAGTTACCTAACTATGTTCGTTCATTTCAATTGCTGAAATATTTCTTATTATGTACTTTCCATTATTGTATTTGTTCTTAATCTAAATAAAATGTATATTTATTTATTTAATTACATATTGTTATAAAGAGCTTGGATAAGTTAAAGTTATTATATTGAGAAAAAGCTCACTTCGTTAGTTTGGATAGTTTTACTTCTGACACTTGTTTGTAATTCAGTAATTAGCCTTATTTTTTGAATTTTGGTAATTTATTAAATTAATATTGATTCTAGCATTCTTTTTTAGCCTTTATCCACACCTTTAAGCCAAGCCTCATTACAACCCTGTTAATGATCTTTTGATTTGTGTAACATCTCATTTATAGTGGTGGAGATTTGATTTTCATGCAAGCCTATGGTAATAACTTTTCATGTTTGGCTATTCAGTGCTTAATTATCGAACCTTAAACACTTTGAGTGATTTGAGTGAATCTTTAGTGAGGATGTCAACCCTTGTCGATTTGGAATTAAAGGTAATTACTTAGATAAAGGGGAATACCTATGATTTTATGATTAAAATACTCAACTTGGATTGTTTGAAACTTTAATGTTTTTTTAGTTGAATTCTCAATGTATGATTATCTGTGGATTATTTCGAAACATTATTTGATAAGAATTATAAGTTGAGAAGAATTAATTTTAATTGTGAGTTGAGAATTTTGCTTGAAGACAAGCAAATGCTTAAGTGTGGGGATATTTGATAAACCATAATATATACATATTTTTACCCCATTTTTGGCATATCTTTGGATGATTTATAATAAGATTTCATTGAATTCGATGCTCCTAATCCTTTAAATTCATGTTTTATACTTAGGTGAGCATAGGAAGGCGAAAAGGGCAAGAAACGGGCCAAAAATGGACAAAATGGGCCTAATTCAGTGTTTTACACGGCCTAGGCACTTCCACACGGGTAATCCACATGCCCGTGTGTGACATACTAGCATACCACACACCCGTGTGTCATGGCCGTGTCGACATTAAATCAAGTCAGAGTTGCACACGGCTTGAGCACCTTCACACAAACGTGGCACAAGGCCATGTCCCTGTCGAGACCTATTTTAACTCTACTCGGAAAAGGCTAATTTTGGGCAATTTTGGGCATTCCAAAGTCTATTTAAACACACGAGAAGAGGATTAAAAGGGCACGCAGAGTAGCAGGCAGAAAATACCTAAGGACAACCATCGGAATCATTTCGGAGGCAGGATTTACCTCAAGACTGAAGGTTTCCATCCAATCTCCTAGAAGTTCTTTGGGTTTCTTTATTTTTTTTGTTTTCATTAAACTCCCTAAATACCTAAGGGAGATGAAACCTAAGACAGATATTAATACTATTTGAATTATATGATAAATACTTGTTCTTATTCTTAATTGTGATTTTTAATCCTTGCTTTAATATTCCAGGATATAAATTCAGGTTTTGATGTGCTTATCCAGAGGAGCAAAAGTTCCTGTTTAAGAGTAGATCTTCCATAATTAAGCGGAGTTGCATGCAATCCTAGAGATAGGACGACATAAATCTGTCGGATTAGAGTCAAATCTAATAAGGGAATCCATAGATCAAGTTAATGTGACAATAGGGGTTTTAATTAGAAAGAGATTTCAATTAATCAACCTAGAGTCAGTTGTTTTTAGTCTTGAAAGAGATATTAACATAAATCAAGGATTTCTACGGATTAAGTCAAGTGAATAAATCATCTAATTCAGAAGAAATAAGTGAAGTCTAGGTGGATTCTTCCTTGGATATTGTCTTCTCCATCGGTTTTCCAAAAGTATTTTCCAACTTCTACCTATGTTGTATTCATTAGTTAATTAGTTAGTTAATCTTAGTTTAAAAACATCCCTTTAATTCTTGGGCTAGATAATAAAAAGATAGTAATTACTAGTACTTTTAGTCCTTGTGGATACGATATTTCCGGTCTCACCATAACTATACTACTGTTCGATAGGTGTGCTTGCCTTAGTCGAATTTTTAGTTAGTTTAGTGACCATCAATTTCTCAACATCTAATCCTTTGTTAGTTGCATGAGAATGACTAATTTCTTCTCATAGTGTTATGCAATTCTTAGCTGAAATTTTAAATTTAAAATGAAAAATATAAAAATATAAAAAGATATAAATTTTCATGTAAATCTTGAAATTTTCTTAGGCGTTAACATTTTGAAACCTAAATAGCCTAATGTATAGTTTTTCTATCATTATAAATTATGTTAAATTTTGTTAAATGTAGTGGTGCCAACGAGTTTAATATTCAAATCATCATATTTCATATACTGAATTTAAGTAATTTACAATTCAAATTATTGATATTTTTCTTATACCAATATTCTTATATTTTTCTAATTTCAAAGTAGCTAAAGGATTAAATGTGTAATTAATTGTTTTTAAGTCAAAAGTATTATAGTAAGAAGTTAAAAGGTTGTAAAGTTAATTAGTAATATATAGCACGATTCTATTATAAGTAGAGGGACTGCATTAACAGTAACAACTAAAAGGAAAATAAAGATGATATAATACCTGTTAAGTTGTTATTACTAAGATTGATGAACATGAGAGAAGTACGGTTTCCAATAACCGATGGAATTTCACCTAAAACATATAATTAAAATCGTTAAAATTAACTAATTTTTTTTTATAACAGATCTTAAAATCGTCAAAAATCAAAGCTGATTGAGGGTTGTATTTTGTGAGGCAGTGGAAGTTGTGTGAAGAAGAGAGAGGGAATGGCAGTGGGTGGTGTTATCCTTGCTGGTAGGTATAAGCCTGAAACATATAATATCAACTATGTACTCTGTAATCAAAGCTAAGAGAAATCATGTACTCTATTTCTTTCCTATTCAATAATATCAACACATAAATAATAAGGCAAATCTAAAGGGTAGAAGAAATAGCTAGTTACGAGTCTTGTGTGATTCAAAAGGGTATAAAATACGCCCAAATTAAAAATCAAATCTTAATTTAATTTAATTTTCTTATCACCAAATAAATTTACTTTTAGTGTAATTAGAAGTTTTAATAAAACACGTGAAATAACTGATTGTTTATGACTAGATGAAAAATAGATGAAAAATCATATTATTAATAATTTACATATTCTATTTCTCTCATACTATGAACTATGGTTGAGCAAAATTAATTAAAAAAATCAAACGGATAGAAATAGCTTACTTACAAGTTTGATGTTAATCCAATAATTTAAAAAAAACATTGTTTCCAAAAAGGGTAAGAAATACATCTAAATTATAATTTAGAACATAACTTAATTTAATATAAAATTTAAATAAATTTAAAATTTTTGTTTTATAAAATAAATTTTCTTTATAAAATACATTTAGTGAAATTAGAAGTCTTACTTATAAATGATAATTTTATTAATAATAAAATATATTTATATCTGTGCCAAATAAAAACACCATATAGATCATATAAAAAGGAAAAACTAAAACATCTAAAAAAAATATGTCAAGCACTGAACACAAAAATAACAAATCACAAAATTCATAGTTGTAGAAGAGGATTAGATACTTTGGTCCCATAATATGTCACTCAAAATCTCAAAATCATCCGAGAAAAAGAAATCATCACTTTCAGTAAATTAAAGGAAGAACAAATGAAGTTATGGATGAACAAATATGGGAACCAAAGAAAATGATGGATCAAAATAGACGAATAAGCTAATTTCTGCTATAAGGTAGATGATGAATTAGGATGTGTAGTTCTAATAAATACCTAAACATACCTAAACTTTTGGCAATTCAAATAGTTTCTTTATAAAAATTTGTAAATTTAAGGTGAGATTATTCTAATTTTTTAATGAATCAAGTTCTAATGATTAAAAGTATTAAATGAGTAATTATTATTTTTACAGAAAAAATATTAGTATATAAAGAAAATAAAAACTTAAAAATGTAGAGCAATATAAAAAGAAGGTTTAAGGTAACTAGTTTTCTTATTTTTAAGAATATTAGGAAAGCAGGACATTTGGTTTTGCTTATATAAGAAGTTGTTCCATGCGATGGAGAAATGCATAGGGATGTCATATTTCTGATTTCTAAAGCCATAGTCCTCACCAAGTGATTATTACCCATGTTTGAATTTAAATAATTGAGTCTTATTTGTATTAAGAAATAAATTATTTGAAAGAGTTTAATAATGAAAATATTAAATTAAAACTTTAATAGAGAAATATATATATATATATATATATATATTATATTTTAATAAAATTACATATTTTAATTCAAAAGATATTTTAATCAATCATTTTATTAGTTTTGGAGTTGAGGCTTATTATATCTATAGAATATATATTGGTTGAGTTAGAAATACTACAAAAAAGTTGACACTTTCTAAAAGTATGATTAGGTGACATAATTTGAATAGAAGTAACATATATGTGAAGTAATGGATTTATATAATCCCTTTTATTAATTATATTCTTGATAAACACGCGGATTAACTAGATAAATGATAAAATGATTGGTTAATTTACTTCCTAACATCTTATATTTTCTAAATGCATAATAATGACTTTAAGGTTTTAATCTTTTAAGGTAACTTTTATTTTAATTACTTAAAAGATTGCATAATCTTAATAACAAAAAGAGAAGAAAAGATACATGAAATTATACCTGTCAATTTGTTATTATTAAGAAAAAGTGTTCGAGAGAACTCAAGTTTTCAATAACAGGAGGAATTTCACCTGAAACATATAATTAAATCAGTTAAAATTTACAAATATTTTCCTAGCAAGCCCTTAATTTATTTGTTGAGCATACCTATTTTTTAAACATGTAAGTTTTGTTTAGTTTTATAATAGTTATGACAACTACAAATGGTTTTAATTATAATACTCAAATTTATATCTTAAATGATGATGAAAATTAGATGTAATAAAATAGTTCATGCTCAATGTTTTTGTTCAAATATAGGATAAACCTTCAAGTTTGAATGAGAAACTGAACAAGTATAATTTTTTAGAAACTTTTATTTTTATGTATCTAGTTAGCAGTGATTTGTTACTATCAAACAACTGATCATACTATTGCATACAATATGTTTCCTAAACTGCTTGCTATTTATATCTCGCCACAAATTATCAAAAACACATCTGCATTCTAAGCGCGGTATTGATACAACTTTTTGCTAAGGAATTAGCAAACACACATATATCTGCACATATAGAATACTAGGAACCCAAAAATGTCGCTAGACCCCACATATAGCCTAGGTGAAAGGGGACTGAGGAGTTGAACAGTAAAGAACCTAGTAAGAACTCACATGATAATGAGCTTGTTGTAACCAAAATACAAAGATTAGGGTATAGTCAAGTTTCCAATTTCTATAGGCATAATTCCCTCTAAAGAGTTGTTATGCAATGATATTATACCTGATATAACAACTAAAAAGGGATTGCATAAATGTAACAACAAAAAGAAAAAAAATGATATTATACCTGTTAAGTTGTTATAAGAAAGATCAAAAACTTTGAGAGTGGTCAAGTTTCTAATAGTTGATGGGATTTCACCAAAAAATATAAATAATTGGTCAAAATAGCTTAGTGCTAGAATTATGTTATCTTTGTGTGTACTTTTTAAATTTATGTTTAATGTAGATAGCTAACTTAGAAGTAACTCAGGATATAGAGAAATTTTAATAAATACTTGAACACAGTTGAACTTTAGACAATTTAAATAGTTTGAGAATTTTAGAAAAATTTGTAAATTTAAGGTGAAATTATAAAATTTTTCTCATGAACCAAATTCTAGTAGCCAAAGTATCAAATGTATTTCAGGGTTAGAAGTATTATTATAGTAAGAAACTAAAAACTAAACAAGCTTAAATAAACTACACCAATATATATATAAAAAAAAGTTCTAAGAAAAAGAGACAAGTGAAGAGGGCCAAAGCAAAGTGGGAAAAAATATATTAATTACAAACGGAAAGCCTTAAAATACAAGACTGAATTTGGGAAACACTGGTCATCTTTGATTGGTTCATTGGTCCATACATCTGATTGCAACTCAGGTTTCTACTTTTATGGAAGTAACTCGCTTTATAATATTATAAAAGCAAGCTTTGTGATTTAGAGAAGTTGTCTTGATTTTTTTTTCTCGACCGAATAAAATATTTAGCCAAAGCGGTTAGTAAAACATGAGATACTAAATGCAGAGGCATGTCAAGATAGGAAAGAAAATTACAAACGAACTCCTAAAGCAAGCAGCCTTTAATTTTACATCAAGTAATTGGTTGATGGCTCAATTAACATAAAACGCATAAAGATTTACACTACAACTAAGTTTCGTGATAATGAGGATTTATTTACCTATGAGGTTGTTGTAACCAAGAAACAACTGTTGGAGAAGAGTCAAATTCCCAATTTCTAAAGGCAAACTTCCCCCTAAAGAGTTGCTATACAATGATTAAGCCCACAATTCTTACACTTGAATATGTTATTTGGAATTTTGCTGGAAATTTGATTCGATTTTAAAGGAGTACTTGTAATTTAAGAAGGTTATCAAATATTCCTGATGAAAGATTACTTGCAATGAGAACATTTTTATTTATAATTCAATATTTTATTAATGAGAATATAATCAAGATCAAGAAAGATATAAAACCTGAAAGAGATGTATTGCCAAGATACAACTCTTTCAAGTTTGAAAGGTTTCCAATCGTTACACGAAACTTCCCTTCTAAATTGTTGCTAAACAAGTTCAACTTTTCTAGTTTTGACAAATTGCCTAGAGTAGACGGGATAACACCAATGAAGTTGTTAAGGTATAAAAATAAGCCTTGAAGTTCAGTGAAGCAACCAAACCATGATGGGATTTCTCCATTGAAGCTATTGTTACCAAAGTTAAAATATTTCATCCGATGCAAATTTGTTAACTCAACAGGTAAAGGACCATAGAAATTATTGTGACGAATGTCAAGCCAAGCAAGGAAAGATAGATTATCCAATTGAGCTGTGGGATGGTGCCTGTGAGCTCCATACTCGACAAATTCAAAGTACTGACTCTGTTGTGTCTGGATCCATATGTGATACCAATCCAATTATAAACGGAGGTAGAAGTGGACCAATTGATTGTTAAGAGGTTGTGTGGATCATTACTTATATGAGATTTTAAAGCCAGAAGGGCCGATTGATCAGTGATGATGTTGAGTGAACTCGTAGACAAAACAGCTCCGAATGTTGCAAGTAGTAGCAAAAACATAAGGAGAGAAATAGCTAAGTAAATACTTTTTGTAATGCTAGCTCAATATTAATTAAATACTTCGACACAGCATCCTTTGACTGGTGAGGATTGAGCTCAAAGTTATTGAGCTCCAACCAAAATACACGACAGAAAAGGATAGCCTAAAATGTAAGACTTAGTCACAAGTTTCTGTGGTTATCCATGATCGGTTCAATGGTTCGTATACAGAGGCAAATCTAGGCGCTAGCAAGGGTCCCAATCCCACTAAAATAGAAAATTGTTATTTAGGCCTTTTAAATTTTTTAAAAATTTTAAAATTTTAATGGTAAAATTTTACTTTATCCCTTTAAAATTATAAAAATTTAATTTAATCATTTAAAAATTATCAAAGATATAGATTATAAAAAATTAAAATATCATTCGGCCCCTTAAAAATTTGTTCTGGCTTCCCCCTCTCCATACATCCAGAAAAAAGAGACAAGTAGTTTCTAGAAAAAAAAAACATTAATTGGAAACATGAACTGAAAAGAATGGCCACCTTTTCAACCTTCCATTTCAATTATACGTGGTTTAGTATATTAATCAAACCATGGACCGTAAAACTGTACCACAAATATTGTTTCTCAACGTATCAATTAAGCATTAAGTACTTTGACAAAAACTCTTAAAATTTAGTTTGTTTATTCTCAATTTTTATTTTGAAAGTTGAACTATATAATATCTTAATATACAATTCAAATAGTTACTGAGTTTAATTAATTTTCTATTTTATTATAAATATATTTATTTTTAATTATTATTGAAAATATCTCAACTCTAATTTCTTGAACTTCTGAAAAAATTACATATTAATTTACTTTTTGTTGAAGCCCTTTTACAAATGCTAAAATATACAAAATCTTTAAAGGAACTATTAACAAATAAAAGAAAGGTAGACAACTTGTCAACTATGGAGCTCAATGAAGATGCTAGGTCATTCTACAAAACAAATTATCCACCAAACTTAAAGATCCAAGAAGTTTTAATATTTCTTGTCTTATTGGTAGCTTAAATGTTGAAAAACTTTGGCTGATTTAAAGTTAGTATAAATGTTATGCCTTATAAAATGTTCGAATAACTTGTTCTCGAGGAACCCAAACCCACTAGGATGAATAGTCAATTAACTGATAGATTAATTAAGTATCCTAGGGGTATTATTGAAGATGTACTTGTTACAGTCGATAAATTTATATTCGCTGTTGATTTTGTTATATTTGACTTAGATGAGGATAATGAGTTACCCATTATTTTACGTTGACCCTTTTTAGTTATTGCTAGAACTGTTATTGATGTAGATAGTGGTGAACTTATGCTGAGGGTAGGTGATGAAGAGGTTACTCTTCAAGCACGAGATTTTGTGAGAATTCCTAGTGAGCGAGATAATACTAGTTATTCTATTAATGTTTGTAATTATGCGACTCAAAGTGTTAGAATCATATCGTGTTTAAAGTGATAGAACTCGAGGGACCAGTGAATAACGAATGGTGTAGCTCGATGAATTTCTAAAAACTAACTATGGTTGGGCAAAAATTAATTTCTAAACATAGGAGAAATTTCATTATAAAACATATAATGAACTATGGATGAGCAAATTTTAATTTTAAAAAATAAGGTAAATCAAACGGAAAGAAATTTAATCTAATAAAAAATGAGTAAACTGATTGAAAGATTAATATGTCATTTATCAAATCTAATTGGAGGAGATGCTTTGTATTGAGCGTCAGAGCAGATAACTCCTAGAAGATAGAGACATATATGTGATTGAATGAAAAATTAAATCCTAATAGTTCAAATATCTTATATGTAATCTTGAGGCATTTGGATAATCGAGTATAGTTTAGTTATCACTACTAATAAAAAATGGAAGAGTAGGAATAAACTTGAGAAAAATAGCATGGTTTAAGTATTAATTTATGGTTAAAGTATTTTTTAATAAAGTAACAAATATTAATTTGAATGTATTTTATTATTTTATATTTTTAGAAAAATATTTTATTAAAAAATAATATAATGATGTTTACACATAAGACACAATAATTTTCATAATTTTTTAATGAAATAATATTCATAACTTCAACTTTTATTTGGAAGAAAAATTGTAAATAAATAATATTTGCTATGTATACACATGAATGGAGTGTATAAAATGAATGATTAATTTATTTCGCAACATCAAACCCTTTCTTAGTTGCAATTTTTAAATTTAAATTATGCAATTTTAGCTGAAAATTTAAATTTAAAATGAAAAATATAAAATTATAAAAGATACAAATTTTCATCTAAATCTTGACATTTTCTCATGAGTTAACATTTTGAAACCTAAATTATAGCATAATGTGTAGTTTTTGGTATCATTATAAATTATGTTAAATTTTGTTGAATGTATTGGTGCCAACGAGTTTAATATTCAAATCATCATATTGATATAATCATCATATTGATATAATAAATTTAAGTAATTTGCAATTCAAATTATTGATATTTTTCTTATTCTTATATTTTTCTAATTTCGAAGTAATTAAAGGATTAAATGTGTAATTAATTGTTTTAAGCCAAAAGTATTATAGTAAAAGTTAAAAGATTGCAAAGCTATTTAGTAATCTACACCACGATTCTATTATAAGTATATATTATAACAGTAACAATAAAAAGGAAAATAAAGATGATATTATACCTGTTAAGTTGTTATTATCAAGACTGATGCGCACGAGAGAAGTAAGGTTTCCAATAACCAGCGGAATTTCACCTAAAATATATAATTAAAATCATTAAAATTTATTATTTTTTATAACAGAACTTAAAATTGTCAAAAATCAAAGCTGATTGAGGGTTGTATTTTGTAAGGCTGTGGGAGTAGTGTGAAGAAGAGAAAGAGGGAATGGCAGTGGGTGGTGTTATCCATGCGGGTAGGTATAAGTCTGAAACATACAATATCAATTATGTACTCTGTAATCAAAGCTAAGAGAAATCATGTACTCTATTTCTTTCCTATTCAATAATATCAACACATAAATAATAAGACAAATCTAAAGGGTAGAAGAAATAGCTAGTTAGGAGTCTTCTGTGATTCAAAAGGGTATAAAATACGCCCAAATTAAAAATCAAATCTTAAATTAATTTAATGCTCTTATCACCAAATAAATTTACTATTAATGAAATTAAAATTTTAATAAAACACTTGAAATAACTGATTGTTTATGACTAGGTGAAAAATAGATTAAAAACATATTATTAATAATTTACATATTCTATTTCTCTCGTACTATAAACTATGGTTGAGCAAAATTAATTTAAAAAAATCAAACGGATAGAAATAGCCTAGTTATAAGTTTGATGTTAATCCAATAATTTTTTAAAAATATTGTTTCCAAAAGGGTAAGAAATACGTCCAAATTATAGTTTAGAACATAACTTAATTTAATGTAAAATTTAAATAAAATTTAAAATTTCTGTTATTATAAAATAATTTTTCTTAATAAAATACTTTTAGTTACTTATAAATGATAATTTTTATTAATAATAAAAAATTATTGATAGCTGTGCCAAAAATATTTTAATTATAATACTCAAATTTATAGCTTAATTGATTGATGATGAAAATTAGAGGAATAAAAAGTTCACGCTTAATATTTTTGTTCAAATATAGGATACATCATCGAAGCTTAACAAAGATATATATTTTTAGAAACTTTTATTAGTTAGCAATGATTAGCTAATGTCAAACAAGTGATACTATTGCATACAATATGTTTCCCTAAACTACATGCTATTTATCTCTCGCCACAAATTTTCAAAAACACATGTGCATTTTAAGCCAAACATTTATAATAGTGATAAGCCCGTATTGATACAATTTTTTGCTAAGGAATTACCAAACACACATATATCTACACATATAGACTACTAGGAACCCAAAAATGTTGTTAGACCCCAGATATAGTCTAGGTGAAAAGGGACTGAGGAGTTGAACAGTTAAGAAACTAGTAAGAACTCACATGAAAATGAGCTTGTTGTAACCAAAATACAAAGATTGGGGCAAGTTTCCAATTTCTATAGGCATAATTCCCTCCAAAGAGTTGTTATGCAATGATAAATACATCAACTCTTTACACTTGAATAAGCTATTTGAAATTCTATTAAAATTTGATTATGTGTCAAGCTTAATAATTGAAATTTAGAAATGTAATCAAACATCTTGATAGTAGATGGCCTGTAATGAGATGACTAGTTTTGAAACTATTTTTTTACTGGTGAAAATATATTTAAGATTTACACATGTAAGGAACCTGAATAAGAATTATTATGAAAATATAACCAAATGAAGCTTGAAAATTCCTAGCTATTATAGGAATCTGCCCTTCTAAATCATTGTTATATAATATCAACTGTTATAAGATGTTGTGCGGAAGCGTGTGAAAGAGTAAAATTATTGTACTAAAAAATCACACTGAATTCAATTCCCAGGAAAGAGAGGTGGATCACGAGGATCACTTAAGTACCAAGTCTTTCCTAGCCAGAATATCCCTCTATCGTAATTTAATAGCACAATAAATCACTACAATCACATTCACAAAATATGAACAATAAATAGTAAAGAACACTGAATTTTAACGAGGTTCGCAAATCTTGCCTACGTCCCCGGCACTACCAAATATATTTCACTCCAAAATACAAGTGAAACTTTACAAATAGGAGAGAGAACAATGCCTTAAGTAGAGAATGGCAAATGTGGGATGATGAGAATGAGCAATGGTTGGCCTATTTATAGTTGAGGTTTAAGGGCCACCTTGCAAATTCCCTATTCACTTAGGGACCAAAAATTGCTATTATCCCATGCCCAACACTAAATAAATATTTGGTGCCCATAACTTTGACCTTTCCAAGGTATGGGTAGGTATGGGAAAGGTATGGGCAAGGTATGGGATATATTCTAATAATCTCCACCTTGAAGATTTGATTAGGATAATCTTATCTTCACACAATTATTTCTGCCTTTGACAACAATACTTGATAGTGCCTTCTTCAACTATTAAACTTGTAGGATATTGATCAAGTTCAAACAATGTCGAACTTGGTTGCTGTTACCACCTTGGTCATCATATCTGCGGGATGATCTGCAGTCTTGATCTTCTGAAGACAAGTTTTCCCCTCTTCAATAATTTCCCGCACAAAATGGAATCGTACGTCGATATGCTTTGTACGTGCATGATAGACTTGATTCTTTGCTAAATGAATAGCACTTTGACTATCACAATACACGTTAATATGCTCCTGAACCAACCCCAAGGTTTTAGCCATACCTTGTAACCAAATAGCCTCCTTTACAGCCTCTGTTACAGCCATGTACTCGGCTTCTGTGGTTGACAACGCAACTGTAGACTGTAATGTAGACTTCCAACTTATTGGTCCTCCAGCAAGTGTAAACACATAACCGGTGGTTGATCTTCGCTTGTCCAAATCACCGGCATAGTCAGAATCAACGTACCCAATAACACCTTTACCAAGTGTATTATCCTGCTTGAACAGTAATCCAACATCTACGGTCTTCTGAATATATCGTAGAATCCATTTCACAGCTTGCCAATGTCTTTTTCCAGGATTATGCATATACCTGCTCACTATACTAACTGCCTGTGAAATGTCGGGTCTTGTACACACCATTGCATACATTAAGCTACCCACTGCATTAGAATACAGAACTTGCAACATGTATTCTCGTTCCGTATTCGTCGAAGGAGATAGTTGTGCAGAAAGCTTGAAATGAGAAGCCAACGGGGTACTTACAGGTTTTGTATGCTCGTTCATGCCAAACCGCCAGTAGTACCTTTTTCAAATCGCTTCGAGTCAAGCTAACTCTATCATGAGCTCTATCTCTCCATATTTCCATGCCGAGAATCCTTTTAGCTTCTCCTAGATCTTTCATCTCAAACTCGAGATTGAGTTGAGTCTTCAATCTTTCAATCTCAACTCTGCTCTTAGATGCTATTAGCATATCATCAACATATAAGAGCAAGTATATGAAAGTTCCATCGTGTAGCTTCTGAAAATATACACAATGATCAAATTTGCTTCTTGTGTACCTCTGCCCTTTCATGAACTGATCAAATCGCTTGTACCACTGCCTCGGAGATTGCTTCAATCCATAAAGCGACTTTGTCAGTTTGCAAACCCAATTTTCTTTTCTAGCAACCTTGAATCCATCTGGCTGAGTCATATAGATTTTCTCTTCCAAATCATCGTGTAAAAACGCGGTCTTCACATCAAGCTGAACTAGTTCAAGATCATATTGCGCAACCAAGGCTAGCAAAATCCGAATAAATGAATGCTTCACAACTGGAGAAAACACTTCATTGTAGTCTATTCCTTCTTTCTGAGCGTAACCCTTTGCTACCAATCTAGCCTTGTATCGAATTTCATTTTTACCAGGAAATCCTTCCTTCTTTGCATATACCCATTTGCATCCAATTGCCTTCTTTCCCTTGGGCAGTGTCACCAACTCCCAAGTCCTATTTTTATGAAGAGACTGGATTTCTTCATTCATTGCTTGCTTCCATTTTACACCATTAGGGTTACTTATTGCTTCTGTGTAAGTAGAAGGAACATCATCATCTGCAATTGGAAGTGCATAGGCCACTATATCATCAAAGCGAACAGGCTTACGAATCTCTCTTCTTGGCCTCCTATATGCAATTGAATCTTGTTGCTGTAGAGGTTCTTGGGTAGGAATCTCTTCATCATTTGTCCCTTCAATATTAGCTGGATCATCGTTAACCTTTTCAAGCTCCACCTACTGCAAAGTACTACTGGTTTTGTCTTTCTTTTGTGAATCCTTGTACTTTAACATGGTTGATTCATCAAAAGTCACATCTCTACTGAAAACAATCTTCCTTGTATCAGGACACCAGAGACGGAATCCTTTTACTCCATCAGTTATACCCAAGAATAATGCTTTCTTTGCTCTTGGGTCTAACTTAGATTCTTTTACATGATAATATGCAGTGGAACCAAATACATGTAAAGAATCATAATCAGTATCAGATTTATCAGTCCACATATCCATAGGAGTTTTTCCATTTATTGTAGCTGATGGCAAACGGTTAATTAGATGGCACGCATATGTAACTGCCTCAGCCCAAAATTCCTTGCCCAATCCAGCATTGGACAACATACATCGAACTTTCTCTAGTATAGTTCGATTCATGCGTTCTGCCACCCCATTCTGCTGTGGCGTATCCAGAACAGTGAATTGTCGTACAATGCCCTCATCTTGGCATACTTGTAGAAATGGAATGTTTTTGTACTCAGTACCATTATCTGATCGAAGTCGTTTGACCTTTCGACCAGTCTGAGTCTCCACCATCTTCTTCCATTTCAGAAATGCATCCAAAACTTCATTTTTTCTTTCCATTAGATACACCCATACTTTTCTTGAATAATCATCAACAAAAGTAACAAAATAGTGCATACCTCCCAAAGAAGCCACTTTGGTAGGTCCCCACACATCACTGTGAACGTAGTCCAGAATTCCTTTCATATTGTGAATTGCTGGACCAAATTTTACCCTCTTCTGCTTGCCCAGAACACAATGTTCACAGAATTCCATTTTGCAAGAATTTGCACCTTTCAACAAGCCTTGCTTCGCCAAAGTCTGCAACGCTTTTTCACCAGCATGTCCCAATCGCATATGCCATAATCTATTAGCCTCTGAATCTACATCTTTTGTAGAAACTGTTGATGTTGATCCAATAATTGTACTTCCATTTAAAAGTACAAGTTATTTCTTCTTGTGCCTTTCATCACCGTCAATTGCCCAGTTACTACCTTTAGTAATCCATCTCTCAAAGTGATTGTGAGCCCTTTAGATTCTAGGGCCCCTAATGAGATGAGATTTTTCTTCAGGCTAGGTACATAGCGAACATCTGTCAAGACTTGGATTGAGCCGTCGTGATTCTTCAATTGGACTGTACCCACTCCCATTGTCTTACAAGCACTATCATTGCCCATAAGAACAATTCTACCTTCTAGCTCTTTAAGACTAGAAAACCAGTCCTTATTAGGACACATATGGTAAGTACATCCTGAATCCAAAATCCACTCATCCGTTTGACATGCCATTGCCATGCCAACCAAACTAAAGTCTGACTTCTCATCATGCTCCGCTACATATGCATTAGAAATAGCCTTGCCCTTTTGTAGCTTAGGACAATTCTTTTTCCAATGCCCTTTTTCACGGCAAAAGGCACATTCATCTTTGGCGGGTCTCCCTTTGGACTTTCCCCTTCTACCAGATTTACTGCTGTGTGAACGACCTTTTACTGTTAAGACTTCTGCAGTTGTATCTCTGTGATCTCTTTTATCTTTCTTTCGAGTCTCAGATCTATACAACGCACTACAGACTGCATCAAATGTGATCGTGTCCTTCCCATGAAGCAATGTGGTGGTAAGATGATCATATTCATCAGGAAGGGAATTCAACAACAATAATGCCTTGTCTTCATCTTCAAATTTCTCATCCAAATTTAGCAAGTCTGCTAAAATTTTATTGAATGAGTTCACATGGTCATTCATCGACATACCGGGTGCATACGTGAATCGATAAAGTTTCTTTTTCATATAAAGCCTATTTTCAAGACTTTTCATTAGAAACTTTTCTTCCAGTGTATCCCATAACTTCTTCGCTGATGTCTCCCTCATGACAGAGTACTTCTGCTCTTTGGCCAAACATAGGCGGATTGTACCACACGCCTGTCTATTGATCTTGGTCCACTCCTTGTCATCCATCTTGTCAGGTTTTTCTTCAAGGGCTATATCTAGCTCTTGCTGACATAAGACATCCAGGATCTCACATTGCCACATACCAAAATTATTGGTACCGTCAAATTTCTCTACTTCGAATTTTGCATTTGTCACAGTAGTCCTTGCTGATAACGATGCTGCTGCCATTTTTTCTCCTCAATCCCAGCTACTGTATACGTGAACAGTACCGTATACGTGAATAGTATAGTATACGTGAATAGTGCTGTATACGTGAATAGTATCGTAAACGGTCGTATTCCGCAAGTACGAATCTGGCTCTGATACCAATTGTTGTGCGGAAGCGTGTGAAAGAGTAAAATTATTGTACTAAAAAATCACGCTAAGTTCAATTTCCAGGAAAGAGAGGTGGATCACGAGGATCACTTAAGTACCAAGTCTTTCCTAGCCAGAATATCCCTCTATCGTAATTTAATAGCACAATAAATCACTACAATCACATTCACAAAATATGAACAATAAATAGTAAAGAACACTGAATTTTAACGAGGTTCGCAAATCTTGCCTACGTCCTCGGGCACTACCAAATATATTTCACTCCAAAATACAAGTGAAACTTTACAAATAGGGAGAGAGAACAATGCCTTAAGTAGAGAATGGCAAACGTGGGATGATGAGAATGAGCAATGGTTGGCCTATTTATAGTTGAGGTTTAAGGGCCACCTTGCAAATTCCCTATTCACTTAGGGACCAAAAATTGCTATTATCCCATGCCCAACACTAAATAAATATTTGGTGCCCATAACTTTGACCTTTCCAAGGTATGGGTAGGTATGGGAAAGGTAAGGGCAAGGTATGGGATATATTCTAATATAAGAAATGATATTATACTTGTTATGTTGTTATTAGAAAGATTTATGATCTCGAGACTAGTCAAATTGTTAATAGCCGAAAGACTTTTACCTAAAACATATAATCAAATTTGTCAAAATAGCTTGATGACAGAACCCATGCACTTTAATTTTTTTCTGTAATTAGAGAGCAAAGTCATGTACTCTATTTCTCTTATATTGAACTTATGGCTGAAAACAATTTTAGATTGTTTTCTCAAAAATACTGACTTATATTCTTTGACTTATCTTTAGGTTGTGTTTATTGTTATCCCCTTCTTCACTAATACTCATCATCATCATCTTTCTTGATACGTCAATCTCTATTTTTTAAAATATATGAAACAAACAATGGTGACCATCAATATATCACCCAAAATCTCAAAATCATTTAACACAAAGAAAATCATTACTTTGAGTAATTCAAGCCGAGAACAACAGTTGTGGATGAATCCAAAGAAAAATGATGGATCAAAAGCCAAGATGAAGAAGTCAACTTCTACCATAATGTTTTGTGTGGGTATAAGGCAAATCATAAGGAGAGGAATAACTAAATTTAATAACTTTTCATCATTCTTCCATATATTTAAAATTTACATTCCAAGGATGTAGGCACAACATCCCTTGACTCACAATTTAAGTACAAAATTATATAAGTATGGCTTAGAAATGTTCATGGTAAGCTGATTTAGACTCGAGATTAATTTTTCAACTTTAAGGTAACCTGACCCAGCCTAATTTTGTTGTTAAAAATTAAATAGGATATATGCAAGCCCATGAACATTTCTGATTGCACTCCAACCACAATATTATACAACACAAAATGGAAGTCTAAAATGCAAGAGTTAGTGAATAAGTAGCACTTATAATTAAGGGCCCAACTAGATAAAAACATATTCAAGATAGCAATGTAAATAAATTAAAAGGAAAGTATTCTATAAATACAAAAAAAAAAAAAAAAAAACCTCCAATCTTCTTTCACGAGTAAAAGACGGTCACAGTCTCCAAGAGAAAGAGACAAGTAACGAGGGTGAAGGCAAAGTGGCAAACAATACCTTCATTACATATTTATTTTTGCATATCTCATTTTATTTACTGTCACTAGACATTATTTTTATATATAAATTATTAAATATTAAGTTTCATATATATAAAAATCCACATATTACTTATTTTATTAATACATAAACAGTAAATCTTTTAGATGATTTCAAGTAAAAAAACCAATATATTTTAGATTTTATGTGGATTGTTTTAAGTTCAATATTCAAATTATTCAGATTTCCATCATTAAAGTTCAATAGTTTGTAATTTAAATTATTGCTCTCTTTTACTTGTACCAATATTTCCTATATTTTTCTTATGTTAAAATAGTTAAAGTATTGAATGTATTTTTAAGCCAAAAGCTAATTAATAATATATAACAGATTGCATAAATGTAACAACAAAAAGAAAAAAAAATGATATTGTACCTGATAAGCTGTTATTGGAAAGATGAAGAACTTCGAGAGTGGTCAAGTTTCCAATAGTTGATGGGATTTTACCTAAAAATATAAATAAATTGGTCAGAATAGCTTGGTGCTAGAATTATGTTATCTTTGTGTGTGTACTTTTTAAAATTTATGTTTAATGTAGATACCTAGCTTAGAAGTAACTCAGGATATAGAGAAATTTTAATAAATACTCAAACACAATTGAACTTTTGACCATTTACATAGTTTGAGATTTTTAGAAAAATTTGTAAATTTAAAGTGAAATTATAAGATTTTTCTCATGGACCAAGTTCTAGTAGCTAAAGTATCAAATGTTTTTCAGAGTCAGAAGTATTATTATAGTAAGAAACTAAAAACTAAACAAGCTTAAATAAATTACACCAATATAATAAATAAATAAATAAGTTGTAATAAAAAGAGACAAGTGAGGAGAGCCAAAGCAAAGTGGCAAAAAATATATTAATTACAAACGGAAAGCCTTAAAATACAAGACTGAATTTGGGAAACACTGGTCATCTTTGATTGGTTCATTGGTCCATACATCTGATTGCAAGTCAGATTTCTACTTTTATGGAAGTAACTCGCTTTATAATATTATAAAAGCAAGATTTGTGATTTAGAGAAGTTGCCTTAATTTTTTTTTTCTTGACCAAATAAAATGTTTAACCAAAGCGGTTAGTAAAACATGAGATACTAAATACAGAGGCATGACAAAATAGGAAAGAAAATTACAAACGAACTCCTAAAGCAAGCAGCCTTTACTTTTACATCAGGTAATTGGTTGATGGCTCAATTAACATAAATCGAATAAAGATTTATATTAAAATATACCCCATACCTTGCCCATACCTTTCCCATACCTACCCATACCTTGGAAAGGTCAAAGTTATGGGCACCAAATATTTATTTAGTGTTGGGCATGGGATAATAGTAATTTTTGGTCCCTAAGTGAATAGGGACTTTGCAAGGTGGCCCTTGAACCTCAACTATAAATAGGCCAACCATTGCTCATTCTCATCATCCCACATTTGCCATTCTCTACTTAAGGCATTGTTCTCTCTCTATTTGTAAAGTTTCACTTGTATTTTGGAGTGAAATATATTTGGTAGTGCCGAGGGCGTAGGCAAGATTTGCGAACCTCGTTAAAATTCTGGTGTTCTTTACTATTTATTGTTCATATTTTGTGAATGTGATTGTAGTGATTTATTGTGCTATTAAATTACGATAGAGGGATATTCTGGCTAGGAAAGACTTGGTACTTAAGTGATCCTCGTGATCCACCTCTCTTTCTTGGGAATTGAACTTAGTGTGATTTTTTAGTCCAATAATTTTACTCTTTCACACGCTTCCACACAACAATTGGTATCAGAGCTAGATTCGTACTTGGGGAATACGACTGTTTACAATATTATTCACGTATACAGTACTATTCATGTATACGACACTATTCACGTATACGATACTGTTTACGTATACAGTAGTTGAGATTGAGGAGAAAAATGGCAGCAGCATCGTCATCAGCAAGGACTACTGTAACAAATGCAAAATTCGAAGTAGAGAAATTTGACGGTACCAATAATTTTGGTATGTGGCAATGTGAGATCCTGGATGTCTTATGTCAGCAAGAGCTAGATATAGCCCTTGAAGAAAAACCTGACAAGATGGATGACAAGGAGTGGGCCAAGATCAATAGACAGCGTGTGGTACAATCCGCCTATGTTTGGCCAAAGAGCGAAGTACTCATCATGAGGAGGCATCGTGAAGAAGTTATGGGATACACTAGAAGAAAAGTTTCTAACGAAAAGTCTTGAAAATAGGCTTTATATGAAAAAGAAACTTTATCGATTCACGTATGCACCGGTATGTCGATGAATGACCATGTGAACTCATTTAATAAAATTTTAGCGAGACTTGCTAAATTTGGATGAGAAATTTGAAGATGAAGACAAGGCATTATTGTTGTTGAATTCCTTCCGATGAATATGATCACCTTACCACCACATTGCTTCATGGGAAGGACACGATCACATTTGATGCGATCAGAGCACGTTGTATAGATCTGAGACTCGAAAGAAAGATAAAAAAGATCACAGAGATACAACTGCAGAAGTCTTAACAGTAAGAGGTCGTTTACACAGCAGCAAATCTGGTAGAAGGAGAAAGTCCAAAGGGAGACCCGCCAAAGATGAATGTGCCTTTTGCCGTGAAAAAGGGCATTGGAAAAAGAATTGTCCTAAGCTACAAAAGGGCAAGGTTATTTCTAATGCATATGTAGCGGAGCATGATGAGGAGTCAGACTTTAGTTTGGTTGGCATGGCAATGGCATGTCAAACGGATGAGTGGATTTTGGATTCAGGATGTACTTACCATATATGTCCTAATAAGGACTGGTTTTCTAGTCTTAAAGAGCTAGAAGGTGGAATTGTTCTTATGGGCAATGATAGTGCTTGTAAGACAATGGGAGTGGGTACAGTCCAATTGAAGAATCACGACGGCTCAATCCAAGTCTTGACAGATGTTCGCTATGTACCTAGCCTGAAGAAAAATCTCATCTAATTAGGGGCCCTAGAATCTAAAGGGCTCACAATCACTTTGAGAGATGGATTACTAAAGGTAGTACCTGGGCAATTGACGGTGATGAAAGGCACAAGAAGAAATAACTTGTACTTTTTAAACGGAAGTACGGTTATTGGATCAACATCAACAGTTTCTACAAAAGATGTAGATTCAGAGGCTACCAGATTATGTCATATGCGATTGGGACATGCTGGCGAAAAAGTTTTGCAGACATTGGTGAAGCAAGGCTTGTTGAAAGGTGCAAATTCTTGCAAAATGGAATTCTGTGAACATTGTGTTCTGGGCAAGCAGAAGAGGGTAAAATTTGGTCCAGCAATTCACAATATGAAAGGAATTCTGGACTACATTCACAGTGATGTGTGGGGACCTACCAAAGTGGCTTCTTTGGGAGGTATGCACTATTTTGTTACTTTTGTTGATGATTATTCAAGAAAAGTATGGGTGTATCTAATGAAAAGAAAAAGTGAAGTTTTGGATGCATTTCTGAAATGGAAGAAGATAGTGGAGACTCAGACTGGTCGAAAGGTCAAACGACTTCGATCAGATAATGGTACTGAAATTATTGCTCTCTTTTTACTTGTACCAATATTTCCTATATTTTTCTTATGTTAAAATAGTTAAAGTATTGAATTGACTTGCCTTACAAAAAAAGATCTGTATTAATTTTAAACTGATTGTTTATGAATATGCGTTTTTTTTTTTTCAAGATAATTTTCTAAAAATTTCTACTTTAATGGAATTGACTTGCCTTACAAAAAAAGATCTGTATTAATTTTAAGAACATTTTAAAAGCAAGATATGCCATGTAGATATGTTTTTTTCTCGGCCAAATTAAAAGAATTATTAATATCTTAAAAGGGTAAAACTAACCAAAGATTTCCAAGGACACTTGCCAAAATAGGAAAGAAATTACAAACAAACTCCTAAAGCACGCAGCCTTTAATTTCACACCAAATAATTGGTACACTATAACTAAGTTTTGTTTTGCTAGCATTCATTGTTTAAATTCATGCTTCAATATTTGTAGAAATTAGATAAGAAAAAGGTGAGTGAAACAATAATGAGAAATTGTTTACCTATGAGGTTATTGGCACCAAGATACAAATATTGGAGCATACTCAAATTCCCAATTTCTAGAGGCAAACTTCCTTCCAAAGAGCTGTTAACCAATAATAAAACCCTCAACTCCTTACACTTGAATAAGCTATTTGGAATTTTACCAGAAATCTGATTTGATTCTAAACTGAGTACTTGCAATTTTGAAAGGTTATCAAATACTCCTGATGGAAGATGACCTGCAATGAGAACATTGTTAATTATAAACTAATATTTTATTAATGAGAATAATGAAGATCATTTTCAACCATTTTAATTATAATCAAACTGAAAAACCATTTGAAGCTCATGAAAATTTCTTTTTACAAAAAGAAAAAAAAATCCCAAATCTAACGAAGTCTTAAATTTTATTATCAGTGTAGTAAAATATTGACTTACATAGGTTAATGTAGAAGAAGGTGAAGTTAGAGCTAACCTATATGTGGAGAAGTTCTAGTAAATACCCAAACACACCTCAACTTTTGTTGCGCGGAAGCGTGTGAAAGAGTAAAATTATTGTACTGAAAAATCACACCAAGTTCAATTCCCAGGAAAGAGAGGTAGATCACGAAGATCACTTAAATACCAAGTCTTTCCTAGCCAGAATATCCCTCTATCGTAATTTAATAGCACAATAAATCACTACAACCACATTCACAAAATATGCAAAACAAATAATAAAGAACACCGAATTTTAACGAGGTTCAAAAATTTTGCCTACGTCCTCGGGCACTACCAAATATATTTCACTCCAAAATTACAAGTGAAATTTACAAATAGAGAGAGAATAATGCCTT
The DNA here is from genome assembly GCF_025698485.1 of Gossypium arboreum. Lineage (NCBI taxonomy): Eukaryota > Viridiplantae > Streptophyta > Magnoliopsida > Malvales > Malvaceae > Gossypium > Gossypium arboreum. The sequence continues at coordinate 128,957,925 of NC_069080.1, forward strand.
GAGTAGAGAATGGCAATTATGGGATGAAGAAAGTAAGAAATGGTTAGGCCTATTTATAGTTGAGGTTCAAGGATCAACTTGCAATGTCCCTATACAATTAGGGACCAAAATTGCAATTATCCCATGCTAACTTTTAACCCAACTTGCCAACCAATATTACTTTCTACTTTCGGTGCCCACCCATTTGACTTTTCAAAGAATGGTGGGTTCCAATAATCTCCACCTTGAAGATTTGATTAGGATAATCTTATCTTCACACAATTCTTCTCGCCTTTGACAACAATACTTGATAGTGCCTTCTTCAACTGTTAAACTTGCAGATATTAATCAAGTTCAAACAATGTTTGAACTTGGTTGTCATTACCACCTTGGTCATCATATCTGCGGGATTATCTGCAATCTTGATCTTCGAAGACAAATTTTCCCTCTTCAATAATTTCCGCACAAAATGGAATCGTGACGTCGATATGTTTTGTACGTGCATGATAGACTTGATTCTTTGCTAAATGAATAGCGGTTTGACTATCACAATACACGTTAATATGCTCTGAACCAACCCCAAGGTTTTAGCCATACCTTGTAACCAAATAGCCTCCTTTACCTCTCATTACAGCCATGTACTCGCTTCGTGCTGACAATGCAATCAGAGACCGTAGTGTAGACTTCAACTTATTGGTCCTCCAAAAAGTGTAAACACATAACCGGTGGTTGATCTTCGCTTGTCTAAATCACCGGTATAGTCAGAATCAACGTACCCAATAACACCTTTACCAAGTGTATTATCCTGCTTGAACAGTAATCCAACATCCATGGTCTTCTGAATATACCGTAGAATCCATTTCACGACTTGCCAATGTCCTTTTCGAGATTATGCATATACCTGCTCACTATACTAACTGCCTGTGAAATGTCGGGTCTTGTACACACCATTGCATACATCAAGCTACCCACTGCATTAGAATACGGAACTTGCAACATGTATTCTCGTTCCGTATTCGTCGAAGGAGATAGTTGTGCAGAAAGCTTGAAATGAGAAGCCAACGGGGTACTTACAGGTTTTGTCCGCTTCGTTCATGCCAAACTAACGTAGTACCTTTTTCAAATCGCTCGAGATAAGCTAACTCTATTATGAGCTCTATCTCTCCATATTTCCATGCCGAGAATCTTTTAGCTTCTCCTAGATCTTTCATCTCAAACTCGAGATTGAGTTGAGTCTTCAATCTTTCAATCTCAACTTTGCTCTTAGATGCTATTAGCATATCATCAACATATAAGAGCAAGTATATGAAAGTTTCTTCTTGTAGCTTCTGAAAATACACGCAATGATCAAATTTACTTCTTGTGTACCTTTGCCCTTTCATGAACTCGATCAAATCGCTTGTACCATTGCTTCGGAGATTGCTTCAATCCATAAAGCGACTTTGTCGGTTTGTAAACCCAATTTTCTTTTCCAGAACCTTGAATCCATCTGGCTGAGTCATATAGATTTCCTCTTCCAAATCACCGTGTAAAAACGCGGTCTTCACATCAAGCTGAACTAGTTCAAGATCATATTGCACAACCAAGGCTAGTAAAATCCGAATAGACGAATGCTTCACAACTGGAGAAAACACTTCATTGTAATCTATTCCTTCTTTCTGAGCGTAACCCTTTGCTACCAATCTAGCCTTGTATCGAATTTCAATTTTATCAGGAAATCCTTCCTTTTTTGCATATACCCATTTGCATCCAATTGCCTTCTTTCCCTTGGGTAGTGTCACCAACTCCCAGGTCTTATTTTTATGAAGAGGCTGCATTTCTTCATTCATTGCTTGCTTCCACTTCACACCATCAGGGTTACTTACTGCTTCTGTGTAAGTAGAAGGAACATCATCATCTGCAATTGGAAGTGCATAGGCCACTATATCATCAAAGCGAGCAGGCTTACGAATCTCTCTTCTTGGCCTTCTATATGCAATTGAATCTTGTTGCTGTAGAGGTTCTTGGGTAGGAACCTCTTCATCATTTGTCCCTCAATATTAGCTGGATCATCGTTAACCATTTCAAGCTCCACTGCCGCAAAGTACTCTGGTTTTGTCATCCTTTGTGAATCCTTGTACTTCAACATGGTTGATTCATCAAAAGTCACATCTCTCTCGAAAACAATTTTCCTTGTATTAGGACACCGAGACGGTATCCTTTTACTCTATCGCTTATACCCAAGAATAATGCTTTCTTTGCTCTTGGGTCTAACTTAGATTCTTTACATGATAATATGCAGTGGAACCAAATACATGTAAAGAATCATAATCGATGTGATTTACAGTCCACATCTCCATAGGAGTTTTTCCATTTATTGCGGTGATGGCAAGCGGTTAATTAGATGGCACGATATGTAATCGCCTCACCCAAAATTCTTTGTCCAATCCAAATTGGACAACATACATCGAACTTTCTCCAAGATAGTTCGATTCATGCGTTCTGCCACCCCATTCTCATTGTGGTGTATCCCGAACAAAGGAAGTGTCGCACAATGCCCTCATCTTGGCATACTTGTAGAAATGGATCGTTTTTATACTCAAGTACCATTATCGATCGAAGTCGTTTGACCTTTCGACCGATCGAGTCTCCACCATCTTCTTCCATTTCGAAATGCATCCAAAACTTCACTTTTTCTTTTATTAGATACACCCATACTTTTCTTGAATAATCATCAACAAAAGTAACAAAATAGTGCATACCTCCCAAAGAAGCTACTTTGGTAGGTCCCCACATCATCCTTGTGAACGTAGTCCGAATTCCTTTCATATTGTGAATTGTCGGACCAAATTTTACCCTCTTCGCTTGCCCGAACACAATGTTCGAGAATTCCATTTTGCAAGAATTTGCACCTTTCAACAAGCCTTGCTTCGCCAATATCTGCAAAGCTTTTTCACCAAAGATGTCCCAATCGCATATGCCATAATCTGGTAGCCTCTGAATCTACATTTTTGTAGAAATTGTTGATGTTGATCCAATAACTGTACTTCCATTTAAAAGTACAAGTTATTTCTTCTTGTGCCTTTCATCACCGTCAATTGCCCACTACTACTTTTAGTAATCCATCTCTCAAAGTGATTGTGAGCCCTTTAGATTCTAAGGCCCCTAATGAGATGAGATTTTTCTTCAGGCTAGGTACGTAGCGAACATCTGTCAAGACTTGGATTGAGCCGTCGTGATTCTTCAATTGGACTGTACCCACTCCCATTGTCTTACAAGCACTATCATTGCCCATAAGAACAATTCCACCTTCTAGCTCTTTAAGACTAGAAAACCAGTCCTTATTAGGACACATATGGTAAGTACATCCTGAATCCAAAATCCACTCATCCGTTTGACATGCCATTGCCATGCCAACCAAGCTAAAGTCTGACTCCTCATCATGCTCCGCTACACATGCATTAGAAATAGCCTTGCCCTTTTGTAGCTTAGGACAATTCTTTTTCCAATGCCCTTTTTCACGGCAAAAGGCACATTCATCTTTAGCGGGTCTCCCTTTGGACTTTCCCCTTCTACCAGATTTGTCTTTGTGTGAACGACCTCTTCTTCGTTAAGACTTCGCGGTTGTATCTCTGTGATCTCTTTTATCTTTCTTTCGAGTCTCGATCTATACAACGCACTACTGATCGCATCAAATGTGATCGTGTCCTTCCCATGAAGCAATGTGGTGGTAAGATGATCATATTCATCGGAAGGAATTCAACAACAATAATGCCTTGTCTTCATCTTCAAATTTCTCATCCAAATTTAGCAAGTCTGCTAAAATTTTATTGAATGAGTTCACATGGTCATTCATCGACATACCGGTGCATACGTGAATCGATAAAGTTTCTTTTTCATATAAAGCCTATTTTCAAGACTTTTCGTTAGAAACTTTTCTTCCAGTGTATCCCATAACTTCTTCACGATGTCTCCCTCATGACAGAGTACTTCGCTCTTTAGCCAAACATAGGCGGATTGTACCACACGCTTGTCTATTGATCTTGGCCCTCCTTGTCATCCATCTTGTCGGGTTTTTCTTCAAGGGCGATATCTAGTCATTCTTGACATAAGACATCCAGGATCTCACATTGCCACATACCAAAATTATTGGTACCGTCAAATTTCTCTACTTCAAATTTTGCATTTGTCACGATGAGTCCTTGCGATGACGATCTTTTCTACCATTTTCTCCTCAATCCCAACTCATCAGATACGTGAACAGATCAGTATTCGTAAATAGTGCCGTATACTTGAATAGTCTTCTGTACGTGAATAGTCTTGTATACGTGAATAGTACCGTAAACGGTCGTATTCCCCAAGTACGAATCTGCTCTGGTACCAATTGTTGCGGAGAGCGTGTGAAAGAGTAAAATTATTGTCTTGAAAAATCACACCAAGTTCAATTCCGGAAAGAGAGGTAGATCACGAAGATCACTTAAATACCAAGTCTTTCCTAGCGAATATCCTCTATCGTAATTTAATAGCACAATAAATCACTACAATCACATTCACAAAATATGCAAAACAAATAATAAAGAACACGAATTTTAACGAGGTTCAAAGAAATTTTGCCTACGTCCTCGGGCACTACCAAATATATTTCACTCCAAAAATTACAAGTGAAATTTACAAATAGAGAGAGAGAATAATGCCTTGAGTAGAGAATGGTAATTATGGGATGAAGAAAGTAAGAAATGGTTAGGCCTATTTATAGTTGAGGTTCAAGGATCAACTTGCAATGTCCCTATACAATTAGGGACCAAAATTGCAATTATCCCATGCTAACTTTTAACCCAACTTGCCAACCAATATTACTTTCTACTTTCGGTGCCCACCCCATTTGACTTTTCAAAGAATGGTAGGTTCCAATAACTTTTTCAATTAAAATAGCTTTGGAGGTATTCAGAAAAATTTATAAATTTAAGGTGAAATTCTACAAATGTTTTTCATGGACCAAGAAGTGTTAGTAGCTAGAAGATCACTCAAACTAATTTGTTTCTTTAGAGACAAGCATTACTATAGTAAGAAGCTAAAATAAACTACAACAATATAAAAAGAAAGTTTTAACAGAAACAAGGCTATTACATCTGAAAACCAATCATAAACAGCTCTTAAACCAATCATAAGCCAATCTTAAACAACACTTTTGCTTTAGTTCTTTCATATTTCTCACAAAGAACAGAGGTTGACGAGATATCTCACTCTGTTATTCCTCAAGTATGGGGTTGTGGAGGTGACTATGAGTTCTGATGTGTTCCTACCCGCTATTAAGGGTAAATCAGGAGTTGCATTGAAAATCTGACTAAGTTTCGTTTGACACCAATTAAATTGGTTGATGGCTCAATTGACATAAATAATATATATACACTCTATGATTAAGTTTGCTTTTGCTAGCACTGAACTTAGTGGTTATTGTTTAAAGTCCCGCTTCACTATTTAAAACAACTGTTGATGGAAATTAGATAAAAATGAATGAAACAATAACCAGGAATTGTTTACCTTTGAGGTGGTTGTCACCAAGATACAAACTGTCGAGCAAAGTCAAATTTCCAATATCTGTAGGTATACTTCCCTCCAAGGAGTTTTTATACAATGATAAAAACTTCAGCTCTTTGCACTTGAATAAACTATTTGGAATTCTACCGGAAATTTGATTCCCAGCCAAGGTCAACCTTTCTAGTTTTGACAAATTGCCTAGAGTAGATGGGATAACACCAATGAAGTTGTTAAGGTACAGAGACAATCTTTGAAGTTTAGTTAAGCAACCAAACCATGATGGGATTTCTCCATTGAAGCTATTGTTACCAAAGTCCAAATATTTCATCTGACGCAAATTAGTTAACTCAATGGGTAAAGAGCCATGGAAACTATTTTGATGAATGTCGAGCCAAGCAAGGAAAGATAGATTTCCCAATTGAGAAGAAATGGTGCCTGTGAGATCCATGCTTGACAAATTCAGAGCAGTGACTCTGTGGGGCCTAGAACCACATGTGACTCCAATCCAGTTGCAAACGGAGGTAGAAGTAGACCAATTGGTTGCCAAGAAATTGTGAGGATCATGAGTTATATGAGATTTTAGTGCTAGAAGAGCAGATTGATCAACGGTGAAGCTAGAATATTTTGCAGACAAAATAACCTCAAAGGTTGCAAATAGCAGCCCAAACATAAACGGAGGGAGGAAGCTTGGTTTTGCCATAAGGTTGGATATGGGTGTAAGGCGCATCATAAAGAGAGAAACAACTGAGTTTAATAATTTCCTAATGTTAGTTCAGTATCCTTTAATTACTTTGATTCGAAGGATTTAAGTAAGGCATCCATTGACTCATAATTTGAGTATGAAATACGTACAATCTTGTGGTCCAACCATGTTATAGGGGAAAAAAGGAAAGCCTAAAATAGAAGACTTGGTCTCAAGTTGAAGAGTAGCACTAATAATTCAATCACATTAAAAAAGATCATGGTTTGGATATATAAACCAAATCCAAACTCGCAATTATACCTACATATATGAAGGATTCAATTGAAGACAAGTATAACTTGTTAAAATATAAAATTTCATCATTGGTTTTGATTCTGTGGTGGTCTATTGTATGTATCAGTTGGGGGTGGGTATTCTTTATTTTTATTTTCATATATTGGCGAGAAGCTCATATCCCTCGTGATTGAACAAAAAAATTGGAATATTTTCTCAGTCCTGCCCTCTATTATTATGGATTCTTCTTTTATAAGCATTTTTCATAGCTCCATGCATTTAGGAACATGCCTGCAACTATAAACCAGAACATATCAGACTTGTGCCTATGCTTTGAAAAGTTCACTGTTACTTCTGTCATGGTTTGATAGAGATCCTCAACTTAATTCACAGTTGCTCCCAAGTTCTTTCAATTAACCACTTTTTCCAACATCTAATTTGAAAATCAAGCACCACTGACAATTAAGGTTTATGATCTTCTTTGTTTTTGTGTGAAACTCGTTCGCTTTTGTCATTCATGAACAACTTTCCTAAGTTTTTAATTAATCATAATATCAAATTCTTAAACTAATTTAGTTAATTTGCTCTGAGATGCATGCATTTAAGAACATGCCTGCAAATAAAATATATGGATATGATGATATAATGTTATTTCAAATTAGTTAAATAAATTTATAATTATTTGTGATTTTATATCCAAATTGAATCTTTTAATTTATTAGAAAGACAAAATTTTACATAGGATCATTCGTGCAAATAAAAGATGGCAGCTGACTATTCTTTTAATAAAAACACTTTTTCTTTGGTGGTGTGCGAAAAAGACATGCTTGTCGAATAATGAATTGTGTAAGTCAAGGTTTTTGTAATTTGTACAAATGCGTGGATTGAATGAATAGCGACAAGGAATCTTAAGCCCTCTCTCTTTCTATATTTTTAAACATAGAGTTCAACATTTTAATTTTAAAAATAGCATACTATTTTTAGATTATATGATAATTAACTTTAATTAATTAATTAAATTAAGTTTTATTTATACTTTAATTAACTATTACATCAATTGTTTACATATACTCATAACTGCTGTTATATTATTATAATATATCAACTTCACAATTAGGTCCATTTTAATATTTACATCTTTTTGGTTCACTTTGGTAATTGAACTTGATAGTTAAGTCTATTTTGATCATTAAACTCGATAAAACATAAAAGATTGGTAACATAATACTTTAAAATTATGAATAAAAGTACCAATGGAGGCCGTTGTGCTAGTACTCAGAGTGCATATTTGCCTTATCTACTTAAAAAATAGGCAAATTAGTTCCTATTCGTTAGTTAAAAGAGCATAATTGTCTTTTCTATGAAATTTTATATCCATTTATATTATTAAAAAGTTGCATAGCTAACGTAATAACTAGATAGTGATACATAACATACCATATGGACATCATGTTGACGTACATGAATCAATTTTTAATTACTAAAATTTTTTATTACCAAAATAGACTTAATTGTCAAGTTTAATGACTAAAATTTATATTAACCCTTAAAATAACCTATACATTAGTAGTGTTCTTTTTCAAATCAATATGAACCGAACCGTTATCACCAAAACCGAATGCAATGAACAAAATTGATGGGTTTTAAAAGCTTTGTGAAATTAATGAATGGGTTTTGCAAAATATATTGATGGACCTTCACAGCTTTGAGGGGAAAAAGACAGAAAAGAGTGGAGAAGAGAAAAAGAATTTTAAAGACCCAAAATAATAAATTAATTTTTTAATCTACGTTATATTACAACACACACAAAAAGATCACCTCATTTTCCTGTTAATTTTATTAACAAATTTGACAAAATTTGTGTAGTGTTTATTATTTAAAGTTTTTCTTGCAACCCAAGTTCAAGATTATCACAAATTCCAATTCGCAATTGGAAAATGATGTTTTCTCTTTTCATTTTTAAATATAATAAAGGCGAAATTAACGGAAGGGAAAACTCTCTCCTTGGTTTAAAAGTCCAGATATCAATTACAAGGCATCAAAAACAAAAGACAAGTATTGGGGGCCAGCAGATGATAGTGAGTGACACTGTTTGATTTAGTCTAATGATTCCTACATGTTTGATTGAAACTATTTTGTAATGTCTGGCTAAATAAATATTGAGAGGAAAAGACTTAAATTTTCTTCTTTTCCTTAGCTATAAAAATTCAATTTCTAGTTTGGATTACATGCCTTTGGTTTTCTATCTCTTGTTATATAAGGCTGAGTCGCTGTTCGTTGGATGGACCTACATTGAAAACATAAATTGAAAAGACAAGTAATAAAAACTGTCATATTTAGACAAATCAAATTAATTTTTGTGTGGACAATTTGTGATTGAACCAAGTATTAGAATATTTTCTCTGCTTTGCCCTGTATTATTATCGATTCTTCTTTTAATGGCATTCTTCTCCCTATGGTTTTAAAATTTCAGATATTATTATACACCTGCACACCATTTGCTGCTCTCTTTAATTTTCAGCCTATACATGAGCTGATGCTATCTATCATCTAACGTTACCCAACCACATCTTTTTTGAACTTTTTACATTTATTCTACATATATTCAAAACCAAACAATACATTTATTGCATGTTCCTTTTCTTAAATATCATTTTATTTAATGTCATAAGACATTACTCTATTCTTTTTTCTTTGTGATCAAAATTATTAAACAAAAAATGTGATGCTTGTTTTATGTATAAAGTAATTTTTATTTAATATATTAAGAGCCAATATATTCATTTTCAGCTATATGTCTCATTCAATAAAGTAGCATACTTTCTTTCGAATGTAATTTTAATGTGTAGGGACCCTCTCGAAAAATTTGATAAACTTCAGAAACCATTATGATATTATACCATTTATAATTTTGGAGTAAAGGAATCTGCCTTTCTAAATCTCCATTAAGCTTCTTTGCTTTTTATTTTTTGCCCCATGCCTCAATTGCAAGACAGCTATTTAATTCCAACCTTATAAAATTGTCTTTTCAAAAAAAAAAATAATAATAATCTCTCAATCTAGCAAAATCTTATATTTGATTATGAAAGTAGAATGTTGTCTTACATAAGCTAAATTTAGAGTTGTTTGTGATTTTATACACAACTAAATAATTAATATCTTATCTTATTGAGTTTATAGATTACAAATGTTGTAGGAATCTATCCTTTGAGATTGTTTGATTCTAGTTTTTGACAAATTGCTCAAAGTTGATGGGATAAAACAAGTGAATTTGATGGTGTTCGGAAACAAGCTTCGATGTTTAGCGAGTTCAAAATTTGTTGGCAAATTAAATAACTCAATGGGTAAATATCCATGGAAGTTATTGTCCCTAAGTAGGGTTGGACTTCGATGTGTCTGCGAGACTCATTTTTAACTAATTCAAAGCAGTGGCAGTAATACCGATTAAATTACAACTAGAAATAAAAATAGATCAGTTGGTTGCCAAGAGGTTTCGAGGGTCATGCTTGTTCCCTATCAACCCAAGTACTACTAAGTCAGTACCCCTCTAAATGGGGAGAACTTTGTTGATCTTTCATTGGTTTAAAAGTCCAAATACCAATTGTAAGGCATCAAAACAACAAAGACAAGTTTTGGGGACCAGCTGAAGAAAGTGAGTGACATGGTTTGATTTAGAGTCTCATGATTGCAACATGTTTGATCGTGATCCTCAACTTTGATTGAAACTATTTTGTAATGTCTAACAAAATAAATACCAAGATGAAAAGGCATTTTTTTCTATAAAATTTAAATTTCTAGTTTTGAAGACATGCCTTTGGTTCTCATCTCTTACTTGTTCTGCACGGCTAAGTCGCAGTTGCTTCGATGGACCTATGTTGGAAACATGAATTGAAAAGAATGCCAACAAGTAGTAGAAACTTTGTCATCTTCAGATAGATCAAATTAAGCTTTGTGTGGACCATTCGTGATTGAAGCCAGTTCTGCCTTGGATTATTATAGATCAAATAATTATTTTAGCAATCCTGAATTATAATCTTCATTAATTTTTTTTTTTTTTTTGAGTTTATCACCTGATAAACTCCCTTCGATTTCACCAATATATAAGAAGCATGTTATAATAATGTTATTTCAAAATTTTATATTCAAATTAAATATTTTGATTTATTAGAAATTAATTTTATATTAGAAAGGCGAAAATTTAGCACTCTTGCAAATAAAAGATGGTAGCTCGCTATTCTTTAATAAAAGAACACTTCTTAAAGCATAGATTTGTTTGCATTAAATCTCTTTTGTGGTGTGCAAAAAAGGCATGATTTTCCAACAAGACAACGTCTTTGTAATTTGTAGTAATGCATGGATTGAATACCAACAAGGAATCTTCGGTCCTCTTTCTTTCTGTCTCTGTCTTCCTCTCATTTTTTTTAGGCGTGCCATTTTGGTGTATTTTTTGTTTGGATGTGTTTTGCTTGGTGTTGATCTGATTTGTTCTATTCCTGTGATGTTAATCTTATGAGTAAGATTGGGCGTCAACCACAATACACGGTACAGAATGAAAGCCAAAAAAATGCAAGACTCAGAGCTTTGGAAACATGAATTAAAAAAATAAAAAAAAGTAATTTGGAAATTTGTCACTTCTTTTAAGACTGCATGTCTCCACCATTATTCACAATTCAACAAATATTAATTCCTTTTTCTTTGTGATAAAATTTATTAACAACAAATGTCATGCTTTTTATTTATTTATGTATAAAGTAATTTTATTTAATATATCCACAACCAATTCATTAATTTACAGCTATATGTCGCATTCAATAATAGTAATTTTATAAATAAAATATAAATTAACTCGTTAGTAACCTTAAAATAGATTAATATAGAGTTAGTCTTATTTTAATCATTTTAAAAACATTGTTAATTTAATCACTGTGGTTAATAAAATTAAATAAAATGATCACTACTGTTAAATTCATTTCTTTCCCATTAAATCTTTTTAATTTTTATTTCCTTTTTCCTTATTTATCTTTTTTTTTTCTCTCCAACCACTGCCTCTTCCAACCATCTCTTCAACCACATTGCCTTCCACCAATAAACTCAAACCTAAACGAACTCCATTACCATCACTCATTCTAAATCTAACTCTCCAAAACCTTCCATTCATCAACCATCACCTCCATCAAGTCCACCATCTTTCATCATCACCGCCTACCACACTACCTAAGCCCCCATTTAGGTTGTGTTTAGCAATTATGTGGAGAAGCACTTTTAGAAAAAAAAATTTATGCTAAATAAGTAATTTTTAGCTAAAAAATTTTACTTTTCAAATGTATTTTTGACCGATCGGAGAAGCTAAAGTTTTTATTTTTATTTTTTTTAAAAGCACTTTTAAGTGCTTAATTACTTTTCATCTCTAATCTCTTCTCCCTTTATTTTAAATATTTAAATATTTAAAATATAATTTATATCTTCTACTTAAATTTTATAAATAATTATAAAAATATTTAAAATTTATATTTCATATATTAAAATATTAACTGTAGAAGCCCATTCCTGGCCGCCCCACTGAACCAAAAATAAAACCTAAAACTACCCAAACCCTAAGCAGACCTAAACCCACTAGGCCCAAAACAATGTAGTCCAAACCATAATAAAACAAACAGCAAAAATTTCAAACCCTAGGTGCGGCTTCTGACTCCAACCGCCCCAGTCACATCGTCAGTGCAAGTGGCACCTGCCTCCACCGCCGTTCACCTGCAAAATTAAAGGAAGAAAGGACAGCGTGCATAAAAATATTTGAAATCTTGTAAAAAATGGGCTATATAAGCCACAAAAGAATCGGGTGTAAAAGGGTTCTTTTCTTTTCTTTCTTTTTCGAAATACAAAAGGAGAATAGCAACAGAAAGCAGATTCAAACATTAACTCAAAAATCATAGCAAGATATCTCAACGACCGAATCAAAGGTCTATTTACTTTTCTTTTTATTCTTATTTTTTTTCCGAATTTGTTTGTATATAAAAAAAATATTTTTTTTACCTTTTTCTGATTTTTGGCCACCGTGTAAGGTGGCCGGCGCGGCGAATCCTACGACGAGCGATGATCGGACTTTTGGCCGAAGCCCTCGCCGACATAATGGCCTCTGCAGAGGAAAGTGAGAGGGGAAGAGAATTTTTTTTTTTTAAAACAGAGGAAGAATGAAAATTTTTAAAAAAATCGGATTTAAATAGCCCCTCAAAACGACACCGTTTTGGTCGGCCTTCTTAATGCCAAAACGATGTCGTTTTAAGCCTAGGACCCGCGCCTTGACCCGACCCGCTCCAAGGATCCGCGTGTTTTTGGTTTCTGGGATATTTGTGCGCGCAGTCCTTCCTCTTTTTTATTAATTCACAATTAAATTCCTTTTAATTACTAATTTTGGCCCAGAAGATTACTTCGGATTTCAATTTAGTCCCCCTTGAAACGGGCGTTTTAGAGTGCCCTCCATGTTTTTTTGAGATTTTAAATCAGTCCCTTTCTTCTTTGTTTAATTTCAAATTGGCCCCTAACTTTTACTTTAATTTCAATTTAGCTCCTTTTTTGTTATTTTCAATATTGTAATTAAATTAATTAAATTAATATATTATTGTTATCTCTTATCATTATTATTATTATTATTATTATTATTATTATTATTATTTTGTTAATATTACTATTATAATTATATTTTATTTTGTGTTTATTTACTTACTGTTTTGTTATTAATTCATTAATTTATTATTATTAACATATTATTATTCTTAATGTATTATCATTACTATTATTTTATTTTTATTACTATTATCATTTTTAATTATTGTTATTATTATTATTTGTTATTTAATATATTATTATTGTATTTTTATTACTACTATTACGGTTATTATTATTATTATTATCTTATTTTATTGCTATTATCATTTTTGTAATTACTATTACTATTGTATTATGACTATTATTATTATTTTTTATCTATGTTTATTTTCCTATCATTCATCTATTTATATTTCTTATGTATTTATATTTTCATTATTATTATATTTTAGGTATTATATCTAGATTTATGTTTAGGTATTAATATCATTATTTTACTATTCTTATTTTATCGTGCTATTATTATTATCACTATTATTACTATTAGCACTATTTTTATTACTATTATTTAATATATTATTTTATTACTATCATTACTATTATTATTATATTGTTATTATTACTATTATATTATTGTATTATCTTTACCTATTACTCTTTAAATTATCTCATTTTTATTTTTATTCCTTATTCATTGCATATTATTCATTTATATATCTTTTACATCATTTCAAACTTAAAGATTTTATTCCTTGCGTTATTACCATTAATATTATTATCATTACTATCATTTCTTAAATAGTTCTGCTTAATATTTATTTATTTATTACTAGTTTTTTTTAATTTCGACTATTTTTAGCTCATTTATTATTTCCTTTTCTTATTATTCGTTTGATGCATATATTTTACCTTTATTTTTATCGTTATCATTCACATTCGTGTTTATGCTTATTTTATTATGGCTATCAATTTTTATTTGTTATGCATTCTTTATTATCTCGTTTCATTACGATTTTAGATTTTATCCAACCCAATATCAATTCTTCCATAAAGGTAATATTTCGTATTTGGAAATTCGAGAAAATCGTGCCCTAACTTACTGGGTTTCGATTTTTCTCATTTAATCTAAATAGCGGAATATTCTTTTAAAAATCGCAATACGAGTTTTAAAAAATGCTTATTCTCGGAGATACGAGATGTGGTGCCCTAACTTACCGGGTATGGCATTTTGTTACCTCAAAATAAGATTTTTCGCAAGTAAAGGCAATATTCGGTGTTTGAAAATTCGAGGAAACGAGCCCTAACTTATTGGGTTTCGATTTTCCTCGTTCACCCTAACTAACTGAATATCCTTTTGAAAAGAAGTTAAAATACACAGATTTTTAAGTAAAAGGCAAGTTCATTCTCAAAAGTTCGAGATGTCGTGTCCTAACTCACTGGATATGACATTTTGTTTCTTCGAGACGAGAAGGTCTTTAACATTCGAATGTTATTTTTAAAAAAGAGGGACCATATTCCAAAGTTTCTCAAGTTTTCAATTTTCGACACTAAGACACTAATTAATCAACTAGGTACCAATTTTTGGGTGTTACGAGGGTGCTAATCCTTCCTCGTACGTAATCGACTCTCGAACTCATTTTTCTAAATTTCGCGAAAAAATCATTATTTAAATAAATCAGATTATTTATTAAAAACAACTATTTTTACGAAGTGACGCGGTCACACCTCATCAAAAAAGGATTGGTGGCGACTCCTTTTTTTTTTGTTTTCAAAACTTAAGTCGATTCCCGCGTTTTTCAAAAAATGGTTTCGACAACTTGGCGACTCCACTGGGGAAAACAAATAAGAGAGTCAAGCCACAAATTGATTAACTTTTGTCTTTTGGTCGAAAATTAAAAATTTAGTTTTGATATACAATCCCTTCATTGCATTTCACCCGTTTTTCTGCCAGTTTTCATCATTTTATTCCTATTTTCTTTAATTACTTCGAGTTTTTATGCATATATCCTCGCACATTGCATTGCATGACCGTTGTGGTCACACCCTTTAAGTGGGAGTGAGAAACTATTCCTTCGTGAGGTTTTCACCTCCGTGCAGGATAACAGATCGCTTTCAGGATACATCCGTACCTATGTCTTCGTGAGATTTTCATATCCGTGTAGCCATAGAGAAATGTATTCCCCTGAACTGAACTCGATCTGTATGAGCCTATAATGGGTGAGGATCGAGGAATCTGCTGGTTCAGGTACCTTTACTCTAGAACCGAACCCCATGTAGCAAGCCTTAAGAGCCCACCCTAGGTAGAGCCACTCCGAAACCCTAGTGGTTACCTGAGCAAGTGCTATATTTGTTATTCTTTGTTTGCTTTAAACTGCGTATGAAATTCTGACTTGCTTTGTTTTACTTTAATTGTATTTGCATGGCATTTTTATCATAAAAGGTGTTGATTCACATTCGGTTGCTAAGTAGATAGCTTATCATGGAAAAAGGGGTTTTTTGATAAAGTAGAGAACAATGCGGCTGTTCGGATATGGGCTGAGACAACACAGCATGAGAAAAGTGACAGTCTTAACGAGGGGTACGTGTCAGAGTTGTGGGATTTTACTCGGATCAGCGTAACTCAGAATAATCTCTAAGAGATGAAAGAAATTTGGGGTCTGTGGGATGACAAGGTCAAACAACTATTCTATTGTCATGTCAAGGTAGACGAACGTCTGTTTCGAGCCTTCGCCCAATATTGGAATTCTGCTTACAGTTGCTTTACTTTCGGGAAGGTAGATCTGGTACCTACTATAGAAGAGTACACGGCCTTGCTCCATTGCCCAAAGATTCAGGTTGATAGAATTTATTCCAGATCTGCCAATGTCCCAGCATTTTCAAAAAAGCTGATGAACATCACAGGGATGAGCGAACAGTAGGTTACAACCCAGATCAAACAAAAAAGAGATTGTAAGTGCATTCCTTGGAAGAAACTGAGGGATCTAATCTTAGCGCACCCCGATGTGAAGAAAAGGGTAGATGTCTTCGCCCTGAGTATTTATGGACTGGTTATCTTCCCCAAAGCTTTGGGGCATATAGACAAGGCGGTTTTCGATCTTTTTGATAGGCTTGGTAAAGGGACCA
Source organism: Gossypium arboreum (assembly GCF_025698485.1). Lineage (NCBI taxonomy): Eukaryota > Viridiplantae > Streptophyta > Magnoliopsida > Malvales > Malvaceae > Gossypium > Gossypium arboreum. Next base: position 128,974,123 of record NC_069080.1, read on the forward strand.
CACCTGTACCCGTAATCTTGGCTGAAACTTTCAGATCATTGAATGCTTGTCGAGGAGCGGGTGAAGGGAGATTTATTGGATGTGCACAGCTCTTGCTATCTTGGTTCCACAGCCATTTTTAGAAAGTGGAAAAGGTCTCATATCATACCTTCTCTGAAAATTACTCTCCACTGAAAGAGTTAGCAGCTACACCGAGGCGAGATAATATTACAGAAGAAAATTGGATGACGGTTCTCCAAAATTTGCAAGAGGAAGACGTTAAATAGAGAGCCCCGTGGATGGTTCCTGATGAAATATTATATCGATATGGAGATTCGATTGGGTTCCCTTGTTAGGAGTATGGGGAGCCGTCAGGTATGCTCCTCTGCTTGCATTAAGACAGTACAGATCCAGACAGTTTACACTACCAACATAAGGGTTAACTCAGTGCGAGTTTGTATTCACGGGGAATAATTACAAAAAGAAAGTTCACAAGATATCAAATGCTTGGAACCAGACTCGTAGAATGAAAAAGTTTGCTGCCAATCCCATGACTACCCCTGAGTACGACCGATAGAGGGAACAGAGGATTAACGACAACATCTCTACGTCAGATCAAGGGAATCCTCGATCAATAGAAGAACACTTGAAAGTAATCTCATCTGAGCTAGAAATCATCAGGCAAGATTTCGAGAGAAAGAGTCTGGAATTAGAAAAAAGGATCGAGCAATTAGAGGAAGAAAAAATACAGCTGGGGTTAGATGTTGATGTCCAGAAACTAGAAGCTGAAAGGCCCAGAAAAGGAAAAAACATGGCTGAAGAGGATTTGGACAGTTTGAAAACAGATTATAAGAAGCTGAGTAGATCAATGAGAACTGCTGGGTTAAGAAAAACATCTGAACAGTGGCGACAGGAAGTTAAAGAAGAGAAAAGCAAAGCCAACCAATGGGAAGAAAAGTTCTGGGATGCTCAAGCTCGAGAAGGTGCTCTAAAAAGAAGTTTGGTAGAAAGCCAAAACGAGAATGAGGGATTAAAGATTCGGGTGTCAGAGTTAGAAAGGTCATTGTATCAGTATCGTACGCGTAACTCTGTAATCGAGTTGAAAGCTAGTCAGAGCAAAATCGAAGAATTAAAAGAGAATATAAAAGAACTTAAAACAGCGCTGCAAAATCATGAACTTTAGATTGAACTCCTTGAGGTAAATAACGAGCGATTCAAGGAGCAACTTCATCAATCTCAAGACCACGTCAGGAACAGGGATTACGTCATGGGTGAAGCTTTGACTCAAGTGCGAGAAGTGGCTGATCACTTACAAAAGTTAGTAGTACAGGCCGATGTGCTGAGTTTAAAATATGAGTCAGAATCAGACCGAGGTCGAGAGTTAGCTTGGCTTCTTAGGCAGGTCAAGGCTTTAAGTATTAGGGCCAAGCCTTATATGTAATCTATTTTATGTAAAAAAACTTATTTTCTAGAAAAGTTATTCTAATGAAATCGAATTAGAATCAACGCTTTTTCTTTCATTGCATTCATTGCATCCATTGCATTCATGCATCAGCATTGCAACATATGCACTAAAACTCACAAAAACCCTAAAAATGATGGCAGTTACCCTGGAACATCGTTACGGTACAAGAGGAAAAACAAAAGCAATGGACCAAAGGTTAGAGAGATTGGAACAAATGCAAAAAGAGATGCAGGATCAACTACAAACACGTATGCAAGAACAGCTAGCCAAAATCCAGCAAGATGTAAGAGACCAGATGCTGGAGTCCCAAAAAAGTATGATGGATCAATTAACGCGTCTATTGGCTGGCGGATTAGAAAAAGGGAAAAAGCCTCATGACCAATATGGGAGATGATAATGAAGATCTTATATACCCTCCGCGTTTTGCCCCAACGGACGTTCAGACACAACCTGATATGTACCCAAGAAGGCCATCGGTCACAATTAGGCCCCAGCCATTTCAGGCCAGTGTTTCGGTACCGGTGAACTATCAGGCTGGCTTGGGCTCCAATCCGGGGGATAACCCGACTAACCCTGTTGTCCTCAATCTTGATAAAGTAACAGAAACAGAAAAGACAAAGGTAGAACTCCTGAAAGAACTTGAAGAAAGGTTTAGATAGTTAGAAGAAAATTTAAAGAAATGGAAAACACCGATTATCATAGTGGAATCGATGCTAAGGAATTAAGTTTGGTTCCGGACCTGGTACTCCCTCCCAAGTTCAAAACTCTGGAATTTGAGAAATACAATAGGACTAGCTATCCCGAAGCTCACATCACTATATTCTGCAGACGAATGGCAGGTCATGTCAATAATGATCAACTCTTGATTCACTGCTTCCAAGAAAGTCTGGTTGGGGCCGCTTCTAGATGGTACAACCAACTGAGTCGCACCCAGATCAGTTCATGGAAAGATCTAGCACAAGCTTTCATGAAGCAGTACGGTCATGTGGCAGACATAGCCCCTGATAGAATTACTTTACAGAATATGGAGAAAAAGCTTAATGAAAGCTTTAGGAAATATGCCCAACGATGGAGCGAGGTGGCCACACAAGTCCAGCCCCTTCTATTGGAAAAGAAAACCATTATGCTCTTCATTAATACCCTGAAGGCACCTTTTATTAACCATATGCTGGGTAGCGCAACCAAGAGTTTTTCAGACATAGTAATGTCTAGAGAAATGATAGAAAATGCGACAAGATGTGGGAAAATAGAGGCTGGAGAAAATGCCAAAAGGTCAGCACCGAGAAAGAAAGAGCACGAGGTAAATAATGTGAGTACATATTCGAAATCTATCACCGTAAGCCAACCAAGGTCGACAACCACTGGTCAGCAGGGTCCACCCAGACAAGAGCCCAATACAAAGCAAAATAGGGAGAAACTCCAATTTACGCCCATTCCAATGACGTACAATGAGTTATACCAAAGTTTATTTGATGCACATGTCGTGTCTCTCTTCTATCTAAAGCCGATGCAACTCCCATACCCCAAATGGTATGACGCAAATGCCCAATGTGAATACCATACAGGAGCCACAGGACACTCGATAGAAAACTACACCACTTTCAAGAAATTAGTTGAAAGACTCATCAATATGGGCATCGTGAAATTTGATGATACATCTAGTGCAGAGAATCCATTACCTAACCATGGGGATAAGGGGATAAATGCGATAATCGGGAGCTCGGGGAAAGAAATTAAGGTGAACATTACAGAAGTGAATACCCCGCTGAAAGAAGTATGGAAGAAAATGGTGGAAAGAGGGTTGATAACACAGAATTCAAGGGTCAGACCTCGAGAAGCAAAGAATTATTGTGAATTCCATAATCAAAAAGATCATGAGATTCAGAAATGCAGCGAATTCAGGGCTTTAATACAAGGATTAATGAATAATAAGGAGATAGAATTCTTCGAATATGTCGGAAGCCCAAAAAGAATAGATGTGTGTGCCTCAGAAGAGGGGTCGACGAAGGATGTTTACACAGTCAACCACCCAGTGGTTATCATATCACGTCCGAGAATTAATGAAGCCGGGGCACAAGTTGCACCAAAGGTCGTAATCTAGAAGCCCGTTCCTTTCCCTTATAAAGATAGCAAAAGGGTACCGTGGAACTATAGCTGCAATGTAACAATCTCGGGAGAGGAGATCCCAATTAATGCATCAGAGGAAGGTCAAGACGAGGGTTTTTATACGCGCAGCGAAAGGCGTTATGATACCCCAAATACAAAAGTCGAGCAGGTTAAAGGAAAATCATTGGCAATTGAGTAAAAGAAAGAGAAGCCAGCGGGACCTGAACTGACTGTTAATGAATCAGTGACGGAAAAAGAAGCGAAGAAATTTTTAAAATTTCTAAAGTACAGCGAATATAGCGTCGTAGAACAGTTGCACAAACAGCCAGCTCGTATATCGGTACTGCCCTTACTCTTAAGCTCAGAAACCCATCGTAGCGCATTGATGAAGGTGCTGAATGAAACTTATGTTGCTAACGATATTTTTGTAAACAAACTGGACCGTTTAGTCAACAATATAAGTGCTATTAACTTCATATTCTTCAATGATGATGAAGTACCGCCAGGAGGCAAAGGATCGACTAAAGCTTTGCACATCACGACTCGCTGTAAAGGGTATACATTACCGGGGGTATTGATTGACAATGGGTCTGCACTAAATGTCCTGCCCTTATCTATGTTGGATAGGTTGCCAGTAGATAGTTCTCATATGAAGACATGCCAAAATGTAGTGGGAGCATTTGATGGCACGGAAAGGAAGGTAATGGGGAGAATTGAAATACCCCTCTTAATCGAGTCGAGCACGTACGAGGTAGATTTCCCGGTCATGGACATTAAGCCTTCGTATAATTGCCTATTGAGGAGGCCATGGATACACTCAGCAGGGGCAGTCCCTTCATCACTACACCAGAAGTTGAAATTGGTAACCGAAAGTCGGTTAGTAACGATCAATGCTGAAGAGGACATCATCGTAGCAATAACTAGTGACGCCCCATATCTAGAGGCAAATGATGAAGCAATCGAGTGCTCTTTTCGGTCTTTAGATTTTGTGAATGTGACATTCATTATCGAAAGAAATAGGATTCCAATGCCCAGGTTATCTGAGATTACAAGAATAGGACTACGGCTAACTGTTGAAAAAGAGGCCCTACTCGGAAGAGGATTCGGGAGATACCTCCAGGGAAGGATTAATGCACCAATGATGAAGGAAAAACAAGACCGTTTTGGGTTAGGATTTAAGCCAAACATGAAACAAAGAAAGAAGGAGCTGGAGAAGAAGTAAGAGAGAAGGAGAGTATGATTGAGCGGGGAAGAAATCAAGTGGGAACTAATAATTTTTCCCCATATATCAAAGACTTTTGTGTCTGAAGGAGTCATTCACCCTGAGCGGAGGACGTTGGAAAAAGAAATCGTGGAAGGAATGATGGCAAATTTGGACATCAATGCCACATACGAAGAAAGAACTAGAATAGAGAATTCGTCGGGCATTCGCCCTTATGAACCAGGAAGTATTCTGAACAATTGGACTACGGAAGAGATTCCTGTAGTCTTTAGAACTAACACAGAGTAATGTTCAAAACACACTTATTGCTCTAGGCCTAGGAGTAATAAGAGTCCCTTTTTTGAAATAGGCTTATGTTCAAAATCGTTATTTCAATTAAATGCATCCTTTTGTCTTATTCAGTGCAAATATTCTTTTATTCTTTCATTCATGATCATACCATACATATCATTGTTCTTAGATTCTCTTGTTCTTTGTATCTTTTTTCGTACCTACAACAGGTCTCCAGATATCAACGATATGAGTGACGTTGCTACTAACTCAGAGTCCCCTATTGAGAGGGTTATGTGTCTAGAGGGATCTCAGGACTTTGAGTATGACAGAGACTGTAACTTATCCCCTGATTTGTTAAGGATGGTAGAATAAGAGGAGAAATAGATTCTACCCCACAAAGAGTCAGTAGAAATTGTGAATTTTGGAGATGAACAAGAAAAAAAGGAAGTAAAGATCGGAGCTTGCATTCCCACAGAGACAAAGCGGGACCTTATTGAGTTACTCCAAGAGTTCAAGAATGTCTTTGCATGGTCGTATCAAGATATGCCTAGACTAAGTACTGACATTGTGGTATATAGGCTCCCCATCAAAGAAGAATGCAATCTAGTTCAACAAAAGCTTCGAAGGATGAGGCCCGATGTTTTGCTGAAAATAAAAGAGGAGGTCAAGAAGCAATTTGACACTGGTTTCTTGCAAGTAGTTAAGTACTCGGAATAGGTAGCCAATATCGTCTCCGTCCCTAAAAAAGATAGAAAAGTACGAATGTGCGTAGACTAAAGGGATTTGAACAAAGCCAGCCCAAAAGATAATTTCCCGTTGCCCCATATCGACACCTTAGTGGACAATACGACAGATTATTCACTGTTCTCCTTCATAGATGGTTTCTTAGGGTACAATCAGATAAAGATGCATCCTGAGGACATGAATAAGACTACATTTGTAACCATGTGGGGAACCTTTTGCTATAAGGTGATGCCATTTGGACTGAAAAATGCGAGAGCAACATATCAGAGATCTATGGTAACCTTGTTCCATGATATGATGCACAAAGAAATTGAAGTTTATGTTGACGACATGATCGCCAAATCCCGAACAGAAGAAGAGCATGTACAAGTCTTGAGGAAATTATTTTTGAGGTTGAGGAAATTCCAGCTGAAACTCAATCCAGCAAAATTTACCTTCGGGGCCAGGTCAGGAAAACTGCTAGGATTCGTAGTTAGTGAAAAAGGGATTGAGATTGACCCAGATAAAGTCAAAGCCATACAAGAGTTACCTCCACCATGTACTCAAAAGGAAGTTCGGGGATTCCTAGGAAGACTAAATTACATCGCTCGGTTCATTTCACAACTAACCGAGAAGTGTGACCCCATATTCCGTCTCTTTAAGAAACACAACCCTAGTGTTTGGGACGAGGAGTGCCAGAAGACTTTCGACAGGGTTAAGCAATATGTGTCTAATGCCCCAGTATTGACACCACCTAGTCCAGAAAAGCCATTGATACTGTATTTAACGGTGTTTGAAAATTCTATGGGATGTGTGCTTGGCCAGCATGATGAGTCAGGAAGGAAGAAAATAGCGATATATTACCTCAGTAAGAAGTTCACTGAGTGTGAAATGAGATACTCATCAATTGAAAAGTTATGTTGTGCCTTAATTTGGACAACCCGAAGATTGAGACAATACATGTTATACCACACAACTTGGCTAATCTCTAAAATGGATCCTCTGAAGTACTTAATGGCGTCGACTGCTTTGAATGGGAGAATGACCCAATGGCAAATTCTACTTTCTGAATTCGATATAGTCTACGTGAACCAGAAAGCTGTAAAAGGGAGTGCAATAGCAAATTTTCTAGCTAGTAGAGCCCTAGAAGACTATGAGCCTCTAAACTTTGATTTCCCAAATGAAGATCTAATGCACGTAGCAACCACTGAAGAAGACCTTCAAGAAGGTCATCCTTGGAAGCTAAACTTTAACAGAGCATAAAATGCTGTGGGTAATGGAATCGGGGCAGTTCTGGTATCCCCAAACGGAGATCATTATCCCTTCACTAGTAAATTGGATTTTGACTGCACGAACAATATGGCAGAATACGAAGTAAGCATCATAGGAATTTGCGAGGCCATAGAACGTAAAATCAAGGTGTTAGAGGTATATGGAGATTCTGCCCTAGTGATTTATCAACTCAAAGGTGAATGGGAGACGAAAGACCCCAAATTGATCAATTATTGAAGGCTGATCCTTGAATTAATTAAAGATTTGATGATATTGTCTTATGTTACCTCCCGCGAGAAGAAAATCATATGGCTGACGCCCTAGCAACTTTAGCTTCTATGATCAAGGTAAATCAGCAAGAGGATGTGAAACCAATCCAAATGAGTATTTATGAGGCTCCGGCTCATTGTTACAACCTTTAAAAAGAAGAAGAAAATGATGATCACCTTTGGTACCACGATATCCTACGGTATGTAAAGAATCGTGAGTACCCCGACCAAGCTACCAAGAATGACAAAAGAACATTGAGAAGACTGGCCAATGACTATGTCTTAGACGGGGAGATCCTATACAAAAGAAGGAAAGATCAAGCCTATACAAAAGAAGGAAAGATCAAGTACTGTTAAGATGTGTAGAAGCTATAGAGGCTAAGAAAATCTTAGAAAAAATCCATGAGGGCGTCCGTGGGACACACGCTAATGGCTTTACAATGGCCAGGCAAATTATGAGGTTTGGTTATTATTAGTCCACCATGGAAGGAGACTGTATTAACTACGCCAAAAGATGTCATAAATGCCAAATCTATGGAGACAAGATTCATGTGCCTCATTCACCCCTGCATGTCATGACTTCTCTATGGCCTTTCTCAATGTGGGGCATGGATGTGATTCGGCCAATTTCACCAAAAGCTTCAAATGGATATCGATTCATCTTTGTGGTCATTAACTATTTCACCAAGTGGGTAGAAGCCGCTTCATATGCCAATGTTACTAAATTGGCAGTTAGGAAGTTTCTAAAAAAGGAAATCATTTATCGATATGGAATGCCAGAAAGGATCATATCTGATAACGCATTGAATTTGAACAACAGCATGATAGTGGATGTCTGTAGTCAGTTTAAGATCAGACACCACAACTTGTCACCGTATCGCCCAAAGATAAATGGTGCAGTTGAGGCAGCTAATAAAAACATTAAGAAGATTATGGGGAAAATGACTGAGACTTATAAAGACTGGCACGAGAAGTTACCATTCACCCTCTATACTTATCGAACGTCTACCAGGACTTCCACCAGGGCAACGCCTTTCTCATTGGTGTATGGAATGGAGGCGGTTTTACCTATCAAAGTCGAGATTCCTTCCCTCAGAGTTTTATAAGAAGTAAAGTTGGATGAAGCAGAATGAACCCAGTCCCGATACGATCAGTTGAATTTGATTGAAGAAAAGAGGCTAAGGGCTACCCGCCATGGTCAGATGTACCAAAAGTGAATGATGCGAGCTTACAACAAAAAGGTTCGTCCTAGAGAATTCCACGAGGGAGACCTAGTATTGAAAAAGATCCTGCCCATACAAAAGGATTTTAGAGGAAAATGGATGCTGAATTAGGAAGGACTTTATGTGGTAAAGAAGGCCTTTTCTGGAGGAGCATTGATATTGGCCGAAATGGATGGCAAGACTTTACCAATCTTGTGAATTCGGATTCGGTTAAAAAATACTTCACCTAAAAAAAATGGAGGAAAGGCCAATGTGAAAACTCGCAAAGAGCACCTTGAAACCAAAGGGATTTTGAATTGAAAACCCGTAAAGGGCGATTCGAATTTTGATCAAAGGTGGGACAGACGGCAGACTTACGATACCTAAATTAACAAGGATGAGAGATGTTACATCTTAGGACATCTACAAGGGTACTCTAGATCCCCTAAACACATATTGGGCAAAAAGGGAGTCCTCAAGAAGTTCGTACAGAGAAGCTCACGCTGCGATATCTGGGGCACCTATTTTCTTTTTATTCATTTTGTATTCCAGCAATGTTTGTTGTCTGGGATTAATCTATTCCCTTCAAATTTTGTTCCTCACAAATTTCAGTTCTATCATTGTTATGATCTTTTTCAAGCATTTTGCATTGAAATGATGATTAATGGACTAATGACACTCTTACAAAAGAAGTTCTGCATATTACTCTGAAAGTTTCTAAATAGTACAGGAACCTGAAACAGGGCTATTATTTAGAACCAACCAAACTTAAAGATTGGAAACATTTGAAAAGAAAGAGTTTAAATTGGGACTACCTCTTCGGGTTTTCTGTTCAAAGATCTAAGCTGAACCAGAAGACAGGGTACCGTTTCAGTGAAAGAACCTTGATGAACAAAGAACAATGACAACCCAAATATTAAAAAGGGATCCATTCTCACAACATGCTGCACTCATGCATTTATAGATCATTCATAGCACATCTAGTTAGGAACATTTGATTCATTTCGATCATAGTATCCTAATTCTTTGGCATAAGCATAAATACATAGAACTGATTCTAAAGATCATGTCCCAAGATCGGTGAATTTACAGATCTTAACCTCCTAAGCAGTAGGGAAACAGATAGAAGATGAAGGGCCTTAACCCCTAAGCAGTAGGGTAACAGGCTGAAAATTACAGATCTTAACCCCCTAAGCAGTAGGGAAATAGATCGAAGACGAAGGGCCTTAACCCCTAAGCAGTAGGGTAACAGGCTAAAAATTACAGATCTTGTCTCCCTAAACAGTAGTGGAGCAGATTGAAGACGAAGGGCCTTAAACCCCTAAACAGTAGGATAATAGGCTGAATTTACAAATCTTAACCCCCTAAGTAGTAGGAAACAGATCGAAGACGAAGGGCTTTAACCCCTAAGCAATAGGGTAACAGGCTAAAAATTACAGATCTTGTCTCCCTAAGCAGTAGGGAAACAGATCAAAGGTGACAGGCCTTAAACCCCTAAGCAGTAGGGTAACAGGCTAAATTTATGGATCTTAACCCCCTATGCAGTAGGGAAACAAATTGAAGGCGATAGGCCTTAAACCCCTAAGCAGTAGGGTAACAGGTTGAATTACAGATCTTGTCTCCTTATATAGTAGTGGAACGGATCGAAGACAGTAAGCCTTAACCTCATAGTAACAGACTAGAATCTACAAATCTCTTCTTCCTAAAATGGCACTGGAGAGGCTCAAAGCCACCATTCGTATCTCCTTGAAGTTCCAGCGGAGTAGATCGAAGTTACAAATTTCTTCTTCCTGAAATAGCACTAGAGAGGTTTGAAGCCACAATTCGTAGCTCCTTGAAGTTCTAGCGGAATAGAGTGAAGTCACTAGTTTTATCTCCCTGAAGTTGCAATGGAGCAGACTTAAGTTACAATGGAGTGAATCAAGCAACAAGATACAGTGGACTAGAATGAAGCTACCTAAAGAAGAGGAGACTAAAGAAGTCAAGACTCGGCGCGATCGGGCAAAACTGGTCTTTCTTGAAAGTCTTTGCTCCGTTCTCGTTACACAACAACAAGAAAAAAGGGACAGCTGTAGAAGCCCATTCCTGCTCGGCCCACTGAACCAAAAATAAAACCTAAAACTACCCAAACCCTAAGCAGACCTAAACCCACTAGGCCCAAAACAATGTAGCCCAAACCATAACAAAAAAAACAGGAAAAATTTCAAACCCTAGGTGCGCCGCGCCTAGGGTCTTCTGACTCCAACCGCCCTAGTCACATCGTCAGTGCAAGTGGCACCTTCCTCCACTGCCGTTCACCTACAAAATTAAAGGAAGAAAGGACAGTGTGCATAAAAATAATTGAAATCTTGTAAAAAATGGGCTATATAAGCCACAAAAGAATCGGGTGTAAAGGGTTCTTTTCCTTTCTTTCTTTTTCGAAATACAAAAGGAGAGTAGCAACAGAAAACAGATTCAAACATTAACTCAAAAAACGCAGCACGATATCTCTATTATTTAAGGCCAAAACTTTGTTTATTTCATATATATTATATAAAGCAAAGTTTTTAAGTATTTTTTAATGTAACTAAGTAAGCATGTTTCTTCTAATGCGAGTCAAAAGTTTGCAGCAATTTTAGCCATTTCGTACATTATATATCATTATAATGTTGCCTTAATTAAAGTAGAATAATATATATATTTCCATAAGTTTTAAAAATTATTATAAATTTCCATTGGGAATTTTGTTGGTGTATTCTAAATCACACAATAATCAGAAATATAGAAGATTTCCATATATTATCGCTTTTAGTATAAGTAATAATGGAAAATTTTGTTGATTCTAGTTGAAGTTGCCTTTGCTATGAAAATTTTAAAAAAAATTACAAAATTAGATCTGCAAAATTCAAGTAAATCAATTTTGGTTTTAAATTTTAAACTTACATATAAAAGATCTCCTATAAGAGCACAGTTTATGGAATAATTTTTACATCCAATAAAAGGCCTTTTCATTTTAATTTTATTCTTATAAAGAGTGTGAAATTATAAAGTTAATCTTTGTGTGGATCATTCGTGATTGAAGCCTGCTCTGCCATAAATTATTATGGATTGCTCTGTTTCTTCTGCTAATGGCATTTTTCCTAGATACATACATTTAGGAACATGCCTACAAACCAAAACTAAAATATCAGACTTCTGTATATGGTTGTAAAATTTCAGGTATTATCTTACAAATAATTGAGCTTTCTTCTTTCTCTGCCGTGGAGAAAGCAAAAGATGGTGGTCATCCTGATTTGAGGAAGTTGTATCATCATTATACCTCACTCGTTGCTGATTTTTAAATCAAATTTCTGTTAATGATTCGTTTTATTATTAAATTGAGATTTATTGTTTTGGACTAAAGTGGTTAAGAATAAATTGATTAGGAAATCTGTAGTGGAATAGATTTTACGGTCACATTGGCAACCCTGAACTATAATCTTCATTGATCTTGTTTGTATAACATCCATCTAATTTTGAGAAATCTTCACTTTTAATTTCAAAATTTGTAATTAAATAGTTTTATCCAATTAAATAATAATAATATATGGGTATGATGATGTCTGTAATTTGGTAAAATAATTACTCTAATCTAATCCATGTCTCTTTCTTTTTGAGTTTATCAGGCGATAAACTCCTTCGATTTCACCTATCTTGTTATAATAATGTTATTTCAAATTAGTTAAAAGAAAGAAAATTTGTGATGTTATATTTAAATTGAATTTTTCCATTTATTAGGAATTGATTTTAAATTAGAAAGACCAAAATTTAAGTAGGATCACTTAGGGATATCAATAGAGCAGTTTTTGCAGGGTTCCACCCCACTTCGCACTCAATTGGGCGGAGATGGGTACAGGTTTTGCGGGTGGTGGGGTAGGGATAGGGACAAAAAATAGACCTGCCATTGGTGGTGGGGTAGGCGTGGGTATGACCTTGTACCTGCCTCATCCCCACCCGCTCGCATAATATAATAAACATATTAAAAAAATAATATTTATAAAAATTTAATTTAATAATTATCTTAATAGTATTTAATTTTTGCACTTGTGTTGCGTTTGAAGATATTATTTGTATTTAGATATTATGTAAGGACTTTATTTTCTGATTTTTTTAAACTTGAAGTTTTATTTTATTTACCAATTAAAGGTCTTGATGACTTACTTTTTTTTTTAAATGGTGACAGTTGGAATAATGTCACATATCTGGTGGGAGTCTAGAGGAAAGATATTTTATACTTTTTTTCATAAAAAAATTGACTTATATTTATTTAATTGATACTTATAAATATATTATATGAAGTGAGTCGTAGGGCGGGTATTGCTGAGATTAAGTGGGTTTGGGACCCACGTGGGTGGTGAAGCAAGGATGTTTTGAGTTTTGTACCCGCAGCGAGTCACGAGACAAAGACGAAGATGAAAATTCTTGGCAAACATGGGTGTGGAAGGAGCACCCCGACACCCACCCACTCAATTGACATCCCTAGATCACCCTTGCAAATAAAAGATGGTAGCTCATTATTCATTGTTAAAAACACTCTTCTTAAAGCACATATTTGTGGTGTAAAAAAAGATATGATTGTTAAACGATAAATTTCGTAGGTCAAAGTCTTTGTAATTTGTAGTAATGCATGGATTGAATACCAACAAGGAATCTTGGGCCCTCTCTCTTTCTATCTCTGTCTTCCTCTTATTTTGGTGTATTGTTTGTTTGGATGTATTTTGTCTTGTGTTCATCTGATTTGTTTTGTTCTAGTGATGTTAATCCGTTGACTAGTAATATGAATAAGATTGGGCTCCAACCACAATACACGGTAAAGAATGAAAGCCAGAAAAACGCAAGACTGCATGTCTACACCATTATTCACTATTCAACAATACATTAATTCTTTTTTTCTTTGTGATAAAATTTATTAACAACAAATGCCATGCTTGTTTTATGGATAATGTAATGTTTATTTAATATATCCAGAACAATAAATTAATTTCCAGTTATACGCCTCATTAAATTAATAATAATATTTTTATAAATATAAGAGTAATCTCTCTATATATAAATAAATGAGTTGAAAATAAGTTGGGTTGGGTTTCATTTAATTGAATATGAGTTGGATTGGGCTGATTATTTGATTTTGGGTTAAATGAAAATAAACTTCGGCCTGGATTTAGGCATATATAAAGAGTTTAGTATGTTGCTTTATTTGACTTGTTTGGTTTGGACACTTAAAATTGAAATTGATCAGTTAAACCGATAAAATTGAGTCTCAACTAAATAAAGTGAAAACTCAACTAAACAGAATGGGATTAAATTAATTCAATTAATCAAATTTTCACATGCTTATAACCATCGTGATCCATTCATATTATTATTCTCATACTATATTCATTTTATGTAATAAAACTATGTCATAAAGGATTTGATCTCGTTTTCTTAACTTGGCGTATTTGGAAAAATCGAAACTTTTTCTTTTACAGGGCATCTCTTGGAGTACAAGTGAGATTATTAAGATTTCATATATTTGGGCAAAACAATTTGTTTCTTTTCACAGGAAAAACGTTTCTAGACAGAAAGAACAAAGGTTAGCAATCGAGATGTCAGAAAGTTGGATCAGTCTCTGCACTGATGGGGCGGTCCAAATTGCCTAGGGTGATGTTGCAGCGGGCGGTCCAATTTGATGTCAGAAACTATCAAATTGCTTATGGGATACAACAAAAATCTAGGCAAATGCTCAATCTTCAAAACTAAATTGTGGGGAGTTCTTGATGGATTAGCTCTCACTTACAAAGAGCGCTATGATGATATATTGATGCAAATTGATAGTTTAGAGGTGGTTAAAGCCATTCAAGATTCCTCTTTTTCAAGCTCGAATTCTGCCATCATCAGATGTATTCATCACAAATGTAGGTTCACGGGCCATTCAACATATTCACGAGATTTCGATACTTATGGAGGTCGGTTCCAATTCTTGATATGCGAGAATATCATTATAATTTGAGCTATCCATTTGACGATATCATGAACCATGTCTTGAACAACCACAAAAACTTGACAATTGTCCGTAGGATTTTTCTTTCGTTAGAAACCACTACGTACAACAAATCCGTGATTTTTTGGTGGATCCATCTCTCTTCGACAGCTAGTTCGTCTAACCTCGAAGAGTTTAATATTGATATACCTCTCAACTATTCCAATATTTACCTCGTGCGATCTTTCCGTGTCAGAACCTCAAAACTCAAAACTTGTTTAAAGGGGTCGTAGTCGAAAAAATCCTGATTGGTGTCTGTGTTTTCTTTCCATGTCCCGAGACCGCCTGGTTTGAATCGGTTCAGATAGTGAGTGGTAACACGTTGAGCAAGCTTTTCTTTAGCTGCCCACGGCTCGGCGTTGAAAATTGCCTTCTTCACTGGGATGAGATTCCCACGGTTATTGTCGTAACCATTTTTTTGAAAAACAGAAATCGACTTGGGTTTTGAAAATGAAAACGAATAGAGGAGTCGCCACCAATCTTTTTTGATAAGGTGTGATCGGGTCACCACGTTAATTTTTTGGTCTACGAAAATCAGAAAATGAGTTCGGGAGTCGGTTACGCACGAGGAAGGATTAGCACCCTCGATACGCCCAAAAATTGGTACCTAGTTGATTAATTAGTGTTTTAATGTCGAAAATTAAAAACTTAAAATACTTTGAAATACGATCCGTCTATTTGTAAAAAAACTAGAATATTAAAGACCTTCTCGTCTCGAAGTAATAAAATGTCACGCCCAGTAAGTTAGGACACGGCATCTCGAACTTTGAGAATGAGCTTGCTTTTATTTAAAATTAATGTATTCTAATTTTTTAAAAGGATGTTCGGTTATTTAGGGTAAGCGAGAAAAATCGAAACCCAGTAAGTTAGGGCACGTTTTCTTAAATTTCTTAATACCGAATATTGCCTTTATTTGCAAAAGCTCTTACCTCGAGATAACAAGATGTCATATTCAGTAAGTTAGGACACAACACCTCGTATCTTCGAGAGTAAGCAGTTATTTCAAAACTCGTATTGAGATTTAAAAGAATATTTCGTGATTTAGGTTAAAATGAGAAGAATCGAAACCCAGTAAGTTAGGGCATGATTTTCTCAAAATTTCAAACACGGAGTATCGCTTTTTATGAAAAATTGTTTTCTTCGGGGCAAGATTAGTAACATAAAACAAATGTGTAAGGGAAATGAAATAAACGAGTACATAAGTAAATAAAAGAAATATAAAACATGACAACACAAAATAACAATAATAATGAAAACGATAATAATAATATTGTTGATAATAATAATAGTGGTGGTAAAACAATAATATTAATAATAATTATAAAAGTAGTAATAAGAGTATTAATATTTATATTAATAATAATGATAATAGTAATAGTAATAAAAGTGAAATTAATAGTAATAATAATGGTAAATACAAATAATAATAACAATAATACAAATAATAAGTAATCTAAAGTTTAAAATTATTTAAAAAATATAAATAAAATAAATGATGAAATATTAATAATAGGGTAATGACATATAAATAAAATAAGTGTGCTAAAATATATGTATTAAATTAGTTAATAAAAATAATAATAACGCATAAGTAAATACAAAAAAGGAAAATATAATAACAATAATAGTAAAAATACAATAATAATAATAGTAAAAGATATAATAACATAATAATATGATAGTAATAGTAACAATATAACAATAATAGTAACGATAGTAATAAAAATAATATATTAAATAATAGTAATAAAAATAGTGCTAATAGTAATAATAGTGATGATAATAATAATAATAATAATAATAATAATAATAATAATAATAATAAAAAAAATAATAAATAAGAATACTAAGCTATTAAGTTACAATGAAAATAATGATAATGATGATATATTAAATAATAATAGTAAAATAATAAGTAACAATAATAAAGTATAATAATAGTGATGAGAATAATAACAAGTGATAATAATAATAACAGTAACAATGGTAGTAATAATATATTGGTAATACATAATAGAGGAGTAAAAAATATAGTAGTTATAGTAGTAATAATATAAACAGAGCGTATATATGTATGAAAATAATGGTAGTAAAATATAATAATAGTAATAACAATAGAAGTGGTAATAAATAAAAAATACAATAATAATAATATATTAAACAACAAATAATAATAATAAAATGCTGATAGTAAAGAAAGAAAGAAAAAATAAAAATAATAGTAATGATAATACATTAAGAATAATAATATGTTAATAATAATAAATTAATGAACTAATTAACAAAACAATAAGTAAATAAACACCAAAAGTAAAATATAATAATAATAAGAGATAACAGTAATATATTACCTTAATTAATTTAATTACAATATTGAAAATAACACAAAAGGCTAAATTGAAATTAGAGTAAAAGTTAGGGGGCCAATTTAAAAAGAAATATAAAAAAGGGACCCATTTGAATGCGCGTGCGACTACAGAGGGCCAAAAAGGCAATTTACCCGAGCCCTTAAAACGACGTCACTGAAGGGAGGACCAAATCGCAAAACGCAGTAAATTTCGGGGCCAAATTAAAAATAAAAAATGATTTAATTGTAAAGTAATAAAAAATTAGAGGGGCTAAATGCAAAAATAGCCCCTCCAATGAAAACACGTGGATCCTAAAGTTGGAGCGGGTCGGAGCGGGTCGGGTCGTCTCAAAACGACGTCGTTTTGGGTGTTTAAGGCCAGTCCCAAAACGACGTCGTTTTGGTGGCCTATATAAACCCAATTTTTTTTTTCTTCTCCTCTTTTAAAAAAAATTTCATTTCTTCCTCTTTGTTCTCTGCAGAGGCCATTGCTCCGGCGAGGTTTCAGTCCAGTCGCCACCATGGCCCACCGCCGTTGCCGGCCACTGTGAAAATGTAAAAGGTACGTTTTTTATATATATTTTTTAAAATATATTTTTGATATAATTTAATATATTATATAGGAAGAGATAGATTTGAAAATAGGAAAAGAAAAAAAAAGAAAAAGAAAAGAAAAGAAAACCTTAGCCCGATTTTGAACCTCCTTTCTACTCCAATTGCTTTTGTTGTTCTTTTTGCTTTGAATTCCTGCTGTTTTTATTCAAGAAAAAAATCAGACCCTTACATTGTATTTATTTGGCTTTTATATAGCCATTTTTACATGATTTTCCTTTTTTCCCTTGTGTTTGCTGTCTTTTCTCATTTATGTTTTGCAGGTGCAAGTTGGAGGGTGGTGACGCAACAGGGCAGTGGAGTCGGTGGCTGCCAGTGGACTGGTCAGAGGCGGCAGCACTAGGGGCGGGGGGCTAGGGTTAGGTTTTCTTTTTTCTTTTTCTGAAAATTTTGTGGTGTTGGGCTTATGGGTTTGTAATTG
Source organism: Gossypium arboreum (assembly GCF_025698485.1). Classification (NCBI taxonomy): domain Eukaryota; kingdom Viridiplantae; phylum Streptophyta; class Magnoliopsida; order Malvales; family Malvaceae; genus Gossypium; species Gossypium arboreum. The sequence continues at coordinate 128,992,054 of NC_069080.1, forward strand.
GGCTTTAGAAATTGAGTTTGGTTTTAGTTGTTTGGGGTGGGTTTGTTAATTGGTCTTATTGGGTCAAAATTGGTCGAAACTATATTTAGAATACCATGAAGATGGTGATTCAAATCGTGTATTATCCCAAGCTTCAGCAAGCATTGATGTTACTGAAAGTTCTAAAGACGCCTTTGATTTTTTGAAGTCCATCTCTACTATGATAAAGCACTTGGAGATGAAGTAACCATTCCGGAACATAGGAAAATTGATTTGCAATATTTGAGTTGGTGGTAAAATCAATTAAATTATCAACTCAATTAAGTAAATTATTAAAATTTTATTAAAAAAAATTTATTGTGGATTCAACCAATTCAAATTGGTTCAAACATCATTTATTTTAATTTTGTTTTTGATTTAATCCAAAAAGAAATATGATAAGTTTTGAATAGACCAAGGTTAAGTTTTTAAAAAAAAAAAAGTTTAAGGGAGCTTCAATTCTTCAATTATTTGGGTCTGATAGGGTTTAGGTTAATCCTCTACCCCAGAATAATTACCAATATAATAATTGTTTAAAATATTTCTAATATGGTTATATCTAAAAAACAATTAATAGTACATTAAAACAAATTAAAATTTATTATTCTATTTTGATAAATAAATAAAATAAAACTGTGGCACAAATTGTTGTAGAATGGTACATTCGCAAATGACGGAGGAGCAAATATTTGGAAAATTTTAACGCATTTTGCGATTAAAGTCAAACAGGAGTCGTTTCCTTATTGAAACATTCATCTAATGAAAGTATGTACACCACATCTCAATATGTTTTAACCTGTAGCACCCCAAACCCGGCCCAGAAGTTATGGCCGGATCCGGCATGCCACATCAAAAACGTATAAAAAAATTTCCATTCTAAGTCCGAAAATCGTACTTGATGTTCAAAAGATTAATTCATTAAGGGTTAAAGTGAATGGAAGTCATGCACCGGTAGGAAACCGGAAAAGAGGTGGTGAGTTCATCGGATTGCTAAGTACCAAGCTCCTTCGGATCCAATCCTAGACATGCATCTGCCATTGCCACGACTTAACGTCATGGATATTTCTAGAAAACCGGTTCGATTAAGTCATTTTAGGAAAAGTGATTAATTTTGGAAAATACTTTCATTGCGGAAGCTTTGCTTGTTGTCGTGTTATTTTGAAATCAACTGTTGTTTTTTTTAAACGCGCCTAAAGCTATCCAATTTCAACAGTTAAAATAAGTATTACCTATCTTAGTAATACATATTAAAACCACCAAAATAAATAAGCGGCCTTATTACATTTAAAAGCCCAAAACCACAAACGTATTAAAAGGATGTCCAGTTCACGGAAGAAAATCAAACTTTGAGCGGGTGGCCACTCAAGATTCCCTCACGACTCCAAGCCCACTATGGTTGGGGATTTCCTGCGTGGATGAAAATAAAAAGGGTGAGTTTGGGGAAACTCAGTGTGTAAGGAAAACCCATTCAAAGCCCAAGTCAGCTCAAGCCTATTGGGCCTAAGCCCATTCAGGTAACAGTGGTACTGGGCCAGAGCCCTTTCAGATTACAATAAAGCGGGCCTTAGCCCCTTATTCAGATAACAGCATGGCCCATAGGCCCATTTCAAAATACATGTAACATCAATAACATATGCAAGCCCATTTGGGAGACTACTCAACCCACCAACCACTACACTCCACCCGTACCAGCCATACACTCCATGTGGGAATAGCTCAACCCACCCAAATTTCAACACTCCACAGCTTGCGACCTTTGTTGCTCGCTTATCAATAAATTGAGGCAAAGCCTCCAATCGTGGACAAGCCACTTTCATACTTCCTCCGTCAATATCCCATCCCATGCATCGATAATAACAACATGGCATGCATAAATAACAACGATCAAACATGCATTTAGGTCAATTTAATCCTAGGGGTATTTGGTAATTTATCTCCTAGGGTAAAAGCGTAAATTTTCCACTTTTAAAGGTATTTCAGTAATTTATCTATTTTAGGGTTTTTCATGCATATTCTTACTTTTCACGTACTAACGTAATCACGCATCGAGGGTTCTTACGAATTGGGCCGTTGGCCCATCATTCCAATTTTGGCCCATTAAGCCCAAAAATATCGAGGGCACGTAAATCATGCACTTTGCGGTCCAAACATTGCAGCTTACCAAAAACATTAATCGATTTACCTCACGAGCATTCGCTTTTCGCAAATCTACAAAATACGGTTTTCGGCATTTCGACTTTTCGACTTTTGCCGATCTAGACTAAGAAAGAGGGTGTTAGTTACACACATTTGCGACGATATGTTGACGAGATCCACACACGAACGCCTACAATTGGATTACTAACACATTAATCTAACTGTTCAAATACGAACTACGTATTAACCCCTTACAATATTCGGCCAACCACACCTACAGATCATAGTAAGCTTATAAGAAATCAATAAGCAACTCATTAACAAATTTTTGTCAATGTTTACCACATAATCATAATTTCACTGCAAGCTGTCTTCCTGAGCAACAGTCACTAAATCATTTATAACTGGAGCTACGAAACTCCAAATCAAGTGCCGTTAATTTTTCCTGAAAATAGACTCATATATCTTCTAATCATAAAATTTTCAGAATTTTTGGTTTAGCCAATCAATACCAGATTTTCTCAAAGTTTCCCATGTTTCACTGTTTGACTAATCTGACCACACTTCATTACGAATCAAATTTCTCATTGTACAGAATTCAAAATATGTTCTCGTTTATTCCATTTGAAACTAGACTCATTAAGCTTTAATTACATAATTTATGCAGCTTCTAACTCATCTCTCACAATTTATGGTGATTTTCCAAAGTCACATTACTGCTGCTGTCCCAAGCAGATTTATTACCAAATCACTCTTTCACACATACCTTGCATGCATGTTATTTAAACATGTATATCACCAATCAATCATCACATATCTATGATTTTACTTAAGTATAATCTCCATTTCATCATTTTAAAGCACAACATGTTAGCTGATTTTTCCTTTAACATCTAAGGCACATGCATGCTCATTTGTTTGGCTCAACTTCACCTATCTTCCATTTTTCATCAAAAGAACATGAAACAACAACCATTTCCTTCATTTTAATTCATGACTAAATGCTCACAACACAACTAAAAATCAAAATATACTTCAAGAGTTAAGGTAGAATCAAGAAGAACTCATGAACCTCAAAATAGAAGCAAGGTACCAAGAACTTACCTTCAATTTTCCTCCTCCTAATGACCAAATACTCAAGAGCTTTCTCCTCTCCTTTCTCTTCTCTAACTTTCAGCTATGATGAACAAAGATGGACAAAGCTTTGTTCTTTTCACCACTTTTCTTTTAATAAAACTTCATATTTCATCCATTTAATTCTTTAATACAAAAGACATGAAATTCTTATCATGAAACATTTACCTAACCCATTATCATGAAACATTTACCTAACACATTATCATGGAACATTTACCTAACCTATTATCATGGAACATTTACCTAACCTATTATCATGAAACATTTACCTAACCTATTATTAATTTGTATCAATTTGTACCATAAATTATGGATATCAAGTGTACATTTTGTCTACAACAACATGATGGCTGGCCACTTCATGTAAAATGGGAGGTTTGTCATGCAAATCCTCCTATTTTGCACTTCTATTTATTTGGCCACTTCAATTTAGCCTATAGCATTTTCAAACATTTTCACATAGGTCCTATTTCATAATTTCACTCACAAATGACAAAATTAAAGCATGAAATTTTGCCAACATTCACAGAATTCCCAAAAATTGGGGCGTTACATAACCTTTCTTTCATATTATCTAATTTGTATGATATGAAATTAAACTTTTTAGTTGAAGGGTTCAATTCATGGTTATTACAGGACTGTAGGGATGATGAATTTGCAACTATTGTATTGCCAAGCAACATTTCATACACCTAACTTGAGACAGTTATATTCATTGGTTGCTTTTATATGCATATTGTGCGTCACTTCTTGGAGAAAGCATCGGTTTTGAAGTAGCTGATTATAGGTTACGATAAGACCATTGACAAGACAAAGATGTCTCTTGTGCTCCATTTTTTGGCGAAAATATTTACACTACGTTTGGTTGGCTGTAATGGAATAGAGTTGTAATAAGTAATTCAACTGTTTGGTTGAATAGAATGGAATAGAACTATAATAATATTCTTATGTTTGGTTGAATAGAATGATGTTGTAATAGCATAAGAAAAAAAAACTAAAATGACCAGAATACCCTTAGCAGAATTTTTTTAAAGTAGATGATTATTCTTTGTTGTTATTAAATTTTAATAAAATTATTATTAAAAATAATTTAATAAAAATAATAAATAGCTTAACCATATTTTAACATAATTATTATTAAATATAATTTAATAAAAAATATAATTTAATAACATTCTTAATATAATTATTATTATATGAATTAAAAATTAAAATATATAATACTATAAAAAATATATAATCTACTTTATTATTTTTAAACTGCAATACATATTTAATATGTTAAAATATCATTTCAAACAAATAATTTAATCATTCTACAATAAAAATAATTAAATATTAAAATAATAAATAACTTGATAATTATATTTCACATTCAAGCATAATATTCATATATTAACAAAAGTTACATGATTTCATTAGTTTATATGTCATAATCCATATGTTTTAAAATTTTACAACATCAAAAAGTTACATCATTGTAATGACATTCTATCATGTCATTATACCATCCAAATATTACAAACACAAAAAGTTACAAAAATATCAACAGAACCATGATTTTTAATGGTCAGTAAGAAATCTTCTGACCCATTCCCATCGCACAACAGAAGATAAACTAAAGAAAATGAGCATTTGCGTTGAATGATCTGGAATTTTGCTCAATGCTTGATAGCGTTCATCCTCAGTTAAACCTTCCACTTCACATAATGTTGGATATAATTTCAGAGCACTTTCTTGAATGGTCATTTCTGACTTTTGTTGAATTACCACTTCGGATGCAATACTCTTACTAATTTCAAGGCCAACGGTCCGTATATTTTCCGCCAATAAAGCGGCAGCATCATTAAATGAAGTAGAAAAATCACTTGCATCAGAAATCTTTTTTTTCTTCTTTGAAAATGTAGAATCACCTTGGTTTCTAGCTGGTTGCGGTTCTGATTGCAGTTGTGTAGCTGAAAGATCTATGTCATCCAAAGAAACATCAGCTTCGGATCCATGAAAATTGTTTCTTTCTTCATGAGTATTTGTAGCAGCTACATCCTCAGCATTTATTTCTTCAATAATATAAGCAGCTGTTTGAGCATCTTTTCCAGTCGCTCGATCTTTTGCGTAGATGGCAGTAAGTTGTTCATAATAAGGGAAACTCCGATGTTTGAATTGAGGTGTTTTTTTATGACTCTATAAAAATGATAAATTCATATTAGATATAAATTTTGTCAAAATAAGATAATAAAGACTTGAAATAATTCTTACATTTATATATGAGTTCCACACCGCATTTACAGCAATAACAAGCTGCCTATGCTCATCCTAACCAAAGCCGCTATTGTTTTTTCCACTAAGCATGTCATAAACGATTGACCAATACCTTATCAATGTCCTAATTCTCGATTCAAGATTAGCTTTAGCCTTCAACATGACATTGGGTAAAACTTTTTCTAACATTTTTTCTAACTCATTTAAATAGCCAGCTTTGAATCTCGTATCCGCATTAAAGGTTCTAGCATTGTGCAAGTCGACCATACAAGCAACCAACGCAGCATCTTCTTCTGAAACCCATTTCCTTTTGGTTCCTCGAGAACTCTGGGAAGAAACACTTGATTGGGAAAAACCTGACATAACTATTTTAAGAAAAAACACAAATGAAAATTTAAAAATTTTAAAAAATTGTTTAAGAAAAACTAAAATGTATTAAAACTATTAAAAATAGAAATTACAAAAAGTAATAAAACCATCAGAAAATATAAAGTCAAGTCAAAATCATGATTATCCTACAAGGATATATACAAAAAAAGAGAATAGCACAGAACATTGCCAAGAAGCTACTACTTCTTTAAATTTGTCATGGTAACTAATAAGAATAATGTGCCATATTTGGCCAGTCTCCAACAAAGCTTTCTGGTCTCTATTTTTTGCACAAGCATCTTATTTTTCCTAGGGGCAGAGATCCATAGCTTTGCAGGTCCAGGGTTAAATATATAATTTAGCAACTTCAAGGTGGTCTAAGATGTTATATATGCAACACAAATCTCCTAATATTCTTCTACCATATGCAAGATGTAACAGACAATTCACCTGGTTGACTAGTTGATAAAACTTGTGTTAGCCATTTGTTCTAGATTTGCCTTTCACCAGCCTCGTAAGGAAGCAGCACACTATCAATTGGCGCACAATCTAAATTCCTGTATTAGATTACAGCCAAATCCGTAAACCCATAAAAACTTTGGCAGATGGCTTTATGCTAATATTATGAGCAACAAAGACGCACAACTGCAGTGGGAGTTGATATATATTAAGGCACTTACAGGTATATATAATATATTATTCTTGAAAGGAGCTGAATGGAAATGTTGATCAATGCTTGAAGTCCCCGTTAAAAACCTTAAAGTAGAAAACACAAAATATATTCAAGATATTCAAGTATATACCAAAATCATGCAAATAATTATTGTACAAGCCCAATTTTGGCCCCTAGCCCAAAACCCAACTACCCAAATAACTCCCAAATAACCCCAGACCCAAACTAACCAAAGCCTAGCCCAAAACCCATTAAATCCAAAACCCAATAGCAGCCCAATTCAAACCCTAAAACAAAAAAAAGGAACCAAAACCCTAGCCTAATCAACTGCTGGCCGCCCCTGACCCTTGTCCCATCCACCACCGACGTCTGCAGCACCGCCCCACCATCCTCCAACTTGCACCATCATTTCACCTACAAGCATTAAACGAGAGTAGACAGAAAGCAAATGGCATGTAAATGGCTATTTAAAGCCAAAAATAAAACCTTTGTACATTCGGTTCTTTTGGTGAGAAATAAAAAAGAAGACTCAATACCAAAACTAGATTAGAAAACATCAACAAATCGCAAGAAATAAAACAAAGCCCAAGGAAGAAATCAAAATCAGTAAGTCAAACGCACAAAATATCCAATCAAGAGAAAAACATTAAAAGAAGAAACGAAAACATAGAATCAAAAATCAGAGGAACAAAGGTGATTTCATTTTCTTTCGATTTCTTTCATTTTTCTTTCTCTTCTATTTTCCACGCCCTTTTATTCGCATATATACATATATTGTAAACAAAAATAATAATAGAAAAAAAAGAAAGAAGAAATATACCCTTTTCTGAAACACGGGGCCGCATGGCGGGCAATGCCATGAGCCACCGAGGCGATGGCCGAACCCCTGGCCGATTTCAATTTTCTCCAGAGAAAACCCCCTTTTCTCTCTTCTTTTTTTTTTTTAGAACTCAACAAAATGAAGTTTCAAAAAAAAATTTTGACTTTTAAAGGCCCACAGTGCGGCGTCGTTTTGGGGCAAGCACTCAAGACCCAAAACGGCGTCGTTTAGACAATGACCCGATGACCACCCACCTATGCCCGGGATCCGCGTGTTTTTAGACGAGGGTTATTTGCGCCTCGGTCTCTCGCTTTGAGGCTTAGTTCAATGGGGTCTCGTCTATTTCTTTTCCTTTAATTTTATCCCTATGATTTTACTTCTATTTCATTTTAGCCCGGTTAAGACGTTGCATTTTGGAGAGAGGATAATTTCCCTTTGGTCCCTCCCCAGTTGCTTTCATGGCGCAGATTAACCCCTTCTCCTTCATTTATTTTAAATTATACAAAATTCCATTTTAATTCGATTTCGTCCCCCTTTTTTACTTTTCCTTATTATTCTAATTTAATTTTAATATTATTATTGTTATATTTTATTAATAGCTCATTATTATTATTTTATTTAATACTTGTATATATATGTGTTATAAAGTATTATTAATAGTTTTAATATTATCATTCTTATTAATGCATATGTATGATAATATTATATGATGTCTATATTTGCATACATATGTATGTATATATATATTATGCATATTTCCCATTTTAATACTATATATATTCTTTTTATACATTATGTATATATGTTTTAATATCTAAATATATATTATGCACACTTTATTAGTATCACAATATATTTATTATATATGTATATATATATTATGCGTATAGTATTGTTTTTTATTACTTTAATTTAATATTTTTATTATATTTGATTTTTGTATCTTTATATTTATTATTACTATTATATAGTAGTGTGTATTTCTATTATATACATATATATATATATATATATATATTTATATAGTATTATTATTCACTCTACTTTGATGTTATTATTATCATTATTTTTGTAATTGTTATAACTATGGTATTATGACTATTATTATTTTCTATCTATGTTTATTTTCCTATCATTCATCTATCTATATTTCTTATATATTTATATTTTCATTATTGCTATTATATTATTATCTTTACCTATTATTCTTTAAGTTATCTGATTTTTATTTATTGCATATTATTCATTTATATATCTTTCACATCACTTCAAACTTAAAAATTTTATTCCTTGCATTTCTACCATTAATATTATTATTACTATCATTTCTTAAATAGTTTTATGTAATGTTTATTCATTTACTACTAGTTCTTTTAGTTTGAATGTTTTAGCTCATTTATTATTTCCTCTTCTTATTATTTGTTTGATGCATATATTTTTCCATTGTTTTTATAGTTATCATTCTCATTCATGTTTAGGTTTATTTTGTTAAGGCTATCAATTTTATTTGTTATGCACCTTTTATTATCTCCTTTCATTACGAATGTAGGTTTTTATCTAACCCCAATAATGATTCTTTTATAAAAGTGATATGCTGTATTTGGTGATTCGAGATAATTGTGCCCTAACTTACTGGGTTTCGATTTTTCTCATTTAATCTAAATAACAGAATACTCTTTTAAATTGCTATACGAGTTTTGAAAATGCTCATCCTCGGAGATACGAAGTGTTGTGCCCTAACTTACCAGGTATGACATTTCGTCACCTCGAAATATGAATTTGTTTTAAAACAAAGGCAATATTCGGTGTTTGAGAACTCGGGAAAACGTACCCTCACTTACTGGGTTTCGATTTTCTCGTTTACTCTAAATAATTGAATACCCTTCTAACAAATTAAAATACGTAAGTTTTTTATAAAAGGCAAGCTCGCTCTCAAAAATTCAAGATGTCGTGTCCTAACTCACTGGATGTGACATTTCATATTTTGAGACGAGAAGGTCTTTAACACTTGAACTTTTTTATAAAAAAAAGGGATCGTATTTCAAAGGTCTTCCAAGTTTTCAATTCTCGACACTAAGACACTAATTAATCAACTAGGTACGAATTTTGGGCGTATCGAGGGTGCTAATCCTTCCTCGTGCGTAACTGACTCCCGAACTCATTTTTGAATTTTCGCAGACCAAAAATTATCATTTTAGTAAATCTTAACTTTTATTAAAATGGTTAATTTAAAGGTGACCCGATCACACCTCATCAAAAAAGATTGGTGGCGACTCCCAATTTTTCGTTTTCATTTTCAAAATCCAAGTCGATTCCCCTTTTTTTTTTCAAAAAAATGGTTACGATAGCTTGGCGACTCCACTGGTGATTAAATAAGAGAGTCAAGCCCCAAGTTGATTAACTTTTGTCTTTTTATCGAAAATTGAAAATTTGATTTTGAAATACGATCCTTTCATTGCATTTCATCAGCTATTTTTGTGGTTTATATAATACCTGCTACGTTGATCCGAGTCTTTAAATGGTTTTGCATATTGCATTGCATGACCACTGTGGTCACACCCTCTTAAGTGGGAGCGAGAAACTACTCCTTCGTGAGGTTTTCACCTCCGTGCAGGATAGTGGATCACTTTCGGGATACATCCGTACATATGTCTTCGTGAGATTTTCATCTCCGTGCAGCCATAGGGAAATGTATTCCCCTGAACTGAACTCGGTCTGTATGAGCCTATAATGGGTGAAGATCGAGGAATCTACTGGTTCAGGTACCCTTACTCTAGAACCAAGCCCCATATAGCGAACCTTAGGAACCTACCCTAGGTAGAGCCACTCCGAAACCCTAATATTTACTTGAGCAAGTGCTATATTTATTATTCTTTGTTTGCTTTGAACTGTGTATAAATTACTGACTTACTTTGTTTTACTTTGATTGTATTTGCATGGCATTTTCATCATAAAAGGTGTTGATTCGCATTCGGTTCCTAAATAGATAGCTTATCATGGGAAAGGGGTTTTTTGATAAAGTAGAAGACAACGCGGCTGTCCGGATATGGGCTGAGACGACACAACAAGAGAAAGGTAACAGTCTTACCGAGGGGTATGTGTCAGAGTTATGGAACTTTACTCGGATTAGCGTAACTCAGAATAATCTCCAAGAGATGAAAGAAATTTGGGGTCAGTGGGATAACGAGGTCAAACAGCTATTCTATTGTCATTACGGTGATTTACCTTATCTGCTCGATGTCAAGGTAGATGAACACCTGTTTCGAGCCCTTGCCCAATATTGGAATTCTGCTTACAGTTGCTTCACTTTCGGGAAAGTAGATTTGGTACCTACTATAGAGGAATACACGACCTTGCTCCATTGCCCAAAAATTCAGGTTGACAGAATTTATTCTAGACCCGCTAACGTCCCAGCATTTTCAAAAAAGCTGATGAACATCACAAGGATGAGCGAACAGTGGGTGACAACTCGAATCAAACAGAAAGGAGATTGTAAATGCATTCCTTGGAGGAACCTGAGGGATCTAATCTTAGCTCACCCCAACGTGAAGAAAAGGGTAGATGTCTTTGCCCTGAGCATTTATGGACTGGTCATCTTCCCCAAAGCTTTGGGGCATGTAGACAAGGCTATTTCCGACCTTTTTGACAGGCTTGGTAAAGGAACCACACCTGTACTCGTAATCTTAGCTGAAACTTTCAAATCATTGAATGCATGTAGAAGGGCGGGTGAAGGGAGATTTATTGGATGTGCACAGCTCTTGCTATCTTGGTTCCACAGCCATTTTTGGAAAGTGGAGAAGGTCTCGTATCGTATCTTCTCCGAGAATTACTCTCCACTGAAAGAGTTGGTAGCTACACCGAGGAGAGATGATATTTTCGAAGAAAATTGGATGACGGTTCTCCAAAATTTACAAGTGGAAGACGTTGAATGGAAAGCCCCGTGGATGGTTCCTGATGAAATATTATACCGATGCGGAGATTTTGATTGGGTTCCCTTGTTAGGAGTATGGGGAGCAGTCGGGTACGCACCTCTGCTTGCACTAAGACAGTACAGATCTAGACAGTTTACACCACCTACGTATGGGTTAGCTCAGTGCGAGTTTACGTTCACAGGAAATAACTACAAAAAGAAAGTTCGCGAGATGTCAAATGCCTGGAACCAGACTCGTAGAATGAAGAAGTTTGCTGCCAATCCCATGACTACCCCCGAGTATGACCGATGGTGGCATCAGAGGATCAATGACAATATCCCTACATCAGATCAAGAGAATCCTCAGCCGATAGAAGAACACTTGAAAGTAATCCCATCTGAGCTAGAAATCATCAGGTAAGACTTCGAGAAAAAGAGCCTGGAGCTAGAGAGGAGGATTGAGCAATTGGAGGAAGAAAAGATGCAGTTAGGGTTAGATGTCGATGTCTAGAAACTAGAAGCTGAAAAACTCTAAAAAGGGAAAAACAAGGTTGAAGAGGACTTGGACAGTTTGAAAACAGACTATAAGAAGCTACACAGATCAATGAGAACTGCTGGGTTAGGAAAAACATCTGAACAGTGGCGATATGAAGTTAAAGAAGAACAAAGCAAAGCCAACCAGTGGGAAGAAAAATTTCGCGATGCTCAAGCTCGAGAGGGTGCCCTGAGAAGAAGTTTGGTAGAAAGCCAGAATGAGAAAGAGGTGTTAAAGATCCGGGTATCAGAGTTAGAGAGGTCATTGTATCAGTATCGCTCGCGTAACTCTGTAATCGAGTTGAAAGCTAATCAGAATAGAATCGAAGAATTGAAAGAGAATATAGAAGAACTCAAAACGGCGCTGCAAAATCGTGAACTTCAGATAGAACTCCTCGAGGTAAATAACGAGCGATGGAAGGAGCAACTTCATCAATCTCAAGACCAAGTCAGGAGCAGGGACTACGTCATGGGCGAAGCTTTGACTCAAGTGCAAGAAGTGGCTGATCACTTGCAAACGTTAGCAGTACAAGCCGATATGCTGAGTTTAAAATATGAGTCAGAATCGGACCGAGGTCGAGAGCTAGCTTGGCTTTTTAGGCAGGTCAAGGCCTTAAGTATCAGGGCCAAGCCTTATATGTAATCTATTTTATGTAAAGAAACTTGTTTTCTAGAAAAGTTACTCTAATGAAATCGGGTTGGAATCAACACTTTTTTTTGCATTCATCACATTCATTGCATTCATGCATCAGTATTGCATCACACGCACTAAAACTCACAAAAACCCTAAAAATCATGACAGTTACCCTGGAACATCGTTACAGTACAAGAGGAAAAACAAGAGCAATGGACCAAAGATTAGAGAGATTGGAACAAATGCAGAAAGAGATGCAGGAGCAGATACAAGCACAAGTACAAGAGCGGTTAGCTAAAATCCAGCAGGAAATGAGGGATCAAATGCTGGAGTCGCAAAGAAGTATGATGGAAGAAATGACCCGACTACTGACTAGTAGAACGGATAAAGGAAAGGGCGTATGACCGATGTTGGAAATAATAATGAAGATCCGCATTACCCCCTTAGTTTTAATCCGGTGAACATTCAAATACAACATGAGAGGCCAGCCGTTACCGAGGATCCTCTCTACCCCCTGGTTTCACTCCGATGAATACTCAATCCCAACATGAGCCGCACATACAAAGGCCGTCTGTGACAATCAGGCCCCAACAATTACAGGCCGATACCTCGATGCCGATGAACTACCAAGCTGGTTCAGGTTCTAATCCGGGAGATAACCCGACTAACCCCGGTGTCCCCGATCTGAATGATGTAGTAGGGGTAGAAAAGACAAGGGTAGAGTTTCCGAAAGAACTCGAAGAACGGTGTAGATGGTTGGAAGAAAAGTTTAAAGAAATAGAAAATGCTGACTACCGTGGTGGAATTGATGCAAAGGAGTTAAGTTTAGTTCCAGACTTAGTGCTCCCCCTCAAGTTCAAAACGCTAGAATTTGAAAAATATAATGGAACTAGCTGTCCAGAGGCTCACATCACTATGTTTTGTCGAAGAATGGCAGGGTACATTCACAATGATCAACTGTTAATCTACTGCTTTCAGGACAGTTTGGTCGGGTCTGCGGCCAAATGGTACAAATCAACTAAGCCGTGCTTAAATCCGTTCATGGAAAGACTTGGCACAAGCTTTCATGAAGCAATACAGCCACGTGACAGACATAGCGCCTGATCGAATCACTCTACAAAATATGGAGAAGAAACAGAATGAAAGTTTCAGGCAGTACGCCCAAAGATGGAGAGAGGTGGTGACGTAAGTTCAACCGCCTTTTCTGGAGAAAGAAACGACTATGCTCTTTATTAACACTCTGAAAGCTCTATTTATCAACCACATGCTGGGAGGTGCCACTAAGAGCTTCTCGGACATAGTAATGTCAGGAGAGATGATAGAGAACGCGATAAGATGTGGGAAGATTGAAGTAGGAGAAAATGCCAAGAAAGTAATTCTGAGGAGAAAAGAAAACGAGGTGAATAACACGAGTGTGTACAATAAGAGTTATAACAAGCCTGTCACTGTGAGCCAACCAAGGACGGTGACTACCAGCTATCAAGGCTCCGTGAGACAAGAGTCCAACTCAAAGCCTAACATAGAAAGAGTCCAGTTTACGCCTATCCCGATGTCCTACAAGGAATTATATCAGAGCTTATTTGATACCCACGTGGTGTCACCTTTCTATTTAAAGCCTTTACAACCCCTGTTCCCAAAATGGTATGACACAAACACTCACTATGAGTAACACGCAGGAATAACGGGGCACTCGATCGAGAATTGTACCGAGTTCAAAAAGTTAGTGGAAAAACTCATCGAAATGGGTGTCATAAAGTTCGATGACTCACCAGGTCCCAATGTGGCAGGAAATCCGTTACCCGACCATGGTAATAAAGGGGTAAACGCGATAGTCGAAAATGGGAGCAAAAGAATCAAGAAAGATGTATCAGAGGTAAAAACTCCACTTAAACGAGTTTGGGAGGAGATGGTGGAAAGAGGTTTAGTCACACAACATCCAAAGGAAATGCCTAGAGAAGCGAGAAGATACTGCGAGTTTCATACTGATGGGGGTCATGATATCCAAGAGTGCAATAAGTTCAGATCCATAGTGCAAAATCTAATGGACAATAAGGAGATGGAATTTTATGAAGAAACCAGAGGATCAGAGGAAGAAGAAGTGTACGCTACAGAGAAAGGAACAACAGAAGGGGTCCAAAGAGTTAATCATCCCGTGGTGATCATTTCGCGACCCAGGAGCAATGAAGTAGGAGTACAACTAGCACCGAGAGTCATAATTCAAAAACCGATATCCTTCCCCTACAAGGATAGCAAAAAGGTTCCTTGGAATTACGACTGCAACGTGACAATCCCCGGGGGGAAAACCCGGTAAGTGTTTTTCAAGAGAACCAAGATGTAGGTTTCTATACACGCAGTGGGAGACGTTATGATCCTGCGAGTACAAAAAATGAAATCGTTAAAGAAAAGGCCCCTATGGTCGAGCAAAGGAAGGAGAAGATGGTCAGGCTTGAATCACCAGTCAATGAGTCGGTAATCGAGAATGAAGCTAGGGAATTTCTAAAATTTTTAAAGCATAGTGAGTACAGCGTCGTTGAATAGCTACGTAAGCAACCAGCTCGCATCTCGGTGCTAGCCCTACTGTTGAGCTCAGAAACACATCGGAAGGCATTAATGAAAGTGTTGAATGAGACTTATGTTACGAATGACATCTCTGTTAACAAACTGGATCGTCTGGTCAACAATATCAGTGCCGATAATTTTATTTTCTTTAACGATGATTAAATACCACCGGGAGGTATGGGGTCTACAAAGGCTCTACATATTACCACACGTTGCAATGGATTCACATTGCCGGGGGTATTGATTGATAATGGATCTGCACTAAACGTCCTACCTCTATCCACATTAAATAGGTTGCCCGTGGATAGTTCCCACATGAAAACATGCCAAAATGTGGTGAAGGCGTTCGATGGTACCGAAAGGAAAGTAATGGGGAGGATTGAAATACCCCTTTTAATCGGCCCTAGCACGTACGAGATAGACTTCTTAGTCATGGACATCAGGCCCTCTTACAATTGCTTGTTGGGAAGGCTCTGGATTCACTCAGCAGGGGCTGTGCCGTCATCATTACATCAAAAGCTCAAATTTGTAACGGAAGGTCGATTGGTGACCGCAAATGCAGAAGAAGATATGATTGCATCCGTTACCAGCAATGCACCGTATGTGGAGATAGATGATGAAACCATAGAATGTTCTTTTCGGTCATTAGAGTTTGTAAATACGACCTTTGTTGTCGAAGGAAATAAGATCCCGATGCCCCGAATCTCTAAAACTACAAGAATGGGCCTACAACTGACTGTTGGGAAATGAGCTTTGCCAAGAAAAGGGCTTGGAAGAAGCCTACAAGGGAGGATCGAAACACCTATGCTCATGGACAAACGAGACCGCTTTGGCTTAGGATTCAAGCCAGATGCGAGACAAAAGAAAATAGAGCAAGAGAAGAAATAAGAAAGGAGAAGAGCACGCTTGAGCGGGGAAGAGGTTAAGTGGGAGCCAATGACCTTTCCTCACATAGCCAGTACATTCGTGTCAGGAGGAATTATTCACGCTGAAGGAAGAGCGACAAGGAAAGGATTTTCTGAAGAAATGTTGGAAGACTTAAGCATTAACGCCACATATGAGGAAGGAGCTATAGTAGAAAATTTGTCGGGCATCCGCCCTTATGAGCCAGAAAGTGTTCTAAATAATTGGACTGCAGAAGAGATTTCTATAGTCTTTAGAACCAATACAGAGTAATGCCCAAAACACACCTATTACTTCAGGCCTAGGAGTAATAGGTGTCCTTTTGTGAATTAGGTTTATGTTCAAAATCGTTATTTCAATGAAATGCATCCTTTTGTCGTATTCAGTGCAAATATTCTTTTATTCTTTCATTCATGATCATACCATACATATCATGGCTCTTAGATTATTTTGTTCTTTGTATCTTCCTTCGCACCTACAACAGGTCCCCGGATATCAATGATGTGAGCAACCTTACTACTAACTCAGAGTCTCCTTTTGAGCGTGATATGTGTCTGGAGGGATCCGAGGACATTGAGGATGACAGAGACTGTAACTTATCCCCTGATTTGTTAAGGATGGTAGAACAAGACGAGAAATAGATTCTACCCTGCAAAGAGACAGTAGAAATCGTGAACTCGGGAGATGAACTAGAAAAGAAAGAAGTAAAGATTGGAGCTTGTATTACCACAGAGACAAAGCGGGACCTTATTGAGTTACTCCAAGAGTTCAAGGATGTCTTTGCATGGTCATATCAAGATATGCCTAGGCTAAATACTAACATTGTGGTACATAGGCTCCCCATCAAAGAAGAATACAAGCCAGTTCAGCAAAAGCTTCGAAGGATGCGACCCGATGTTTTGTTGAAAATAAAAGAGGAGGTCAAGAAGCAATTTGATGTTGGTTTCTTACAAGTAGTCAAGTACTCGGAATGGGTAGCCAACATCGTTCCTGTCCCTAAAAAAGATGGAAAAGTACGGATGTGTGTAGACTACAGAGACTTAAACAAAGCTAGCCCAAAGGATAATTTCCCCTTGCCTCATATTGACACCTTAGTGGATAACACGGCAGGTTACTCACTTTTCTCTTTTATGGATGGTTTCTCAGGGTACAATCAGATCAAAATGCATCCTGAAGACATGAATAAAACCACATTTGTGACCATGTGGTAAACCTTTTGCTATAAGGTGATGCCGTTCAGATTGAAAAATGCGGGAGCAACATATCAGAGAGCCATGGTGACCCTATTCCATGATATGATGCATAAAAAAATCGAAGTCTATGTCGACGACATGATCGCCAAATCTCGGACTGAAGAAGAGCGTGTGCGAGTCTTGAGAAAATTATTTTTGAGGTTGAGAAAATTTCAGCTGAAACTCAATCCAGCAAAATGTACCTTCAGGGCCAGGTCAGGAAAACTACTAGGATTCGTGGTCAGTGAAAAAGGGATTGAGATTGACCCAGATAAAGTCAAAGCCATACAAGAGTTACCTCCACCGCGTACTCAAAAGGAAGTTCATGGATTTCTAGGAAGATTAAATTACATCACTCGGTTTATTTCACAACTAACTGAGAAATGTGATCCCATATTCCGGCTCCTTAAGAAACACAACCCTGGTGTTTGGGACGAGGAGTGCCAGAAGACTTTCGACAAGGTTAAGCAATATTTGTCTAATGCCCCGGTGTTGACGCCACCTAGTCCAGACAAGCCATTAATACTATATTTAACGGTGTTTGAAAATTCCATGGGATGTGTGCTTGGCCAGCCTGATGAGTCAGGAAGGAAAGAAAGAGCGATATATTACCTCAGTAAGAAGTTTACTGAGTGTGAAACAAGATACTCGTTCATTGAAAAGTTGTGTTGTGCCTTAATCTGGACAACCCGAAGACTGAGACAATACATGTTGTACCACACAACTTGGCTGATCTCTAAAATGGATCCCCTGAAGTATTTAATGGAGTCAACCGCTTTGAACGAGAGAATGGCCCGATGGCAAATTCTACTTTCCAAGTTCGATATAGTCTATGTGAACCAGAAGGCTGTAAAAGGGAGTGCGATAGCAGATTTCCTGGCAAGCAGAGCCCTAGAGGACTACGAGCCTCTGAACTTTGACTTTCCAATTGAAGATCTAATGTATATAGGAACTACTGAAGAAGGCCCTCAAAAAGGTCATCCTTGGAAGCTAAACTTTGGCGGAGCATCAAACGCCATGGGTAACGAAATCAGGACAGTATTGGTATCTCCAGACGGAGACCATTATCCCTTCACTAGTAAATTAGATTTTGACTACACGAACAATATGGCGAAATACGAAGCGTGCATCATGGGCATACGTGCAGCCATAGAATGCAAGATTAAAGCGCTAGAAGTATATGGAGATTCTGCACTAGTGATTTATCAACTCAAAGGTGAATGGGAGACGAGAGATCCCAAGTTGATCAATTACAAAAATCTGGTCCTTGAATTGATTCAAAAATTTGATGATATCGTCTTCTGCTATCTCCCTCCAGAAGAAAATCAGATGGCCGATGCTCTAGCAACTTTAGCCTCTATGATCAAGGTGAACAGACAAGAAGATGTGAAACCGATCCAAATGAGTATTTACGAGGTTCCAGCTCATTGTTACAACCTCGAAGAAGAAGTAGAAAATGAGGGTCATCCTTGGTACCATGATATCCTGCGGTATGTGAAGAATCGCCAATACCCCGACCAAGCTACTGAAAACGACAAAAGAACGTTGAGAAGACTGGCCGGCGATTATGTCTTGGACGGGGAGATCTTATACAAAAGAAGGAAGGATCAGGTACTGTTAAGATGTGTAGACGCTATTGAGGCCAAGAAAATCTTAGAAGAAGTTCATGAGGGCGTCTGTGGTACACACGCTAACAGCTTCACAATGGCTAGGCAAATTATGAGATTCGGTTATTATTGGTCCACCATGGAAGGAGATTGTATTAACTATGCCAAAAGATGTCATAAGTGCCAAATTTATAGAGACAAGATTAATGTGCCTCCTTCACCTCTGCATGTTATGACTTCTCCATGGCCTTTTTCAATGTGGGGCATGGATGTAATCGGGCCAATTTCACCAAAAGCTTCAAATGGGAATCGATTCATCTTTGTGGTTATCGATTATTTCACCAAGTGGGTGGAGGCCGCTTCATATGCTAATGTTACAAAATCAGCAGTTAGCAAGTTCCTAAAGAGAGAGATCATCTGTCGATATGGAATGACCGAAAAGGTCATATCTGATAATGCATTGAATTTGAACAACAGTACAATAGCAGAGGTCTGCAGTCAGTTCAAGATCAGACACCACAATTCGTCACCATATCGCCCAAAAATGAATGGTGCAGTCGAAGCAGCCAATAAGAACATCAAGAAGATTGTGGGAAAGATGACTAAAAATTACAAAGACTGGCATGAGAAACTACCGTTCGCCCTCTATGCTTATCGAACATCTATCAGGACCTCTACTGGGCAACTCCTTTCTCACTAGTTTATGGAATGGAGGCAATTTTACCCATCGAGGTAGAGATTCCCTCCCTCAGAGTTTTGGCAGAAATAAAGCTGGATGAGGCAGAGTGGATCCAGTGCCGATACGATCAGTTGAATTTGATCGAAGAAAAGAGGCTAAAGGCAATCCGTCATGGTCAAATGTACCAAAAACGGATGATGCGAGCCTACAACAAAAAAGTTCGTCCCAGAGAATTCCAGGAAGGAGACCTAGTGTTAAAAAAGATTTTGCCTATACATAAAGACTTCAGAGAAAAATGGATGCCAAATTGGGAAGGACCTTATGTGGTAAAGAAGGCTTTTTCCAAAGGAGCATTGATATTGACTGAAATGGATAGCAAGACTTTGCCTAACCCTGTGAATTCAGATTCGGTCAAGAAATACTTTGCCTAAAAAAAAAAAAAGGGGGAGAGGCCAAGGTGAAAACTTACAAAGAGCACCTTGAGATCAAAGGGATTTTGAATCGAAAACCCGTAAAGGGCGATTCAAACTTGGATCAGAGGTTGAGCTTGCGGCATTCTTGTAATATCTGAATTAGCAAAAAGGAGAGATGTTACATCTTGGGGTATCAGCAAGAGTACTCTAGATCCCTTAAACACATATTAGGCTCAAAAGAAGGGTCTTCAAGAAGTTCATACAGGGGAGTTCATGCTGCGATATTTGGGGGACCTATCTTCCTTTTGTTTATTTTGTCTTCCAGCAATGCCTATGTTCTGTGATTAATCTATTCCTTTCAAATTTTGTTTCCAATAAAATTCAGTTCTATCCATTGTTACGATCTTTCTCAAGCATTTTTGCATCGAAATAACGACCAATGGACTAATGACACTTTTGCAAAAAGAGTTCTGTATATTACTCTGAAAGTTTCTAAATAGTACATGAACCTGAAACAGGGCTATTATTTAGAACTAACCGAAGGATTGGAAACACTCGAGAAGAAAAAGTTTAAATTGGGACTACCTGTTCAGGTTTTCTGTTCAAAAAATCTAAGCCGAATAAGAAGACGGAATACCAATTCAGCGAAAGAACCTTGATAAACAAAGAGCAATGACAACCTAAACATTAAAAAATGGATCATTCTCATAACATACTGCACTCATGCATTTATAGATCATTCATGACATGCCTAGTTAAGGGCATTCTGATTCATTTCGATCATAGCTTCCTAATCATTTTGCATAAGCATAGGTATTTGAAACAGATTCTACAGATCATACCCCTAGAATATGGTGTAGCAACGTCTGAGAATTACAGATCTTGTCTCCCTAAGCAATAGTGGAACAGATCGATGACGAGGAGCCTTAACCCCCTAAGCAGTAGGGCAACAGGCTGAATTAAAAATATTTTTTCCTTAAATGGAATTGGAGAGGCTAAAAGCCACAGCAGATCTCCTTGAAGTTTCAGTGGATCTCTTTTCCCTGAAATGGCGTTGGAGCGGCTAAAAGCCACAGCAGATCTCCTTGAAGTTTCAGTGGATCTCTTCTTCCTGAAATGGCGTTGGAGCGGCTAAAAGCCACAGCAGATCTCCTTGAAGTTTCAGTGGATCTCTTCTCCCTGAAATGGCGTTGGAGCGGCTAAAAGCCACAGCAGATCTCCTTGAAGTTTCAATGAACCTCTTCCTGAAATGGCGTTGGAGCGGCTAAAAGCTACAGCAGATCTCCTTGAAGTTTCAGTGGATCTCTTCTTCCTGAAATGGCATTGGAACGACTAAAAAGTCACAACAGATTTCCTTGAAGTTTCAGCGGAAGAATATCAAAACAAGTCTTATCTCCCTGAAGTTGCAGTGGAGCAGACTGAAGATAGCAAATCTTATTCCCCTGAAGTTGCAGTGGACAGATTAAAGCTAAAATTACAGATCTTATCTCTTTGAAGTTGCAGTAGAGTAGATCAAAACAGATCTTATCTCTCTGAAGTTGCAGTAGAGTAGATCAACACAAATCTTATTCCCCTGAAGTTGCAGTGGACAGATTAAAGCTAAATTACAGATCTTATCTCTCTGAAGTTGTAGTAGAGCAGATCAAAACAGATCTTATCTCTCTGAAGTTGCAGTAGAGTAGATCAACACAAATCTTATTTCATGAAGTTGCGGTAGAGCAGTGAAGCGAAGCGAAGTAACAAGATTGGAATGAAGCTACCTGGGGAAAGGGAGCGCTAAACAAGTCCAGACACGGTGAGACTGGGCAAAATTGGTCTTTCTTAAGTCTTTGCTCTATTCTCGTTGCACGACAACAAGCAAAGAGGGGCAGCTATACAAGCCCAATTTTGGCCCCTAGCCCAAAACCCAACTACCCAAATAACTCCCAAATAACCCCAGACCCAAACTAACCAAAGCCTAGCCCAAAACCCACTAAATCCAAAACCCAATAGCAGCCCAATTCAAACCCTAAAACAAAAAAAAAGAACCAAAACCCTAGCCTAATCAGCTGCTGGCCGCCCCTGACCCTTGTCCCATCCACCACCGACGTCTGCAGCACCGTCCCACCATCCTCCAACTTGCACCATCATTTCACCTGCAAGCATTAAACGAGAGTAGACAGAAAGCAAATGGCATGTAAATGGCTATTTAAAGCCAAAAATAAAACCTTTGTACATTCGGTTCTTTTGGTAAGAAATAAAAAAGAAGACTCAATACCAAAACTGAGATTAGAAAACATCAACAAATCGCAAGAAATAAAACAAAGCCCAAGGAAGAAATCAAAATCAGTAAGTCAAAGGCACAAAATATCCAATCAAGAGAAAAACATTAAAAGAAGAAACGAAAACATAGAATCAAAAATCAGAGGAACAAATGTGATTTCATTTTCTTTCGATTTCTTTCATTTTTCTTTCTTTTCTATTTTCCACGCCCTTTTATTCGCATATATACATATATTGTAAACAAAAATAATAATAGAAAAAAAAAGAAAGAAGAAATATACCCTTTTCTGAAACACGCGGTGGCCGGCGACGGCACCGGCGTCACGTAGCCACGGAGGGGCGATGGTCGAACCCCTGGCCGGTTTCGATTTTCTCCAGAGAAAACCCCTTTTTCTCTCTTTTTTTTTTTTAGAACTCAACAAAAATGAAGTTTCAAAAAAAAATTTTGACTTTTAAAGGCCCCTGGTGCGACGTCGTTTTGGGGCAAGCACTCAGCACCCAAAACGGCGTCGTTTAGACAATGACCCGATGACCCGACCGACCTATGCCCAGGATCCGCGTGTTTTTAGACTGAAGGGTTATTTACGCCCTCAGTCTCTCCGCTTTTGAGGCTTAGTTCAATGGGGTCTCGTCTATTTCTTTTTCCTTTAATTTTATCCCTATGATTTTACTTCTATTTCATTTTAGCCCCGGTTAAGACGTTGCGTTTTAGAGAGGGATAATTTCCCCTTTGGTCCCTCCTGGTTGCTCGCGCGCTCAGATTAACCCCCTTCTCCTTCATTTATTTTAAATTCGCCACAAAATTCCATTTTTAATTCGATTTCGTCCCCCTTTTTTTTACTTTTCCTTATTATTCTAATTTAATTTTAATATTATTATTGTTATATTTTTATTAATAGCTCATTATTATTATTTTATTTAATACTTGTATATATATGTGTTATAAAGTATTATTAATAGTTTTAATATTATCATTCTTATTAATGCATATGTATGATAATATTATATGATGTCTATATTTGCATACATATGTATGTATATATATATTATGCATATTTCCCATTTTAATACTATATATATTCTTTTTATACATTATGTATATATGTTTTAATATCTAAATATATATTATGCACACCTTTCGTTAGTATCACCATATATTTATTATATATGTATATATATATTACGTATAGTATTGTTTTTATTACTTTAATTTAATATTTTATTATATTTGATTTTTGTATCTTTATATTTATTATTACTATTATATAGTAGTGTGTATTTCTATTATATACATACATATATATATATATATATATATATATATATATATATATATATATTTTTATATAGTATTATTATTCACTCTACTTTGATGTTATTATTATCATTATTTTTGTAATTGTTATAACTATGGTATTATGACTATTATTATTTTCTATCTATGTTTATTTTCCTATCATTCATCTATCTATATTTCTTATATATTTATATTTTCATTATTGCTATTATATTATTATCTTTACCTATTATTCTTTAAGTTATCTGATTTTTATTTATTGCATATTATTCATTTATATATCTTTCACATCACTTCAAACTTAAAAATTTTATTCCTTGCATTTCTACCATTAATATTATTATTACTATCATTTCTTAAATAGTTTTATGTAATGTTTATTCATTTACTACTAGTTCTTTTAGTTTGAATGTTTTAGCTCATTTATTATTTCCTCTTCTTATTATTTGTTTGATGCATATATTTTTCCATTGTTTTTATAGTTATCATTCTCATTCATGTTTAGGTTTATTTTGTTAAGGCTATCAATTTTATTTGTTATGCATCTTTTATTATCCCCTTTCATTACGAATGTAGGTTTTTATCTAACCCCAATAATGATTCTTTTATAAAAGTGATATGCCGTACTTGGTGATTCGAGATAATCGTGCCCTAACTTACTGGATTTCGATTTTTCTCATTTAATCTAAATAACAGAATACTCTTTTAAATTGCTATACGAGTTTTGAAAATGCTCATCCTCGGAGATACGAAGTGTTGTGCCCTAACTTACCGGGTATGACATTTCGTCACCTCGAAATATGAATTTGTTTTAAAACAAAGGCAATATTCGGTGTTTGAGAACTCGGAAAACGTACCTAACTACTGGGTTTCGATTTTTCTCGTTTACTCTAAATAATCGAATACCCTTCTAACAAATTAAAATACGTAAGTTTTTTATAAAAGGCAAGCTCGCTCTCAAAAATTCAAGATGTCGTGTCCTAACTCACTGGATGTGACATTTCATATTTTGAGACGAGAATGTCTTTAACACTTGAACTTTTTTATAAAAAAAAAGGATCGTATTTCAAAGGTCTTTCAAGTTTTTAATTCTCGACACTAAGACACTAATTAATCAACTAGGTACTAATTTTGGGCGTATCGAGAGTGCTAATCCTTCCTCGTGCGTAACCGACTCCCGAACTCATTTTTTGATTTTCGCAGACTAAAAATTATCATTTTAATAAATCTTAACTTTTATTAAAATGGTTAATTTAAAGGTGACCCGATCACACCTCATCAAAAAAGATTGGTGGCGACTCTCAATTTTTCGTTTTCATTTTCAAAATCCAAGTCGATTCCCCTTTTTTTTTCAAAAAAATGGTTACGACAATTATTATTACTTTTTTAGGAGGGGGCAAAGTAAAAAGGATGAAGAAATAATTGCCAAAAGAACTACTGCAGTTGGAGATTTAAGAGCTCAGTTGAAACTTAAAACTAATGACACACTCTTAGTTGTCATAGAATTTACAACTGTAAAATAAACAAGTTCTTAGTACAGCGTGTAAAACTGAATTTTGCGATAATAAATGAACTCCACAAATGAAAATTGAAGAACATTTTCATCCTTAAGTTCTGTTTGTTATATTTGAAGTGATTTATTTCCTTAGAACAATGAGATACTCTTTAAATTGCACAGATCAACATCACCTATCAGATACAGACTCCTAATGGACACTATAAACCATAATTTACAAGTTATAGAAATTCGAAAAGTGAATGCAGCACAACCACAATAAGGGTAGTCCTTTTATGCGGTTGCAGAGATCCAACAGTAGCTGTTGGTGTTGGAAGACGCTGCTCAAGTTGAGAAGCTTAGCAGCTCAGTTCATTAACCTACACAGACAGGTGCATGGATATTTCACGGCCAAAAGTTTATAGTTGGCAACATATGGAATATGATAAGTGGCAGGGCTGATAAAAATCAGTATTCGGCAGCTTTGGTACCCATTTCATATACCAAAGCTTTCTTTGGTGTCTTGGTTGGCTGTTCAAAACAGACTGCTTACTAAGGATAGAATTATAAGGAGAGGGCAAAATATTGATGGCAGGTGCAATTTTTTTGGCTTGGAGCTGGAGACAAAGGATCATCTGTTTTTTGAGTGTAGATACTTGGGAGCAGTACGGGAGGGGGCCAGATTCAAAAATCAGTTGAGAGTTTGCAGCAGGAGTTGCAATGGGTGACTGTTAAACTAAGAGGAAAGGCTCTTATATCCATCTTGCCGAGAACAGGATGGAATGCATACATTTGTTTGATTTGGAGAGAAGGTAATAACAGACAATTCAATATGACTTAGTTGACTGAGCCGGATTGGTTAAGTAGGATGAAATAGGTAGTTAGAATTTTTTTTAACTGGCACAAATACAAGGCATTTTGATACTGTAAACTTGAGATTGTGCACGGCTTGGGAATAGAATTTACTTCATGGCTAATTATCTTCCACAGCTCTACTACAAAAGGTCTTAATCCTTAACAGTAACCAAAGATATTGATAAAAACTAACAGTAACCAAAGATATTGATAAAAACTAACCACTGTAATGACCGCCAACCCAGTCCCAGAATGCAAAAGCATCGTTATGATCAATGCCAAACTTTTTAACAAGCTGCATAGGAAACATTTATAAGCTGAATAGTATAGATACCAGTGTACCATATCATATGTTATATGAAGCAATATTTATAAGAGCTTTAGCAGTTAATGAAAAGTGAAGAAAACAAGCTATGAACGATGGGCTATCTGATTCAAGCAAAAGGAGAAAATACATTTTCGCTTTATCAAGTTGGTCCATCTCTTCTTTTTTGACACTAATTACCCAATGGAAGAAAGAAAGAACACACAAAAAACATACCAGTTGCAGTAATAAACAACTACTTACAAACATAGATGGCGTCCTTAATTTGAATTAATGACAACTGGCAATCAAAGCAAACTTAACAACTCAGGAGAACAGACAGAATGTGTAGCATTTCAGTCAAGCAGACTGACTGTCATTAATTTGAAATAATACCTGGCCTCTATTAGCAATGGGGCGAAGCTTGAAACCTTCTTCCAAGGGATCTGAAATTCTGCCGCAAAAGAAGAATTAGAATTGAAGATAAGAAATCTAAACAAAGTTCTCAACTTTGAAACACAAACAAGAAATCTGGAGCAGTTATGAGGAAGGAGAAATAGAATCGGAGCTTGAAGTAAAAAAAGAAAACCTACCTTTGAGGAGATGAAGATGAAGGACGGATGTATGAATGCTTGATTTGGGGAAAAAGGTTGGAAGAAATCTGGAGCAGATTTTTGGGAGAAGAAAGCAGTCTATTTTGGTCCCAAAATCTGAAAATGTATTCAGGTTTTGTGTTGAATAGCAAGTCAGAGACCTCTCTGCTGAATAGCTATTACAAGATGTGAGGGAATGAGGTTGTAATAGCTAAGCTGTAGAATCACCTAAACGGTGAACTAAACATATGGATCATTGTAGCGCGCGGAATAAAGCAGCAATGGAATAGCAATTTCATCCAACCAAACATGGCATTATTTTGAAGCAGTTGGTTATTGATTTCATTGATATGGATAATAGGTTTGACTTTTTTAATATGAAAGTATTATTTTTGAAAAATTGATTATAAATTATGAGATAATCAATGAAGAAATTAAAGCAGAGCTTACATTGTGACATTATATATTATTAATTTTAGTTATCAAACTTCCTTATTTTATTTTATTTATTATGATAATAATATTTCATTCCTATTTAATATGTGCATGGTTCAATGATGTATATTTTGTCAGTTAAATTTTGGTTGAAAAATCATAACAATTGGTGCATGTTTTTCTTATAGAGTCAAGTTTAATTTTAACTATTTTTAATCTATATCAAAATTAATAAATTCATTTTCAGTGATCAAATCGAATTTTAATTTAGGCCATTTATTTTAAGGATGCTTAAATTTTGTGCTTAAAACATATGAAAAGGGGTGGTTGATTGATTTAATTTTGAATTGTTGAAATTTGACTAAATTTATTTATTTAAGTTTAAAATGTAAAAGTCAATTTTGATGCATTAAAATTAAAATTAAAAAAAATTCAATTTTTAATTTTATAGTAGATTGGAAATGAGACGTTTCCAATCCGTATAAAAGAAAGACGATTGGTGGAAAAACCAAATGAAAACCAAATAAGAAGAGGGGATCAATTGGCGAGAGAAGAAGTTGCTTCATCGGAAGTAGAATCGGCAAACAGATCGGAACTGGATCGGTCACCGGAGGGAAGACGAAACGATGGGATTGAAGGAAGTATTGAGACTGGCCTCGAGAATGAAGGCAATGATAATGGGGTGCAGGGTTAGTCGGCTGAGGCATTTAATGTGGAAGGTAACTCTGTAAGTAATGTGGTGAGTGTTCCAGCAGCAAGGGTGGCAATTGGCGATTTATCTGATAGGGAACTTGAAGATTTGAACAATATGGGCTTGGCATTGGCATTGGGTGTGGATCAAAATATTGAGGTGGAAACTCAAGTATCGGTGGGAAATGAATTGGGCTTAAATGAGATAGTGCCACTGTGTCCAAATAATGTCGAGAACCCAAAGTTTAATCAAGCTTTATCTCATTTATTAGGTTCAGAGGGTTCAAGGGATCGGGTTTCTGCAGATGAAATAGAAGAGGAAATCCATCGAATGCGACAGAATAAGAGAATTAAGAAAGTGCAGAATAAGAAGATCAGATCTATGCGTGAGATTCAGGACTTTGTGCTCACCTCGAAGGATAAACAGAAGAGGGACAGGGGAGCAAGGAAATCAAAAGGAAAGGGGGATTCTAGGATTGACGATAGCATAGCTAATTTGTCGTTACCAGATTCAGACATTAGCAATAGAAGGAAAGTTATCCTAAAAGAAGCAAAGAAGACGTGGGAGGTGGGGAAGAGGCTGGGCTTTAGTGTGCAAGGCGATGAAGAGATGGTTATCGAAGAATTAATGAGGGTTGAAGGAAAGCAATAGGGAGAATTCAAAGGCTGAGGGTTGGGGGTTTCGTGATTCTGGTGAGTGGTTATTTTTCTCGACTTTACTTTCAATTGTTCAACTAGTTTTGAGTTATGCGTATTGTAACTTGGAAAGATAGAGGGCTGGGTTCGGGTGCTAAAATTGAAGCTGCTAGTAGATTAGTGAGAATAACTAGGGATAATGTATGTTTTCTTCAAGAAACCAAGTTGGAATCGGTGACAGTTGAGTTAGTTAGAAAATTTTGGGGGGATGAATGTTTTGATTTTAAATTTGCTGCTGCTATTGTAAGATCAGGAGGTTTATTTACTATTTGGGATAGGGGTGTTTTTCGGTCAAGGCTGAGTTTGTGGGAAGAGGGTAATTGTAGTTGAAGGTAAATGGGTGCATGAGGGGAAGGAGGCTGTTCTGATAAATGTATATGCTCCCAACAACCTTTTAGCTCAATAATTTATATGGGAGGAGATATTCGGCTTGTGAAGTACATTTTGTAAAGCTTGGGTAGTGGGAGGGGATTTCAATATGGTGAGAATTAGAAGTGAACGAATTATCTGTTCAGGCATGGAGAAGGGATCGAAGGAGTTCGGAGAGTTTATTGATTGAGGTAAGTTTGGTTGATCTGTCGTTAGTGGGGAAAAAGTTCACTTGGATGGGTACGGTTTGTAAACGTAGCTGACTTGACAGGTTCTTAATTAAGGAAGATTGGTTGGAGTTTTTCATCAGCAAGATTTTCCAGTCTTGTTGGTTATCGAATCTTCTGACTGGGGGTCAAGGTCTGTTTATGCTTGGCTCAAAAAGGATGATAGTAGGAAGTTATTCAAAATGGAATGGTTGGGAATGGGGGGAGTAAGAGGGCTTACGGCTGTTAAGTTGTGCAATCTGAAGGGAGCCCTCTAGAAATGGATTGTTGAAGCTGGCAATTTTTTGGAAAAAAGAATTATTGAAAGCGAAGATAGGATTAAGGTGATTGATGAAATAAGCAAACAAAGAAAGTTGATGGAGATGGAAATGGAGGAGTTTAAAAAGCTAAACATTGAGTTTTGGGAAGCAATGAAATTCAAAGAATTTTTTTGCCGTCAAAAATCAAGAATGTAATGGTTAAAAGAAGGGGATGTCAACAGTGCTCTGTTCCATATGGTTAAAGTTTTATGTTGTGTGGGGTTGCAAAAGAGGAGAAAGCTGATTGTGGTGGCGTACTGAGAGATAAGGAGGGTGTCGCAAAAGCATTATTTTCTGGTGCGGTGGATGCTATCGAAGCTATTGTGGCCGAGACTGGTGCAGTAAAGGTGGCTCTGGAAGTTCTTTTTTTTTTATCTTTGAACTGGAAAATTTATGATTCATTATTTATTGAACTTGGATCTTTGGTGGTGTGTTCTTGGTGTGTTAACAAGGCAATGAGACCTTGGTCTCTCAAAAGCAATTTTTGCAGGCATGGATAGTGATATGTTAAAGGCTGGAAAAGTTGTGTTCTCGGTGGCCGATTAGAAAGGTAATGAATTGGCATCTTCCGTGGCGATTGCTGGCTTTAATAGGGAGAAAATGTCTAAAGCTTGGTGGTGTGTTTTTGTATTGTTGCTCTGTTGACGTAGTATTGTTGGTAGACGTTTTAATTTTGTCTGCTGTTTTTTCTGATTCTCTGTTGCTGTTCTTTTTTGTCTTTGACAACAGTTCAGTTCGACTGTAGCAAAAAAAAGTAATATGTAAATTTGTAAAAAAAAAGTCTTCTAATATAATTATTATATTGTAGCAAAATAAATTATTGATTTTATAAATTTTAATTAATTTAAAACTATAACAACAACTGATATAATGGAGGAAAGAGCATCTTATCTAACTTGAATTCAAACTTATACATAAAGCTAGAAACCAACAGAAGGAGCAGATGAAGTACTTACATTGGAGCTGGTGTCCACTTTGATATCAGTTGTAACATTCTTAGACTTCAGCTGGGAATTAACATCAGTCAAGAAAAGATCACCTTTCTTCGTACTGGCAGGGGTAATTGCCTTAAAATAAAGGGAAAAACAACAAAAACAAGGTCAAATTAATTCAAGTTTTCATAGCAGATTGAGAAATCAAACATCTTCCATTATACATTGCAGTGAAAAGATTGAGATAACCATGATGAAATTCAAGAAAAATAGCTGCTATTATACTTCCAAAATTGAACACACACATGTTTGAAAAGCATACACCTTACCTTTAATTTCAGCTTAAATTAAACATTCCTTTTTGTAATTAACATAATTTTACAATAAGACATGTGTTTTATATAAAATTAAATATGAAAAAAATCAAAACTTAGGTTTCACAGGACAAAGCATCTCAAATGAATTCTTTAATAATAATTAAAGAGAACATAATGTAGAGAAAAAAATTTAAACAAACTCAGAAAATAAGAACCAAACTTACAACACCAGTGAGAGAGCTAGTGGTCAAAGTGAACTTTTGGTCAGTCTGATAATCCTTGTAAAGAAGATCTATAAAATCCCAAAAATTTAAAAATTAGACATAGATGTTACAGCTTTAAAGTTTTCTTGTTTTAAAAAAAATGGTAATTTTATACCTCTGGCTTTCTTGCCAATTTCAGTGTAGAGACCAGGATCCTTGCCCATGATATTTTGCTTGGAATTTCAATGATAAAGAAAGGAAAAATAAATGAAACTCAAAACCACATAGGTGGATAAACTAAATAGGAAAATTCAAAAATTGAAAATCACTATTGGGTTGAAGGAGGAGGGTAAAGGTGAGAGTAAAAATTGGAAAGGTAAAAGAAAACAAATCTTATTCAACGCCTATTCAATGGTGAGAGAATGGAATGACTATGTAATCTTTTCCCTAAATAGAACGGATTAGGTGTAGGTTATAATAGCCATTACAGCCAACCAAATATTAGTTTGGTGGTGGGTCCATCGAATTGGACTATAATCTTTTTCTATTCAGTCCAACTAAACATGTTCGGAATGTTTTTAAAGTTTAATGTGTTAGTTGATTTTTTTTTAATTTGATATTTTAACAATATTAATATTTTCATAATTCAATTATAACGTTTCAAAATTTTATCATAAAGAGTTATAGCTCTGTTATTAGCTTGATGGATTTCTTACTAGTTATTAATCTCTTTTTACTTAATAAATTTGACTTGAAGCTATTTATAGTTATATCAAATACTAGATCATGTCTGCATTTATTTTTATACTTTAATTTGATTAATCATATATTTTGAAAAAATTGATGAATTATCAATGTATGAGTCTGTATAAGTTTCATGTATCATCGTGAAATATAATAGGACATATTATTATTAAAAATATATATATATATGTAGTACTTATAAGTAGATACTAATAATTCTATTTAAACATTAAACATAACTATTATAAATAAATATTAACAACTATCGGATTTAATTAAGATCTTGAATTAAAGGTTTAAATATTGGGTCTAAGGTCTAAAATCGTATGTTTAAGTTTAAGGTTTTAACATTTATTTATAAATAATTATCTTTAAAGAAAGTTATTAATATTTATTTATAAGTCATTATTTTTTATTTAATAATAATATATCATATTATTATTCACTTATAATGTATAGGACTTATGTACTAACAGTACATCAAATATTCTCCTAAAATGAAAAGTATAAAGTTGGCTTTATACTATAACTCCTATCATCTGTAATTTGTAAAAGAGTTCTCAACAAATTTTCACTATTAATTTTAGAATGGGAACATATTTACGCAATTAAATATATAAAAAAATGCATATGATGATATCTGTAATTTCACAAAAAGAATTACATTAATCTAAATCAAGTAATTTAATTTTATAGATTCAATTTTAAATCTTTTCTGTAATAAATCAACCTCATAAAATGTATATCCGACAACAAATATGATTGAGGTTAAAAACAAAGAAGACATGTATCATGCAATTAAAACCATGATTCAAATTCAATTCAGAAGTATTGAAGATATAATTTTGCATTAGTTTACCTCCCTTAATTCTTGACAATCTCTTTAGAATAAATTAACCATTCTTGGACTATCTATTCCCTATGACTAAGCCATATCAATTTTATTAAAAAGATTAAGTGCCGATAAAGCCAGTCTTTACAAACCAGTACACATCAGGAAACATTGCCATGAGAGAGGACCTAAAAAAACATAATACAAACTACATAACATACAATAAAGCACCCACACAAAACGTTTATTAAACAGTTACAAAAAAAGGCCTGCGTACCACCAAGCTATGAAGTTTTCTGTTCTGTTTACAACTTGTTGAACTCAACGAAGAGTTGGCTTCTCTTACCTTTTTGCAAATCTTTGTCGAACTTGCTCGACAATCCTAATTAACCACCATGGTTTTCCAGTCCTGAATGCAATGTATGCCATGCTCATTCCCAGCACCAACCCACATCCATATCCCATCAATATAGAAAATTTCCAATTCAATTCATCACCATCGTTATCATCTCTCTCAAATTTGGCTGGAGGTTCCTCATTAGTATCACAGCTTTTTGATAATGGCAAACCACATAAATCCAGATTTCCCATGTAGGAATCATTAGTGAAAGTATCATACTGTTTGCCTTGAGGAATGGGTCCCTTGAGATTATTTTGAGAAAGATTTAACACCTCCAAGAATCCAAGATTTTTTTAACTCTGTTGGAATTCTTCTTTCGAGCTTGTTTGATGAGAGATCTAATGATTCAAGCTCTGACAAATTACCTAAAGATGATGGGGTAGCACCTATTAAACAGTTATGGGAGAGGTTTAGGACAATAAGCAAATGAAGCTCACCAAGTATTTTTGGAATTTCTCCCCTGAATTGATTACTAGAAAGGTCAATAACGGTCCAAGTGGATAATAGTGATTGAAACTTTGTGTCCAACCCTTTTTCTGTAAAAGATAAACCACGAGCATAATCACTGTAACTTTACCAATTTCTTCTGTCAAGTACTCTGGTTCAACTTTCTTTCCATACCCTTCTCTAATGGCATGTAAATGTTCAAAAAAAAGGGTTGGTAAGTAATCACTGAGGTTATTGTGAGAAAGATCAATGATACGCAAATGTGTTAAGGAAATCGTATCATCAAAGCTATCCACTTGACCGTAAAATCTATTCGACCTCAAGATAAGAACTTGTAGTTGATCCAAATTTCCTAACCAATTTGGGAAAGTGCCATTCAAATTGTTGTCTCCAACGTCGAGAAGGTTTAAATCTTTGCAATTACCCAAAGATCGTGGTAGTGACCCTTCTAATTTGTTGTTGTTGATGCGAAAACTTTTCAACATGCATCCTTTAGCAAAATTTTCTGGTATTTGACCATGAAAATTATTTTAAATTATTTTTCTGTAGATAAATTTCTTTTATAAGAGAAGAACTCAAGTTTCCAATACACTCTGGAATTGTTCCTTCCAAATTATTCTCCGATAGAACAAGACTCATCAAGGAAGTCAAATTGCATATTGAAGAAGAGATTTCTCCAATTAAGTTATTGTTTGAAACAGTGTACCATTGCAATGAAGCTGATGGTGTTGGAATTCACCCTTGTAGGTAAAATTAGAATAAAGTTAGAATTTGGGGTTTGATGATTTTTGGAATAAAAATTGTAAAATAAATATATTTTTGATGTAATACAAGCATTATGTGTATAATGAATAAAAATAATTGATTAATTTAGTACACTATTTCTAGAGAAAGAATTGTATGAAATTGTGATTCTATGTCATCTCTAGGAATGACGGGAATCATAATTTCATAAAACCTCATCTTCTACTTCTAACCATTTTTAGATGCATAACAACACTTTTAATTGTAATCTATTAAAGGAAACTGCTACTACCTTCTAAAGAAATTTTTATTTCGATTACTTAAAAGTAAAAAGGATTATATAAATGTATAAATAAATAGAAAACAAATAAAAGATGAAACTATACCAACAATTTGTAATTTGTTATAAAAGAGATAGACATGTAATATCTTACTTATACTCCAATTTGTAGTATTTATTATTTTTTCGTATTTTTATGTATATTTTGTAGTTCATGATTGGCGTTTGTGGTTATTTTGTCAAGATTATCAATTCTAAGACTTGAAACTTATTCTTTTCTTAAGAGAGTAATGTATCTTATCACTATACCGAACACTTATTGATGTAATATTTATTATAACTACAAATAATTTTAACTATTTTTTATGAAACTCTAAATTATAACTCAAATCATGAAGCAAATTAGTTGATACGATGTTTATTTTTATCATTGTTAGTAAAGTTTTAATTATTAGTTATAAAATTCTTTCCTGAAAATTGAAATTTAAAAATAAAAATAACATAATTAATAGAAAATTGACATTTTCTTTAGAGTCGGAGTCTAAGTAGTAGCATTATCTATAAGGGTAATTAAAATTTACATTTTGTGTTTATAATTTGGTTTAAGGGTGTCAAACTTAATATATATATATATATATATATATATATATATATAAATTTTTGCTTTTTTTCTCACTTCAGTACTTGAACTTTCACAATTCATCAAAAGATCCTCAAACTTCTTAAAAAAAGCAATTAAGCACTTTTTTGCACTCAATTAGGCACTTGAACTTTCAAAATGTATAAAAAAGTCATCAAACTTTTTCAAAAAACCAATTAAGACCCTGCCTTTTTTGCACTCAATTGGGTACTTGAACCGCCCTTAATTTTTTTTTCAGTTAAAGCCACCACGTGTCACAACAATAGCGTGACATGTGGCAAAAATGATAAAAATAAAAATTAATGAAAGTTATAAAATATTAAATTTTAATAAAAATATCTAAATTTTATTTAAAATTAAAAAATACAAAATCATAAAAATTTTATAAAAATTGTAAAATTTCATGAAAATCGTAAAAATTATTAAATTTTATAAAGTCGTAAAAATTATAAAAATGTAAAAAAATATATAAATTATCTTACTAAAAGAAGCATTTTATAATTTTTCCATAAATTTTATTGATTTTATATATTTTTTAATTTTTGCTACATGTCACATCCTCAGTAGCAGACAAATGATGGCTTTAATTGAAAAACTGAGGGTCATTAACTTTAACTGTCAACGATTAAAGTTAATGATTAAAGGGCCTTTTTATGCATTTTATGTTTTTATGATTTTTATAAAATTTTACAATTTTAATTTTTCTATTTTTTAATTTTTAATATTTTTATTATAATATAATTAATGTTATAAATTTTATTGATTTTTATTTTTATAATTTTTGTACATGTCATGCCATGGTTGTTATATTGGGTGACTTTAATTAAAAAAAGTTAGAGGTCGTTAACTTTAATAGTTAACTATTAACGTTAATGGTCAAAGGTTTTTTTTGATGCATTTAATAGTTCAAGTAACCAATTGAGTGCAAAAAAAAAAAGTGGGATTTAATTGCTTTTTTTGAAATGTTTAAGGGCCTTTTTAATGCATTTTGAAAGTTCAAGTATCCAATTGAGTGCAAAAAATAACAGGGGCTAAATTGCTTTTTTTGAAAAATTTGAGTCATTTTGATGTATTTTGAAAGTTTAAATACCAAATTAAATACAAAAAAGAAAAAAAAACGAGCTTAATTACTTTTTTGAAAAAATTAGAGGAATATTTAGAGACTTATAATTTTTATAATTATAGCAAATCACAATAGTTTCAAGATTCGCGCTATGAAAGCATAGTGACCACTAGGGGTGAGTATTCGATCGAGTCGAGTCGAATCGAGTAAAAAATTTTCGAGTTAGTCGAGTTGACAAATCCTATTTTAGCAACCGAACTCAATTTGAAATTTTTTCAAATCGAATCGAATCGAGTCAAAAATTTTCGAGTCAAATCGAGTCGAGTTAACGAATCCTATTATTTATACTTAATGTTATGTTTAGATGGACCGATTATTTAACTAGTAGATGAAATACAAGATTATTTAACTACATGAATAATATAATGATTTAGTCTTTTAACTTAATGAGTAAATATTATCAAAACGACGTAGTTTTACCTTTTAACTTAATTATTTTGAATTTTAACTTTTAATAAAGTAAACATTTATCAAAACTATGTAGTTTTGTCTTTTCTTATTCGGATTTTCGAATAACTCGAATTGTGTAATTAATATTCGAGTTAAACCGAAAAACTTAATTTTTTGTTTGAGTTGATCCGAATAACTTGATTAACTCAAATAACTTAAACTATTTAATTCAAAATTTAAATTTTTATCGAATTTTTCGAATCGAATCGGATTTTGCTCTCCCTAGTGACCACTAATCAAATAGAAACTTGGGAAAAGAATAGTGACCTTATTATTCATGTTTGGATAATTAATATACTCTGTTTCTCTCATAATATAAAATATGGCCTGAGGAAAAATTAATTTAACAAATGAATAATAAGGCAAACCAAAAGGGTAGAGATACGTCTAAATTATAATTCAGAACATAAATTAATTTAATGTAGATTTTGAATAAAAATTAACTTTTTATTATTATCAAATTCATTCTCTTAATAAAATACTTTTAGTGAAACTAGACATCTTAATTATAAATGATAATAATAAATACCCTTGCAATGACAAAATAGAAAAATAGTAAAACTCTTAATCATTTTCATCAATGCAAGAGATTTTGCATGTTTGTTATATATATATATATATATATATAAATATATATATTATATAAATGTAGATTATAAATTGTAGATACAAATAATTTGGTTGGGTTAGCAATGCTGCAAAAGTCGAGATTATTAATTTGTTAAATTTATAAATTTAAGGTGAAAAATCAAAACCTAGTCATGTAATTAATGAAAAAGAAGTAAAAGAAATGGTGTAAAATAGAATAATACTGGAGATGACAACGTCTTTTGCATGAGAAAGGGTTGCCCAAAAATTTCTAGGCTAAAGCTGCAAATACAACAATATTTTTATTGTTATTGATCCAGTCGGTTTTGTTGAAGTTGTTGAACATGAAAAATGGAGGGTTGCAATGTAGGAGGAGCTGAATATGATTGAGAAAATGTCACTTGGGAGCTAGTGAATAGACCTTCGCACAAGAAACCTATTTGGGTTAAATGGGTTTACAGAACCAAATTCCACCCTGACGGTTCTATGAACAAGTATAAGGCGAGGCTGGTCGTCAAAGGATACGCACAAATGTTTGGCGTAGATTTATCAGATACATTCGCACCAATAGCTCATTTGGATAGTATACGAATGTTGCTTGCTCTTTCAGCTAAAAAGGATGGAGGATTTGTCAACAAGATGTCAAGTTATTCTCACAAATATGGACTTTTATTCTTTGACTTATCTTTAGAGTATGTTTACTGTTATTGCCTTATTCACTAATACTCATCTTTCTTATTAAGGCAATCTCTAAATTTTGAAATATATAAAACAAACAAGATATATAGACATATTTTTTTGAAAATTTTAGCACACGATGTTCACCATCAATATATCACCCAAAATCTCAAAATCATTACTTTGATTAATTCAAGTCAAGAACAAACAATGGTTATGGATGAACAAATATCAGAACCAAAGAAAAATGATGGATCAAAAGCCAAGATTTCTACCGTAAAGTTTTGTGTGTGTATAAGGCAAACCGGAAGGAGAGGAATTACTGAATTTAATAATTTTTAATCAATCTTTAATATTTTAAAGTTTTTATTCTAAGGATCTAGGCACAACATCTCATGACTCATAATTTAAGTAAAAAAATTACATGCAAGTATTGGGCTTAAAAGTGTTCATGAGCAAGATGACTCGGCTTGTATAGGTTGGATTCAGACTTTAGTTTTTTCAACATTATAATGGCCTGACTTGACTTAATTTTGTTGTAAAAAATTAAATAGGATAGATGCAAGCCTATGAGCACCTCCAATTGCACTCTAACCACAATCTTACACAACACAAAATGAAAGCTTAAAATGAAAGACTTGATCAATAGTAGCACTTATAATTAAGACCACAACTCAATAAAAACAGATTCAACATAACAATGTAATAAATTATAGAAATAGTATTGCATAAAACAATTACATCACGTTAGCATAAGTATACCTGTTAATTTATTATGGGCAAGAGAAAGTATTTGGAGAAAAGTCAAATTTGCAATATGGGTTCCCTGAAACATATAATTAAATTAATCAAAATTTAAAAATAAGTAAACTAAGTTTAATTGACATTTCTAGTGCAGAAAAAATAGTCCAAAAATTGTAAACAGTAGCACAAACTTAAAAAGGGAGAGGAAGTTAGTTTTTGGCATAAAGTTGGGTTAATATTTTGATGGTAAGGAAAGGGTAAAAGACAAATCATAAGAGAAGAAACAAGTGATGAGTTAATATTTTTGTAATGTTGTCTCAATATTCTTTAAATATTTGATTCTAAGGAAATCCCAAAATGCAACACTTAAATCTAATTTCAATTCTTCATCCATCCATTGGCAAGACAACAATGCAGTCTTTAAAAAAAAATCCAGTCTTTTTTAACAAGTAAAAGACGGTCATGGTCTCCCAGAAAAAAGAGACAAGTGTGGAGGGCTAAAGGCAAAGTGGGAGACAAGACATTAATTGCATACTTTTTTACATAAATATCATTTTATTAAATTTGATACATGCAAAATCCATTTATATTAATTATTTTAATTAGTAACTTATAAACAGTGCTTCCAAACGATCAAGTTAAAAATTTTAAATATTTCAAATTTGAATCTGGTTTCATCTATCATTCAAATTATTTAGGTGTGGATCATTTAAGTCATGTAATTTGTTATTTAAGTTATTAAATATCTTTTACCCTTAATTTTTATATTTTCTCACGTTAAAAGTTGTTAAGTATCAAATGAGTCATTAATTTTTTCCTTTCATCCAAAAGTATTATTTTAAAATATAATAAGCTAATTAATAATATATTAGAAATTCTATTAATATGTGTATGTGTGTGAAAATTATAATTTTAGAACATAAATATGTCTTTAAAAATAATATACAACAAATAATAAAATGTATAATTTGAAACTAATTAATAATAACAAATGCAATATGTACCATGTTAAAATGAAAAAATTAGATTTAGATTGTTTATTAAGGTGTTGTCATCAACCTTGAGTCAATGTTAAGTTAACTTGTAACACCAACACAATAAAATACTTAATAAATAGTATAGATATTCAATTGATGAAAGTAATAAAATGTGTATAATAAAATTAAAATGTCTAAAAATAGTAAAATGAAGTTTTAGCTCAATAGTAAATTAAAAGTTTTACTAATACAATTGATACACGTTCAAATCCCACCCCAAATCACAAGAATGTATAAGCTAAATATATTTAAAACGAAAAAATCTCGGGTTTGATTAACGGGTGCCTAACAGTTTACCAGTCGAACTGCTATTGTATGCTTGACCGACCGAAGGAAGGAAAACTCAATTAAAATGGCTTGAATGAATGATCTGATATGGATGCTAGATTACTAAGAGCTTTGCAAGCAGTCAACAAAGGAAATGGGTCATTTCATGAATGTAAATTACATACCTACATCGTTCATCGGTATTCTGCTTCGAAAATTCATCTTTAGACATGTGCTTCTCTGCAAAGAACAACTTTCATGTCACCAGAAAAAGCTATGCTCGTCTTTCTTGCAATCATATCGATAATCTGTAACATTATGAGTCGAACAAATCAAAGGGAAACCAAAATGATGATACTGACATAGTTACAGCTGAATTTACCTATGTCACTCTGACTCTTAACGTTCATTTTCCCTTGAGTATTTATCCAGCACATATTCAGACATGGATATGGAGATATAATCCTACAAATATAGGGAAAATTACAAAAGTTAAACATGTTCATATCTTACTTCGAAGTCCGAGTAAGAGGAATTTACAATAAGTACCTGTAGGAACATTTTAGGAGTCTTGGCATGTGGGTTGACTCAACTTTATAACCACCTTCAACAATTGGTTGATTGAATCTTTTACCTCATCCGGAACGGTGAGTTTTGCAGGCACTAAATCTAAAGCATACAAAGTGATAACTTTCATTACATCAACCAGAAGCGAACTGTTGGTACCGATTCCCCATACACTCTTATTAGCATACTCGCATGAATCCTTTAACATGCATCGACTGCATACCTGAAGAGATCACCGATCAGTAAAACAAACAACATACGAAGATTGTACGTAAACATTGGAATAATGGCTTACGGTGTTTTCTTGAATTTTAAAGAAAAATCTCTTACCAGCGAAGACATTATTTTTATCAAGGGAAGCGCAACCAAAGAGCACCACTTTTTTCAAGTGACTTCCCAGCAACCATCTGCAAATACCAAAATCGAAGGTTATTTTATTTACAAGAAGCAAAAGGA
The DNA here is from genome assembly GCF_025698485.1 of Gossypium arboreum. Lineage (NCBI taxonomy): Eukaryota > Viridiplantae > Streptophyta > Magnoliopsida > Malvales > Malvaceae > Gossypium > Gossypium arboreum. The sequence continues at coordinate 129,032,908 of NC_069080.1, forward strand.
CAGTCATTGAAGTAATGATTCCCCAAAACGATGGCAAGGAGATGAGCTATATATAAAAGCATGATATTTTAATAGATAAACTGCATCGGTGTACATATGGTTGACCATATCATATCAAGTCAAAAATTATGCTACAATCATTGATTGATACTAAAAAAATAAATGAAAATCTGTCACACCTGATATTTTGTCAAACACATAGAAACCAACTTTGCACAATTTTAGTAGAACATCATATAGCTCTGACAAGCATATGCTGCTACTATGTACTTAATTACTAACATTGATTTTAAGTGAAAGTTCAGTGCATATCTGCCAGTTTTGCAATGCTTGAATCTAAGACCTTGCATTCTTACGGCATGCTATGGCTAAATCTCTTGACAATTTGACTGAAGAATGCAGCGAATTTTTATAATACCTCTAAAGTTTATTTGTATAAGGGGAGGGTTTAGGGTTGTCCAAGGACTGAACCCAAGATTGGTATCAATTAAATACTTGATATCAAGTCTTTTGCCACTCAACCCATGGTTCGGTCCAAATGAATAACTCTAATATAACTACATGAAAAAGACATGCTTGAACATACACTTGTGTCTATGAATACCGGTAGCCTTGCACATATGTATGCATCTATGCACTTAAATATGATTATCCCTGTTTCCCTATTTTCTGAATTTCTTTTTAAGTTTTCCTATATACCCTCATACACCATAACTATAAAATATGGATAAGCTCAATTCTTTTTATATGTTTTTCTATATATATATATATATCCTATATCCATGCTCGAACTCTGGTACTTAAGGAAAAATGAACAGTATATAACAATGAAGTAAGAAACTAATATTATCAATCCACCTAGTTATTATGAATTCCTTTGAAAAATGCAAAATAACCATAATCCTCAAACTCCATTTTCCCCTACAATGTGAACAACCAAATATAACATGAAGTACATCAATCAGCCAACATGAATATAAAACATTAACAATTGTCGAACAATGTCAAATCCAAATTAAAAAAGAAAAAAAGGAGAAAACAAAAGTTCTTACTTTGCAATATCTTGATGATCTTTACCAAAATTGTAAGCAGAAAACTTGATAAAATCCCTGCCATAACTATTCTCAAAGTAACCAAAATCCAACTTGTTGTCTTCCACAAAACTAGCCTCCTTAAAATACCCTTTTGCATACAAATGCCTGACAAAATCTCAGATAACTGTGAAAGACCCTTCAAAGCTCTTACCTTTTCCCTTTCTCTCCTATCTTTCATCGTCTTTTTCATCTTTTCTTCTTTGTTTTCATCCCCAATAAACCAAACACTTGAATTTCTTGGGTTTTTTCCCATCTAATTTCTCTGTTTCTTTCTTTTTCCCTTTTGGGTTTTCTTTGAAATTCCTAAATTCTTTCACCGACTCATTGATTTCGCCTTTGCTCTGGGTTTCAGTTCCGGCGGGTTTTACTGTTAAAACAGTGTCTCGAAATAACAGAGAAAGTGGGGTCTTGGTTAGTATCTGGGAAGAGGAATTAAGGGTTCTTCTGATTATGAATGATGGTGAAGGACAAAGGGTTTAGTAAAGAGGATTGTGGATTTTAAGGAGAACTTTGGTACGTGTAGACACCAACTTGATATTCTAATTTCCCAGTCTTCTAATTTTTCTATCTTGCTAGTTATGGAAAAATGATAAATTTTTTATAATATAAATAAATAAAAACTTTTTTTTTTCTTCTTCTTCTTCCCACGTTGGTTTTGCATGGGAAAGATGGATGGGAATTCCTCATCTTTCTTTCTTTATATACTAATAAAATAATAATAAAATAATAAAATATATCTTATTAAAATATTAATAAAATAATATTTATCTAATTAAATAATTATAAAATATCAAAATATCTCTAGCATTATTATTGCTTTCTAGATTTTTCTCTCTTCCAATTGACCATTTTGTCCTTTATTATCTTTTAAAATTCCATCCTTGAGTCATCATTTAATTTGATAAAATTACAATTTAGTCCTTCATAGTTCTTTACCTATTCAATTTGGTCGTAATTCATCCATTTTCCTTAGTTTTTAGATCATTCCACCCTTAAAATATTTGCACTATTAGACTTTCAACTTTTTCATATTTACACTTTAACTCTCAAATTTTGAGTATTTACTCTTGTGCAACAAAACTTTTCTTACTTTTACAATTTAGTCCTTTCTTGAATTAATATATTATAATATACTTCCCAATATTGACATAACTCAAAATTTTCCTTTTTGTCACTTTATTTCCTTATTTTACTAAATCACGGATAATATTTTACTGTAAAAATTTTTGGGGTATTACAGTAAACTTTGTGAACATGTTTTTTTCTTTGCACACATGTTTGGTTGCTCCGATATCAATCCACCATGCATTATCATCTTGTGCCATATTAATTCCAGATACCACTGCAACGAACTTTTCGTTATTATCAGCCCTAGAAGATGATTTCTTCTTTAAAAATTGACATTCATTCTTGAAATGTCCCAGCTTACCACAATGATAGCATGAGCCCTTTTGTTTCCTTTTGAACTTAGGTGCTCTATCAATATATTTGAACTTTCTCTTGAATTGTTTAGGTTTTGATCTTGCTTTCAATATTCTTCTTCAATAAGAAGATGATTTGCCAAAGCCTCAAGAGATATTTCCTTTTTCTTATGTTTTAGAGTTCTTTTAAAGTCTTTTCAAGGTGGAGGGAGTTTGTCTATTATGGAGGATACAACAGTCATTTCATCCATTTTCATATCATATTACTTAAATTAATTCAACATCTTTTCAATATCACAGAATTTTTTCATAACAGAACGACCATCAACCATTTCATAATTATTGAAATGATTGACAAGAAATTTCTTACTTGTAACATTTTTGGTCATGTATCTTGTCTCTAATTTGTCCCATAATTCTTTAGCAGTGACCTCGTTTTGGTAGGTGTCGAACAAACCATCAGATAAATCATTTAATATATGGCCTATGCACATATAATTAGCATTGTCCTATTTTTTCCTTTCTCGGGTTGCAGCAACAGATTCGTTTTCATTCTCTTCAGGTCTTGGAGTATCCAAAACATAGGCAATCTTCAAAGTTGATAATAAGAAGTGCATCTTTTTCTTCCATCGTTGAAAATTGCTATCATGAAACTGATCAAGTTTGACAAATTGGAAACCAACTCCCTTAGTGTTCCACTTTCATGTGTTGTGGTAGTCATCATGAAATGTAACCTTAAAATTATTAGTAGAAATCTCCGATGAGGAAAATCTCGAACACATGAACGAAACTCAAATTGAAAAAGAAGAAATAGGATAAGACTTCAAGGCGTGTATCAAGCAACTATCTTTAAGGTTATATTCACCCCCACATATTTTTGATGTAGAAATAAGTTTCAAGCAAATTAACTCGAGGATACAATGAAGCCAATGACTATTTGCATTTTGCACTGACAAGAATTGTCAACTAAGCACTAATGTAACAACCCGTTTTCAGTGAAATCAGAATAGTGGTTTTGAAACCACAAGTCTGACATGAAAATATTTATTTTATTATTATTTTATTGTCTACAACATGATAGTATTACTGCATAAAAATTTCATTAAGAAATTTTACCGTTTGCATGCTTAATTTGATAAAAAGACTAAATCGCATAAAGTGCAAAATTTGAGTTCCAGGAGCTAAAGTATTTAATAGCTATAGAACCTTAAAGTATTAGTCCTTATATGGTAAATAGACCCTTAAAGAAGTTAGTGGATATACATGGCTTGGTATTATTAAAATTTTGAATAATTTTTAAGGTTATTTTAGTAATTTGGTAAATAAAGGTTAAAATTAAAGAAAATAAAACAAGGTTATCATCTTTTTCCATTATCTTCAACCAAAATTAGGGCTAAGAAAAGCCATTGAAGAGCTTTAACATTCGGTCATCTTTCTTTGCTTGTATGGTAAGATTTTTCATCCCGTTTTTAATGATTTATATGTTTTCGAGATTGTTGTAGCTTAATTTAACTAGCCCGGGGACTAATTTATAAAACTGTTAAAGGATTAGAAATTTGCCACTAATGAATATATGTAACGCCCTAAATTATTTGTTTTTGTTTTTGTAAATTTTTGACACAACTGTGTATCTGTTTTAGCCGTTAAGTGTTCTGGGTTTGTGTGAGAGGTCCCAAGTTCAAGCCCTATCTTTAGCAAATTTTGTTATTTTTTTGGAACTAAGCCCTATCTCTATTCAGTAGGTTTTAATTAATTCCTATAAATCTATATCAGAATGAGCTATTGGTTCGAGTTGTAAGAATGTTAGTGTGTTGGAGGTCCCGTGTTCGAATCCCTGTGCGAACGTATATATTTTATTTTTTCTCGATTTTAGGTTAAGAGTTTTAGTGAGATCTAATTTATAAGTATGGGTGGTTGTGGTTGAGAAAATCTGGGATATGCTTTCATATTTGATAATATTTTATTTTTTATTGATTTTCCCAAAATTCTTTTTTTTTTTTTACATTTTCATCTTCCAAAGCAAAGAAAAATCCCTAATTTTATTTCCTCATCTTTACTATCTGGAAAATGGTTTTCTTTTTATTTCCTTTCTTCGACTCTGCATCTAACCCTCGTTCCTGTGCGTTTTGAACATTTGCTTTCGATGTAATCGGTAAGTGGGTTTGCGTTTGTAATTCTTCTAATCGTTTTTTTTGAAGATTGAAATGTTACTGTATCTTATGGTGTAAAAGAAGTCAACGAACTGTGATTTTCATTTCGTTCGTGGATCAATGTTAACAGGTTTTTTAATGTTGGTAAGTGGAGTTTTTGTCGGATTGTTGTTGGCAAATTCATAAATGTAGTCGCTAAATCGATGTTGGTATATTGTTTTTAGGTTTTGGAAGGCTCAATAGTGGTTTTGCATCGAATCGATACCAAGTGTATACCCAAAATGCAGAAAAACTGGATTCAGCAAAAGCTGAAAAACAAATCTGTCTATGCCACACGGGCTTGTAGTTACCAGTGTGGTAGGCCGTGTGCGAGAACACTGCATGGAATGGCCATGCACAGCACATGGCCGTTTGAGAGCTCAAGTGTGGCTGTGTGGGCCACACGAGCTAAGCCAAATTAGACGTGTGGGCCACACTAGCATGACAAATGGGCGTGTTAACTATTGGGCTAGGCCATGTGGGCCACACGGGCGAGGCCAATAAAAACTTTTGGGCCACACGGGCGTGTGGGCCCATACAGATATGTGGGCCCATCATACTGAAATTTTCCGTAGGGTTGCACGGGTCGTCCTAATCGATTGTGGGCCTACCATAGGGTTAGTAAAGGCTAACTAAAACTATGTGATCTGTTAGATTGAAACACTGTCCTGAGCATGTCTATGTTATGTATATTTGTTATCTGTTTATATAAGCATGTTAAGTGATAAACCGTAATTTATACATATTTTTATCCCATGCTTAACACATATTATGGATGATTTCTCCTTAGATTTGGTGAAGTCAATGCTCCTAATCCCTAAATTTCATGTTTTATACTTAGGAAAGCATCGGAAGTAAAAAGAGCGAGAAACGGGCCAAAAACGGAGAAAATAGGCCAACATACGAAATCAACATGGCCTGAACTTCCTCACACGGGCAGACCACACAGCCGTGTCTATTGCACGACTTACACGGGTAGATCACACGCCCGTGCCTATTTAACAGGCTTGACCACAGCTAGAATCTATCGCACACGTGCGTGTCACACGGGCGTGTTCCTGTCGAGCCCAAGTAGAGTCCTATTTGGAAAAGGCCACTTTTGGGGGCTCTTAGGCATTCCAAAGCCTATAAATACACCCTAGTAGAGGAGTAAAAGGGGGACGGAGAGTAGGAAGTAAGGAATTACTTGAAGGAAGCCAATTGATCCATCTCAGAAGCCGGATTCTCCTCTAAGACTGAAGATCTCCCTTCAATTTCCTTCAGGAGTTTTTGGGTTTTCTTTATGTTTTGTATTCTTTATTCTTTTGAGATGTTTTCCTTTATAATTATGAACTAAACCCTTTAAATACTTAAGGGGAATGAAACCTAAGACGAATCTTGTTATTATTATCTGAATTGTATGATAAATATTTGACTTGTTCTTAATTATGTGTTCTTAATTTTTGCTTTGATATTTCAGGATATTGATTCAAGTTAACGCGCTTATTCAGAGGAGCAAAAGTCCCTGTCTAAAAGTAACTTTGTCATAATTAAGCAGAGTTGATGCACGCCTAGAGATAGGGTGATAAGATTTTGCCGGATTAGGGTGAAACCTAATAAGAGGATCCATAGATCGAGTTAATGCAACACTAGGGAGTTAATTAGAAAGAGATTTCAATTAATTAACCTAGGGTTAGACGTTTTTAGTCTCGAGTGAGATAATAATATAACTTAGGGATTTCTACGAAACAAGTCGAATTAATAAATCGCCTAATTCAGAGTCAAATAACAAGTAAAGTCTAGGTGGATTTTTCCTTGGGTATTGTCTTAATCAATCAGTTTTTCCTAAAAAAGTATTTTCCCTAATTTTCTCTCTGTACACCTTTAGTTTAGTTAATTTAGTTTAGAAAAACAAATCTCTTAATTTTTAGGCTAGATAATAAAAATAAAGTAATTACTAGTAGTTTTAGTTCCTTTGGGTTCGACAATCCGATCTTGCTAAAACTATACTACAGTTCGATAGGTACATTTACCTTCATCGTGATAATAGTTAGTTTCAAGAACGATTAATTATAAATGTTTAAAACCTGTCATGAATATCACGTATCATTAAGCATGTAGTATCTGTTAAATCTGCATAAGTGCTCTGTATTTGTTTTGAAGCGGGTTTTGTATATGGTGGAAGTATTTTGTACAGCGTTAAACGCCTTTATTCTAGTAGCTTGCTGCATATTATATCTGATATATGTCTTAATGACACGACGTGGTGTGTAGGGATGGGTGGGTGTTTTTAACCCCACATGGTGTGATGGGATGGTTGGAGATGGCGTGTAGAGGATAGGGGTAGGATTCTGCATATTTGTATCTGTATCTGATTCTGTTACTATATCTGAAAAGGACATGAGTCCGTATCTGTATCTGTTATGGTTATGTGTATAATGATTGTATGCTTGCATGCTTAATTCTGTTGGGTTGCACACTGATTTTACGTAAACTTACCTCTGTTTCTCTGTTTCTGTTCAGGTAATCCACAGTCTTAGGCGGATCGATGCTGTAGGGACTCAGCGGTGACCACTATTCTGTAAAACCGTATTGAAAATATTAATTTATGGTTTATTTTTTATTTTTAGGTTATGTTCTGAGAGTTTTTAATTTTTGGGACTCTCTGGATTTCATGACTTTTAACTGTTGGTTTTGGATTTAATTGCTCGATATTTTGCGTGCATGATAATATGCTTTACGAAAATGGATTTTACATCTAAACGGGGTTTTTCCTAAAAACACAAGATGGATTTTATAAACGTATCGATTTGATAATCTTCCACTGAAAAACAAGTTTTGACAAACAACCTAATTAATCAATGTTTTCAAAAATGGTATAAAGAACATGAGATCAAGAACTGAAATGAATTTATGAATTTTAAAATTTCCTGATTCAGTTATAACATCTAGGCCGAGTTTAGTATTTTACATTTAGTGGTATTAGAGCCAGGTTGCAAAACTTAACAGTGAATTTTGGGTTCCAAAATTTTGTTTTAAAAAGTATTAAATTTAAAATAATTTGAATAATTTGAGAAAGTATGTGGTTCACTAAGTCTCCAGCGCCGATCTTATAAGTATTTCTGAAACATAGGTAAAACTGTTCTGAAACACTGTAGTTAGTATCCTTTGAAACTGTATTTAGTTAGTCAGAAGACTAAAATTTTGAAAACACTTCTAATCTTCTAATAATTTATTCATAAAACATCCATTAATAATTAACTAGAACAGATGCATAAAACTTTTAATGTAGATAAAACTCGAATTAAGGTAATGAGCGCATGTGGAACTCGTGGACATGGTACTCGTAGCCGTGGAAGAGGCTGTAGGGGGCTCGAGCTGAATCTTCCTCTTTGGTCAGTATGCCACATCTGGATACGAGTGAGACACCAATTTTGCATACTCTGAGACTGGGTCTCAAAGCCGTTTGGCTGGGGACGACGCACTGTCCTAGGCCATGTTGGGGATTTTAGAAAGGGTCGTTGGACCCAATTCTGGTGCTGGGGGCCGTGGGTTAGTAACAGAACGACTCCGGTCTGATGGTACTGAGTTGTTTAGGGGTGTCACTGGAGTCGCCCCTAATATGGCCGAGTACTGGTTGGAGGCTGCAGAGAGGATTATGAATGACCTAGACTGTATCACTGAGCAGAAATTTAAAGGTGCAGTCTCTCTGCTTGGCGATAAGGTTTACCAATGGTGGTGGTTAATGGTTGAGAAGGGTACTCAGCCTGATCGTTTGACATGAGACTTCTTTAAGACCACTTTCTAGAGTAAGTATGTGGGAGTAAGCTATCTGGATGCTAGTAGATGTGAGTTCATGAATCTCATGCAAGGGGACAGATCGGTAGCCGAATATGTGGCCGAATTTCTGAGATTGAGTCGCTATGCTTGAGGCTTGGTAGCGGATGAGTATAAGAGGTGTGTCCGATTTGAGGATGACGTAAGAGATAATCTGAGGGTGCTGATTGCTCCATAGAGGGAGTGAGAGTTTGTTGTTTTGGTGGAGAAGACGAAGATCGCCGAGGATGTTAAGCGCGTGGAGCGCCATAATAGGGACAGGGAAAGGGGTAAGAACAAGAGGGATTCGGAGCCCTCAACTTCTATTTTGAGGCCTAAGAAAAAGGCCAGATTTGATAGCCCAGTTAGAGTAGGGGTTCCTATTGCTCTTACTGGGCCATCCAGTGATTGTGGTAGGTGCCATCTGGGCGAGTGTTGGAGGATTGGGGCTCATTTGAGGTGCGGATCCTTATAACACCGTATTAAAGAGTGTCCACAGCGGGTAGATCAGATGCAAGCTTTAGCTCCGGGTTTTGTGCAGCCTTCGAAGGTAGTTCAGCAACTACCTAAGGGTCTTGGATCAGCTAGGGGTGGTAACGATTTGGGTCATGAACGGAGAGCACCCGGCAGAGGTGCTAATTAGATAGAGGCAAGGCAGCCTGTACTTGTTTATGCTGCTTGACGCCGAGAGGATAGAGATGCTCCTGATGTCATCACTGGTATGTTCCTTATATTTGATGTGCCTTATACTGCTTTGATAGACATAGGTTCTATCACTCCTGTGTAGCTAATATTGTATCTGAGACCTTGGGAAATTTTTGTTGAGAGTGCTACTAGTGAGGTTAATGTACTGAGCCTATTGAGGCAGTCTGTTTGGGTTAGTAAACTCTATAGAGGGATTCCGTTAGAGGTGCAAGGGACTGTGTTTCTTGAAGATTTGATAGAGCTTTCGTTTGGGGAGTTTGATCTGATTCTTGGTATGGACTAGTTGGTCAACCACTGAGTTAGTTTGGATTGCACGACTAAGAGAGTCATTCTAAGAACCAAAGATGATAGGGAGGTGGTTATGATTGGTGAGCGTTGAGACTATCTGTCCTATGTGATCTCCGCGCTTATGGCTAAGAAACTGGTTCGAAAAGGGTGTGAGGCGTATTTGGCATACGTCAGTGTTTTTACTTCTGGAGACTATTTGATTGGGGATATCAGAACTATAAGGGATTTTTTGATGTGTTTCCTGAGGAGTTACTAGGATTACCTTCGAACCGAGAGGTTGAGTTTGGGATTGAACTTTTCCCAGGTACCGCTCCGGTGTCTATCGCTCCCTATCGCATGGCACCAAAGGAGCTTACAGAACTTAAGGCTCAACTTCAAGAACTTCTAGATCATGGTTTCATTCATCTTAGTGTGTCTCTGTGGGGAGCACCAGTTCTGTTTGTTAAGAAAAATGATGGACCATGAGGATGTGCATCGATTATCGGCAGTTGAACCAGTTGACTGTGAAGAATAAGTATCCACTTTCGAGGATCAATGACTTGTTTGATCAGTTCAGAGGGGCTTTAGTGTTCCCTAAAATAGATCTTCATTCTTGGTATCATCAATTGAGGGTTAAGGAAGTCAATTTTCATAAGACTGCATTTAGGACTCGCTATGGACATTATGAGTTCCTAGTTATGCCTTTTGGTCTGACGAATGCTCTGGCCGCATTCATAGATCTAATAGACTAAGTATTTCAGCCCTTTCTTGGTCAGTTCATCATGGTCTTTGTAGAAGATATTTTGGTATACTCTAAGACTAAGGATAAGCATGATAAGTATTTTAGATTAGTGCTTCAGATAATCAGAGAAAAGTAGTTCTATGCTAAGTTGAGCAAGTGTGAATTCTGGTTGCGAGAGGTGACTTTTCTAGGGCATGTGGTTTCTGCTGAGGGGATTTGTGTTGATCCATGAAAGATTGAGGTTTGCTGGATTGGAAACAGTCTAAGAACATGTCTAAGATTCGTAATTTTCTGGGTTTGGAGGGTTATTATCGGCATTTTGTAGAGGGGTTCTCTCTGATTGTAGCTCCTTTTACCAAGATTCTGCGTAAGGGTGTCCCTTTTGTCTGAACTGATGCGCAACAATCGAGCTTTGAGAAGCTCAAGTATGTTCTGAATTAGGCTCCTATTCTGATATAGACTGAATCTGAAAAGGAGTTTGTGGTATACAGTGATGTCTCACACATTGGTTTGGGTTGCGTTCTGATACAGGATGGCAAGGTTGTGGCTTATGCGTCCCGTCAGCTTAAGACACACGAAAGGAGCTATCCAACATACGATCTCAAGTTGGTTGCAGTACTCTTTGAGTTGAAAATCTGGAGGCATTATCTGTATGGTGAGAGGTATATCATTTACACTAATTACAAGGGCCTCAAGTAACTTCTCACTCAAAAGAAGCTAAACCTTAGGCAGCGATGATGGATTGAGCTACTTAAAGATTACAACTGCACTATTGAGTGTTATCCTAATAAGGCCAATATGGTGGCTGATGCTCTAACCCGTAAAGCGATGTCTAATTTGATGGCGATATTTGCTCGCCTTAGCCTGTTTGATGATGGGAGTCTGTTAACCAAGTTGCAAGTCTAGCCGACTTGGATTGAACAGATTTGATGTAACACCTCAAACCCGGCCTGGAAGTTTGGCTCGAATCTGGCGTGTCACCTTGAAGTGTTTTTCGAAAACCATGTTTCCATTAAAAACCCTTCTTAATAATGAAAAACTTATACCCTTTTAAACCTTGATAGAAAACCTCAATTTGAATAACATTCTTAACGACTTTGTAAAAATCTTGGTAGTTGCGAAACTTACTTTAAAAACAATTGCGATTCGTGATGTTTTGAACAACAGTAATTGCTTTGGAAAATCGTGTTTTAATACTAGCAATTATAAGAACAATAAATAAAATTCCAAATTTGAAATCCAAAAAATTATAATGGCTTTACTACAACCCACATAAAACATTTAAAGGTAATAATCAAAACTATAACATAAACAGTGTGTGTAGCTTCCTCCGAGCCCCTCGCAACCCCGATCCATCTAAGGCTGGAAATTACCTGAAAGGCTAATAAATGGGGTTAGTTTACGAAAACTCAGTTTGAAATCCCTACTATAAAAAGGAACAATCAGTCATCTAAAAGAATTAAAAGTCGGCCCCACCTTACTTACGATTTGAAGACCAATCGGCCTTAGCCCATTACAACGACGAGACAGATGGACCTTAGCCCATTACGAATAAGAAACATTATCGAATTAGAACCAAAATGAGAATCAAAATCAAAATCGGTGATGAAATTAGAATCGAATCGATGTCGATGTGAATCGAGAATCGAATGTGAATGCAATCCTAACCCAATCCAGCCATATACACTCACGTACCAACCCTACACTCCATGTGGGGAATAACTCAACCCACCCAGCCCTACACTCCACAGTTGCAGCATTGCTGCTCAGTTATCAGTAAGTTGAGGCAAAGCCTCCAGTACGTGGACAAGCCACTTAACAAAATACGTGGCACAAAGCCATAGATAACTGTAATAACTTCAGCACATAGCCATCGATTCTGATAATATAAGCGGCGCGACCTTCGGTAAATATGATCGACACAGAGTCGTTAACAAATATGCTAGGTATATAGCCACAGGTAAAATACGTTTGGCACGAAGCCATAGTCAAGATGGCACAAAGCCATATTTAGGTTGGCACAGAGCCATCAATAACGGGTCTATAATCGACACGAAGTCCACAATATCGATACGAATCCCATAATAATAGCACACAGCCTTCGGTAACGTGATCGACACTCAGCCATCGATCGGTCAACAGATATTGTGACAGAGTCACCATATACAGATATTGTGGCAGAGCCACCAGAACAGATATTTGTGGCATAGCCACCAGAACGCTTCCTCCATCAATATAACCCATATCCCATGCAATAGATATAAATGTCATGGCATACAACATACAGAATCAGAATATCATGCCCATATTTGAATCAAACAGTCACAGTCAAGTCATTCATATCACCAACATATATTCACAATCAAATCTGTCAACTACACAGTCCAAGTTAGTCTCTTGCCCACAAGGGCAAAACAGTCATTTAACATCTTAGGGGCAAAATGAAAATTTTACCCCACAAGGCTATCTCGGTAATTCTACCTTACAGGGGTATTTCGGTAATTCTACCCTGCAGGAGTATTTCGGTAATTCTACCCTGCAAGGGTATTTCGATAATTCTACTCTATAGGGGTATTTCAGTAATTTCACAATAGAGGGTAAAACGGTAATTTTATAAATCGAGGGTAAAACGATAATTCTGTAACTCAAGGGTAAAACAGTAATTCTGTAAATAAAGGGTAAAACGGTAATTCTATAAATCGAGGGTAAAACAGTAAATCTATAAATCGAGGGTAAAATAATAATTCTGTAAATCAAGAGTAAAACGGTAATTTTGTAAATCAGGGGTATTTTGGTAATTTTACAAGTCAAGGGTATTTCAGTAATTTCAAAAATTACGAGTATTTTGGCAATTTTACAAACTAGGGGTATTTTGATAATTTTGCAAACTAGGGGTATTTTGGTAATGTTGTAAACTAAGGGTATTTTGGTAATTTTACAAACCAGGGGTATTTTGGTAATTATGTAAACCAAGGGTATTTCAGTAACTTTATAAATCGAGGGTAAAATTGTAATTTTACAAGTCTAGGGCATTTCAGTAATTGGTAAACTAAAGTATTCTAAACATGGATAACAATACAAATGGCCCTATAGCCCATTCTCGGGCCAAATGGTCCCACACGCTCGTGTGACCCTTTTAGCCCAAACCTAGCCATAGATATGCGATTCCCCTAGCCTAGTCCAATATTTACTACACAATCAAACAACTTATCCAATTGGGCCCGTAGGCCCATTAGGCTCACATGGCCCCTTTCGACTCATCGCGGTCTGAAGTAGCCATCCAACAACTAGAGTAGTGAGAAATACACACCTGATTGGAGACTGGAGTTAATCCACGCTTCGAGCACTCTTAGCCGACGCCCAACCCAAACGAGCACGCCATAAAGCGAAAGGGATCAGCCAAGAAAGGTACCTTTACTCTCCTCATGGTTTTCTCTATTTAAAGCCAGCTTCCCATCCACTCTTATGTTAGCTTCCCGATGTAGGATCCTCCAACATCGAGTTTAAATTCAACACCAACTCTTGCCGCCCCCTGTTAGCAAAATAAATGCTCTTTGCTTGCCATGGGATTCGAATCCATGCCTCCCCTCAATGTTCCACACGCCACTTGCCACTAAGCCACAAAGCTTTTTGTGTCACAATTTCTCCAACAATATTCTTAAGGCCTACCTACTACACCCAGGGTTTGATTCATCTTAAACCAAAATTTTTGCTAGAGTCCAGGTTTGAACCCAGGACTTCTCCAACACTTCTCAGCACACTTAACCACTAAAACAAGCCTTAATTAACGAAATTTGCATGCATAACAGAATATTATAAGCTGCCTTCAACTGCTCCCATGCTCAAGGCCCAAAACTTCTAGGCCCAAATTTAGGGTGTTACATTTGAGATAAGCAACTGGGGGATGAGTCTGTGGGGTTGCGGTTTCGTCAGATTGAGAATGGTACTACTTCTGATTTTGGGTTGAATAATAATGGTGTGTTATGCTTTCGAGGCCAGATATGTGTGTTGAATGATTCGGATTTGAGACAGTCGATTTTGAGGGAGACACATAATAGCTCTTATGCTATGCATCTCGGTGGTAATAAGTTGTATCATGATCTCTGTGAACTGTACTAGTAGTCGGGTTTGGAGCGTGAGGTTACTGATTTCGTTACTCGTTGTCTGACATGCCAGCAAGTTAAGGCTGGGCACCAGTTACCTTCGGGTTTGTTGCAGCCAGTTAAGATTCCCTTACGCATGGCGATGGACTTCGTTAGTGGGTTGCCTTTGACACTCACTAAGAAGGATTCTGTTTGGGTCATCGTAGATCGATTGACCAAGTCTACTCACTTTATTCTGGTTCAAACCGACTACTCTTTACATAAGTTAGTGAAGCTCTATATCTCGAGATTTTTAGATTGCATGGGCTTCTAGTGTCAATTATTTCCAATAGAGATCCTCGCTTCACATCTCGATTTTGGAAGAAATTGCATGAGGCTCTGGGTTTGAGATTGGACTTCAGTATTGCGTTTCATCCTTAGACCGATGGTCAATTTGAGAGGGTGATTTAAATATTAGAGGATATGTTTCAGAGTTGTGTGATTGATTTCCGAGGGAGTTGGGAGGATTATCTGCCGCTGGTTGAGTTCGCCTACAATAACAGTTTCCAGGCTAGCATTCAAATGGCACCTTACGAGGCTCTGTATGGTAGTAAGTGTCGCAGCCCGCTATGTTGGACTGAGTTAGGTGAACATCGAGTTCTGGGTCCTGAGTTGGTTTCTAAGACTGAGGATAAGGTTAGACTGATTCACGATCGTCTAAAAATGGCTTCTAATAGACAGAAGTCTTATGCGGATCTAAAGAGGTGTGATATTGAGTATTCTATGAGGGACTTCGTCTTTCTTAAGGCTTTACCGTGGAAGAAGGTTTTGAGATTTAGCCTTAAGGGCAAGTTGTGCCTTAGGTTCATTGGGCCGTATAGGATTCTGTAGCGTGTGGGACCGGTTGCTTATCAGTTAGAGCTACCTCCAGAGTTAGACCGTATCCATGATGTCTTTCATGTTTCGATGTTAAGGCGATATCAGTCTGACCATTCTCACGTTGTCTCTGTTGAGGAGATCGAGGTTAGACCGGACTTGACGAGAAGGTGCTGGTTCAGATTTTGGATCGCAATATCAAGGTTCTGAGGAGGAAGTCCATATCGTTAGTGAAAGTTCTGTGGCGAAATCATGGCACTGAGGAAGCCACGTGAGAACCTGAGGACGCAATGCGTTAGCAGTATCCTCATTTATTCTGACCAGGTAAATTTTGAGGTCAAAATTTCTTTTAGGTGGTAGAGTTGTAACGCCCTAAATTATTTGTTTTTGTTTCTGTAAATTTTTTACACAACTGTGTATCTGCTTCAGTGGTTAAGTTTTCTGGATGTGTGTGTGAGGTCTCAAGTTCGAGATCTTTAGCAAATTTTGTTATTTTTTTGGAACTAACCCCTATCTTTGTTCCGTGGGTTTTAATTGAATTCCTATAAACCTATATCAGAATGAGCCTATTGGTTCGAGTGGTAAGAGTGCTGGTATGTTAGAGGTCCTGTGTTCGAATCCCTGTGCGACGTGGGTATTTTATTTTTGCTCGGTTTTGGGTTAAGAGTATTAGTGGGATCTAAATTCTGAGTAGTGGGTGGTTGTGTTTGAGAAAATTTGGGATATGTTTTCATATTTGATTTTTCTTTATTGATTTTCCCCAAATTCCTTGTTTCTTTTTGACGTTTTCATCTTCCAAAGCAAAGAAAGATCCCCAATTTTATTTCCTCATCTTTACTTTCTAACAGAGGGTTTTCTCTTTATTTCTTTTCTTCGACTTTGCATCTAACCCTCGTTCTTGTGCGTTCTGAACGTTTGGTTTTATGTAATCAGTAAGTGGGTTTGCGTTTGCAATTTTTCTCATCGTTTTTTCTGAAGATTGAAATGTTGTTATATTTTATGGTGTAGGAGAAGTCGGCGAACTGTGATTTTCGTTTCGTCTGTGGATAGGTGTTCAAGGTGTTTTTCGACATTGATAAGTCAAGTTTTGGTCAGATTGTTATTGAAAAATTCATAAATATAGTTGCTAAATCGATCTTGGTATACTGTTTTTAGGTCTTGGAAGGCTCGGGAGTAGTTTTGCATCTATTCGATACCAGATGTGTACCGGAAATGCAGAAAAACGGGATTTGAAAAAAGCCAAAAAATGAATCTGTCGACTCTACATGGGCATGTGGTCACTCGTGTGGTAGGCCGTGTGCGAGAACATGGCCGTGTGGTCGACAAAGGCATGGTCGTGTGTAGCCCACGACCATGTGGGGGCTCGAGTGTGGCCGTGTGGCCTACACAGGCTAGGCCAAGTTGGGCGTGTGGGCCCACACGGGCATGACACACAGATGTGTCGACTATTGGGCCATGCCATGTGGGCCACATGATGAGGCCAATCTGAGCGTGTGGGACACATAAGCATGTGGGCCCATACAGGGAAGCCACATTGGCATGTGGGCCCTTTATACTGAAATTTTTCATAGGGTTACACGGGTTGCCCTAATCGATTGTGGGCCTGCCATAGGGTCGGCAATGTAATGCCCCGGTTTTTAGGGGTTAGAAGTTTTGAGTTTTGGTGGCTAGGGTCTGAGTATGAGGTATGCTATGGTGGTTTGTTGCGTGATTAGATGACAAAATGAGCTTACTAGTCTAGTGGTTAGTTCTATAATTGTGTATCCCTGGGACGCGTGTTCGAATCCTTGTGGGTGTGTCTTAGAGAAATATTTTTATTTAATTATTTAGTTTAGTATTTAGTGATTTATTTTCTTCTATTATTTTTATTTTTATTTTTATTGCCTTTTTCCTTTTGCACGTTTTTTTTATTTTTTTCTCTCTTTTGCTGGGATTTTGGTTTTCTTTTTCTTTTTGGTTCGTTCTCTTTGAAAACGATGGGGTGTGATTTCCGAAGAGCCTTTGGTTTCCTAGTCGTCGAGTCGATTGTTGGATGCCTCCGATCACAATTAGGTGTGGGATTTGAAACTCGACTATTTCTTTTTCCTTATTATCGCTAATTATTGATTTAACATTCTCGAGAGTTCTCTAACTATGGGTTTTGGTATTAATTGTTAAAGCAGTATGGGGAAAATATCATATTTTGATATACTATTGTTTTAGTAACGTTTGGAGGCTATTTCGATGGCTAAATAGATAATTTTGGCTTGTTCCAAAGTGGTTTCATGGCCATAGGGGTTTCCACACAGCGTGTGTCGATACATACGGTCGTATGCTTTTGGAAATTAGGGTTTCCAAGTTGATTTGGGTGCCACACGACCGTGTGGCCAATTTGGGGATTTTGCCGATCTTCACACGGTTGTTTCCCTTGGGTACACGGGCGTGTGTGTTTGAGAATTAGGGATTTAGTGATTTGGTGTCACACGGCTGTGTGACCGATTTGGGGATGTAGGAATCCCACAAGGGCGTGTGAGACCCTCACACGGCCGTGTCTGCCCTGGACTCTATTTTAGTGCAAATGGATAGTGAATTACACGGCCTGTTCCCATGGCCATGTCCCTGGTCCACATAGGTGTGTGCCTCAGTCACACGGGCGTGTGCCGCAGGCACACGGTCATGTGCCGTTTTTTACATGGGCTTGTGACCTCCCACACGGCCTAGGCATTTCCCACATGACCAGAGCACACGGGCGTGTCGTCCTAAGTCACTTAAATTGGTTCTATGTATGTTTCTGATTTGAAAATGTGTTTGTGTATTTCAACCCTTGGCTAAGCCTTAAAAAAGGGTAATCAAGACTTTGATTTAGGCTTCGGCTTACGTGCATTCTACAACTGTTATGTGTGAGAGGTTGATTCTAAATCTGATTTTTTGGGTGTGTGCATATCTTTTCTGTTTGATTATCTGTTAATGCTTTTGTACAAACCCGGTTCTGCCCGGGCCTCAAAAAGCCCTACCAATTAACCCAACAATTAAACTAAAACTACCCAAGCCCAATACCCAAAACTAACCCAAACAACAACAGAAGCCCACCTAAGCTAGCCCAATCCCGAAACCCTAGCCCCCCTAAAGCTGCCAACCACCGAACCTCCCCACTTGCATCTGCCACCACCTGCCCACTGTAGCACCGGCCACCAACTCGGGTCACCTCCACCGCCTCTGCACCTGCAACCATTAAAATGAAATGACAGAAAGTAAAAAAAGAAAAAGCACTTGTAAAAGGCTATAAAAGCCATCAAAAAAATAATGTAAAGGGGGGAGGAACGAAAAAGAATGGATTAAAATCCAAAAAAAAAACATAGTAAGCTAATAAAAAAAACAAATTCATCACAAAGGTCTTTCTTTAGTTTATTTTTATCTTTATTTTCTTCTTTCGCACATATATACATATTTCTTTTATTTTTCTTTCTAAAAAACAGCATATATATATAGATATATATAGATATAGATAAAAAAATAAAAAAATAAAAAAATAATACCTTTTTCGATTTTTGGCCACTGTACTACGGTGGCCGGCAATGATGATTGCCGAGTCCTCATGGAGCATATACCTGCAGAGAAAAAAAAAGAAGAAAGGTGATTTTTTTTAAAACAGATGAGAAAGTGATTATTTTTAAAAAATTTTGGCCTTAAATAGACCTCCAAAACGACGTCGTTTTGGGCAGGCCTTTTAAGCACCAAAACGACGTCGTTTTGCCTTGACCCGACCCGATCCGACCCGCTCCACTAAGGATCCGCGTGTTTTTTCGACGGAATGGCTATTTGCGCGTTTAGCCCTTCCGCATTTTTTTGCTTTTAAATTTCATTTTTTTTGCTTTTAATTTATGCCCAGAAATTTTATTTCTTTTCCAATTTAGTCCCTTTGAAGCTGCGCGTTTTGGGACAAAGGGTTATTACCCATTTTAGTCCTTGCTGGTTATTTGCGTGTGCGAATTAATCCCCTCTTCTTTTATTTATTTCAGATTTGCCCCAAAATTTTGTTTTCAGATTCAATTATGTCCTTTCTATTACTTTTGGTTGTTTTATTACATATTTATATTATTATATTTGCACTTATATTTATTTTATTCTAATGTCATTATTATTATCACTTCATTGTTATTATTATTAATATTAGTGTATGTTTCATTATATATGTATGTATATATATTTTTATATATAGTATTATTTTAATTACTTTATTTTAATATTATTATTATATTATATTTACTCTTTGTATTTCAATATTATTATTATTATTATTATTATTATTATTATTATTATTATTATTATTATTATATATATTAGTGTATATTTTTTATGTATATATATATTTATATATAGTATTGTTTTTTATTACTTTAATTTAATATTTTATTATATTTTCTTTTTGTATTTCTATATTATTATTATTATTATTATTATTATTATAATAATAATAATAATATAGTAGTGTGTATTTTATTATATACGTATATATATATATATATATATTTATATATAGTATAATTTTATTTACTTTACTTTAATATTATTATTATTATCATCATTTTGTAATTACTATTACCATTGTATTATGACTATTATTATATTTTCATTTTCTTATTACTCATCTATTATGTTTCTTATCTATTTATATTTTCATTATTATACTATATCTATTATTTATTAGTATTTTACTACTATTATTAGTATTAGCATTTTTAATCAATACTTATGTGTATGTATTATGTTTTTTAATACTATATTTTAATACCATACATGTTGTGTATATTCTTAATACTATATTGTGTATATATTTTTTAATAACTACATTATGTATGTATTTTTAAGCGCTATATTATATACATATTTTTAATATTGTGTATATACTTTTTATTCCTATATATTTTAATACATATTTGTATATATTTATATATCGTTATTATTAGTTATTTTTTATATTATTCTTGTTTTGAATAAATATTGTATATATTTTTAATCTAGTATTATATGTTTCAACATATATATGTTCTCTACTATTTCATATTTACATTTTACTATTATTATAATGTTTAATACCATATGTATTATTATCGTTTTATACTATTATTATTTATATTATTATTATTATCGTTTTCGTTATCATTGTCATTTTATTTTGCCATGTTTTATTTATTTATTTACTTATGTATTCGATCATTTCATTTTCCTCATGCATTTGTTTATATTTACATATTACTAGCCTTGCTATTATTTCATCTTTTATAATTCTTGATATTATTGTTTTTAACTCTATCGCACCTATTATTATGTTATTATACGTATTAATACCATAATTTGCTTTTATGTTTTACTATAAATCACGTTATATTTTTTACTCGATACATTAAAATAATTCTTTCATGAAAGTAATATTCCGTATTTGGTAATTCGAGACAATCGTGCCCTAACTTACTGGGTTTCGATTTTTCTCATTTAACCTAAATAACGGAATATTCTTTTAAATCACAATACGAGTTTTGAAAATATGCTTATTCTCGGAAATACGAGGTGTTGTGTCCTAACTTACTGGGTATGACATTTTGTTAGCTCGAAATAAGATTTCAAGTAAAGGCAATATTCGGTGTTTGGAAATTCGAGGAAACGTGCCCTAACTTACTGGGTTTCGATTTTCCTCGTTTGCCCTAACTAACCGAATTTCCTTTTAAAAAGAGGTTAAAATATACGAATTTCTGAGTAAAAGGCAAGCTTATTCTCAAAAGTTCGATATGTCGTGTCCTAACTCACTGGACATGACATTTTGTTACTTCGAGATGAGAATGTATTTAACGTTAGAATGTTTTTTTACAAAAGGAAGGATCGTGTTTCAAACTTTTTCAAGTTTTCAATTTTCGATCTTAGGACACTAATTAATCAACTAGGTACCAATTTTGGGCGTATCGAGGGTGCTAATCCTTCCTCGTGCTTAACCGACTCCCAAACCTGTTTTCTTGATTTGCGTTGACCAAAATTATTGTTTAAATAAATCAAACCATTTATTAAAAACAACCACTTTTGTGAGGTGACTCGATCACACCTCATCAAAAAAGATTGGTGGCGACTCTCATTTTTCATTTTTGTTTCCAAAACTTAAGTCGATTCTCGTTTTAAAAAAAAAGGTTTCGACAGCTTTATTGTTCTATGAGATGGTATGCATTCATACATTTGCATAAGTAAAGTTTTGGGGGATTGTAAAGAGAAAGAAGACTGATTCTGATCTGATCTGGCAGGTTTATACGTACAACAATTTATCGTACTGTACCGCATGTGCGTTAGCTTTGTTGCGTACTATTATCTGGTCTGGCAGTTTAACTGCAACCCCATCTATATGGCGGACTACCGCATTACACAATCTGATACTATTATCCGTCTCGCGCGGTTTAAGCGTAACTTTGTCTATCTGGCGGACTATCGTATTACAATCTGACATATCGCTAGACCTGCTGCGTATTATTATCTAAGTGGCTTAGTCTACATATGTGGTGTGTAGGGTTAGATGGGCCTTTCGAGGTCCTAATTGGTTTGTTTGGTTGGATGAGCTTAGACAGCTCTTATGTGGTGTGATTGGGGGACAGAGATGTGTGTTGGCTAGATGGGTGGGTTCTTATTCGTCTGCATTTCATCTGCATCTATCTTTGGGTTATGATTGTAAGATTTGTTAACTGTATTATGTTGTCTGAATGGTTTTTGTACTAAGACTATTGTGTGCACATGATGTACTTTGTTTGACAAGTTTGGTTGGGACGTTGGTTCCAAGTACTCTCTGACTCTATGACTGTTTAAAATTCTATTGCACTTCTGTTTTGAATAATGTATTTTTGTTTTTATCTTGATTCAAACTCACACTAAGCTCGAATAGCTTACCCCCTCTTAGTGTTTCCTTTTAGGTACTTTTTCTGAATTCTGACACTGGACTCGGTGTTCGAAATCTCGGACAGTCTTGCTGAAAATGAATTATTATCAGTTTGCATTTTCAATTTCTATTATGCTATTAAGTTTTGAAATGTAAGGTTTTTAATATTGTGGTACAAACTCTGTTTTAAGATTTACCTATTTTCATTATTCTGGTTTCATATACTAAATTTAACTAAAATTCTATTGACTGAATTATAAACAATTAAATGTTTTGGTTCGACGTGGTAACTTATGTTTTTAAAAAATTTACCTACGATCACTTTAGTGATCAATGTGACATCCGAGATTCGTTCTATACTTCTAGGCCAGGTTTTGGGAGGTAAAGGCTAACTAAAACTATATGATCAGTTAGATTGAAACACTATTTTGAGCATGTCTCTGTTATGTATATCTATTATCTGTTTATATAAGCATATTAAGCATGTTGTATCTGTTAAATCTGCATATGTGCTCTGTATCTATTTTGGGATTGGTCTTGTATATGGAGGAAGTATTCTGTAGGCATTGAATGCCTTTATTCTGGCATCTTGCTGCATATTATATCTGATATGTGTCTTAATTACGCGACGTGTTGTGTAGGGATGAGTGGGTGTTTTTAACCCCACATGGTGTGATGGGATGGTCAGAGATGGTGTATAGAGGATGGGGTAGGATTTTGCATATTTGTATATGTATCTGATTCTGTTACTGTATATGAAAAAGACATGAGTCCGTATCTATATCTATTCTGGTTATGTGTATGATGATTGTATGGTTGCATGCTTAATTCTGTTGGGTTACACACTGAGTTTACGTAAACTCACCTCTGTTTCTCTGTTTCTGTTCAGGTAATCCATAGTCTTTAGTGGATTGGTGCAGCAGGGACTCAGTGGTGACCGCTCTTCTGTAAAATCGTATTGAAAATATTGATTTATGGTTTATTTTCTATTTTTGGGTAATGTTTTGAGAGTTTTTAATTTTTGGGACCCTCTGGACTTTATGACTTTTAACTGTTGGTTTTGCATTTAATTGCTTGATATTTTGCATGCATGATAATATGCTTTACTGAAACGAATTTTACATCTAAATGAGATTTTTGCTAAAAACACAAGACAGATTTTATAAACATATCGATTTGATAAGCTTTCGCTGAAAAACAAGTTTTGACAAACAATCTAATTAATCAACATTTTTGAAAATGGTATAAAGAACCTGAGATCAAGAATTGAAATGAATTTATGAATTTTAAAACTCATTATCTGTGATATCTCCGGATTCGGCCATAGCATCTAGGTCGGGTTTAAGGTTTTACAATATTTGTTTCTTTGGATATTTGATGGAAGAAAATCGATAGTTGTTGTTCGATAAACAATTTTTGTTAAGTGATTTTGGATGAAATAGTCATTTAGGAATTAAATTGAAAAATATAAATTTTACATGGTAAAATTATGAAATAAATGAAATATAGGGCTTGCTAAGGACCTATATGAAATCCAACTATTATGGGTTTTGGGAAAATTACATGATTTTTCAATTTGTGAGATAGAGACTAAATTGAAATGAAATCAAAAGTGAAAGGAAAAATTGTAATTTTGCTAAAATATGAATTTGGGTTAAGTTGAATAAATTAAATATTGAATTGAGCTGAATTTATTCGTTTAGATCAAGACAAACCTCGTACAGCTTTAGATATGGGCAAAGATAAAGTTTTGGAATAGTCGCCTCCGTATCTACATTTAATCATCGATGTAGGTTCGTGTAGTGAAATTGTATTTATATATTTTTAATTGAGTTATACATGTATTGTGAATTGCCCCATATATATACCGATCACATATCCAACGATTTTACGTCGACTACCAAGCCTCGTTTGAACCTTAGGAATTCGTAGGATACAAATGACATGTCATTAGGGTTTACATGATTCGAGTGCTGGTCCTGAACATCCTACCGATGGCTGAGCTTTGGCATGTGTTGCAGATACTCCACTGCTTGTGTGAGTAGCATCATGTAGCTACATTTCGACCCACAAGTCATGTGAGCATTTTGATACACAGCTCATGTGAGCATTTATGTACAGGAATTAACAGATTACAGTTATATGAGTTAGCACACTATGTGTGAGCTATCCCGGGTATCCAACGGTATTTTAAATGGTTCAACATACACCATTCGATTATGAAATAGTAAGAGTTCGATATGAACTAAGACATGAAAACATGTGAATTTCATTGAATTGGTGATACATGGTATATTGAGAGTTGAAATGGATGATATATGCATATGATACATGATTAAATATTGAGCTCATCCATTATTATATTGCTTATGTTATATGTGTAAATGGCTAAAATGTTTGGTGTAAATGCTTAGGCTTTGGCCAAGTGGTGGTTAGATTATGCCATGTTTAATCTACTTATTATGTAATGAAATGGTAAGTGTATTTTATATTATAGGAACTTACTAATCATTTATGCTTACTCTATGTTATTTTTCGTGTTTTATAGTGAATCGGAAGCTTGTAGGAGTTATATCATACTATCCATCGGCTATATCGGTACTTTTGGTGTTTTAAGTTTTGGTTATAATGGCATGTATATGATTATGGTCGTTAAAGTAGCCATTTGTTTTGGTTTGTGTTTATGGCATTTTAGGTGATGAATAGAATTAGTTTTGATATGTAAATATTTGGCCTTAAAATGGTTGATATCTTGGTTCATGGTGCCTGGATGGTTAAAGATGTGATGGTAGTTTAAAATGCATATTATAATTAGTCTTGTGATTTATTTAAATATGGTGATTTGGTACATTTGCTATAAATGACACATATGGCCATTTGTGCTAGTTGTTGAATGGGACATTTGATACCTTTTGGTGTGAATTTGATAGGTAAATCAAATGGTATGTTTTGGCATAAAATTAGTTAGAAGTTAGTTGAACATTTTGGCTAATTTGAGTATATGGTTATACATGTTTAGGTGTTGAGATTGAGGTGCCCTTTGCGCATATTGGTTGTATGCAAATGTACCATATTTGGATAGCTTGATTATGTATGGTTTTAGTGAAATTTGAAGGCTTGTCTGTTTGTGCAAAATTTGGTTGTAGGTATGTGCTTGAATGGGTGAGAAAAATGGCTTGGAAATGACCTATTTTTTGTCCACACGGGTAGAGACACGGGTGTGTATCTCAGCCGTATGTGACACACAGCTAGGTGGCACGACTGTGTGTCCCTTATAGCTTTCAAAGGGTTGCAAGTCAGGCTCTGGCTTGGTCGTGTGACCTAAGTCAGTGAGTTACACAGGCACGGACATGGCCGTGTGTCTTACTTCGAATGTCCACACGGCCGTGTGACCCCTACAGTTTTGAAAATTTTCATTGTTTCCTGAAAAATTCTATTAGTTTCCGATTTAGTCCTGACTTGTTTCTAATGTGTTTTCAAGGCCTCAAGGGCTTGTATAAGGGACGATATGCATGTTATTGATTGGTTTTTCAATGAACAATTATGTGAATTAAAATGTTTGAAGTTTTCATTTTTTTTGAAGTGTAAACTGCGGTAATGCTCCGTAACCCTATTTCGGCGACGGATATGGGTTACGGGTGTTACAACTAAGAAATGTATAACAAGAAACTCAATTTCTACAAAGAATTTCTATAGTGACTCTTTATAGAACAATCTAATAATATTAGAAAATAAGGAAGGATAGAAAGAACTTTTAGAATTTGTCGGTATGTTCTCCAAATGAAATCTCATTCCTAGTTATAGGAATTTTCATGTCTCTTCATAGAGATGTCTTTCAATAGGCATCTTTATGAATAAATGAAAAATAATAATTATTCATTTTATTTTATAACTATTCAAGTATATTGTTTGAATAGTTATAATTCTTTTCAAAAATTAAATTATACAACTTTTGACTAATGACCAAAAGATTTATCTTTTTATTAATTACACCCATTCATTTATAATTATTGGAATATTATAAATACTTGAAAATGTTCCAGCAAATAGTGCGTTAGCCTAATGGTCAAGGTGTTCACCATCTTAAGTGTGGTCAGTGTTCAAATCATACTAATGACGTTGTAATTAGGACTTTGCCCTCCTCCTATTCAAAAAAAAAATTATCCTTCATACTCTTAAATTGATGATAGAGGAGACATTTGTCCCCCTTTTACGTCCCTAAAATTCCATTTTCTTGTAGTGTCTTTTAAACATGTAAACTTCATTAAGTTTATAGTATTTAGGACCGCTTCAAATGCTTTTATTTGTTTGGATAATGAAGGTATCTTCTTTATCCCTTCAAACAGTTTTAATTAGTATGAAGAAACTCAAATTTATAAATCCCTACCTCAGAAAAACATCTCAATACACAAGAAAGAAAAACAAAAAACTGAAGCATCCAAATATATATATATATCAAGCTGTTGGAACAAAGGCAGCAAACAAGCAAGCCAAAAAAACAAAAGCAAAACAGAAAGATTGAAGCAAAAAATAAAAGGAAGGAGTTTGAATAAAAATGATAACCGGGCAACAACTATTTCCATTGATGATTTCAAAAATATAAGTGAGTTACATGAAATTGGATAGTTACCTAATGATATAACTGCTCCCACTAATACATAACTAATGTAATCTTTGAATTACATACAAAAGCAAGCTGACATAACAACTATTACATCAAAATTCAAATAAAAAACTAATCCTACCAACTTAAATAACAAGTTACAAGTAAATTGAACAAGTTACAATTGAACCAAAATAAACAAAAGAAAGCAAACTAGCTACTGCTCTTAGTTCAGGTCCAATGCTGATCTGCTTGCTGAGCTGCTGATGGTCACATGTTGCACTGCAGGCCAATGCTCAACACTCCTCCTTGGACTATATGTAACATACACCAATTTTGCTTCTTAAGGCTTCAAATCTTGTAGAACTTAATAGCTTAGTCAAAATATTTGCCAATTGGTTTTCTGAGCTACAATGAACAAGACTTCTCTCTTTTGATTGCTCAGCCTCTCGAACAAAATGGAATTTAATCTTGAAATGTTTAGTCTTACCATGAAAGACTGGATTTATAGCTATGGCAACTACTAACTGGTTATCAACCATAATTTCAGTTGCTTCAACTTGTTCTTCATTCAGATCACATAGCAGCTTTCTAAGCCAAATGGCTTGATTAACAGCTGCTGCAGCTGCAATATACTCTACTTCAGCTATGGATTGAGTAACAGTTTATTGCTTCTTTGAGCTCCAACAAAAAACTCCTAAGCCAATAGTGAAAAAGTAACCAGAGGTACTCTTCATGTCATCGACAGAGCCAGCCCAATCACTATCAGAATATCCAATTAGCTGAAGCTCTTTTCCTTTTTCAAACTTGACTCCATAGCTCAAAGTCCCCTTGACATATCTAAGGATTCTCTTAGCTGCTTTAAAATGAATTACATTATAGCAGTGCATAAACCTTGACAGGAGACTAACACCAAACATAATGTCTGGCCTTGTTGCTATTAAGTATAGCAAGCAACCTACTAAGCTTCGATATTCCTTCTCATCAACCCTCTCTTGATTTCCACTACTAGTCAGCTTCTCCCCTTGAGCTACTGGTGTGCTGACTACCTTGCAATTAGTCATGCAAAATTTGTTGAGAATCTTCAAAGGAAAGGCATGCTGGCTGATAAAAATGCCTTGATCAGATTGGTTCACTTTCATGCCAAGGAAGTAAGTCATGACTGTAACGCCCTAAATTTTGGGCCTAGAAGTATTAGGTTTTAGGCAGGGGTGCAGCTAGGAGACTACACATAAATATTTAATTGTGTAAGAAAGTGACGCGAAAGTATGTCTGGCTTAGTGGTTGTGTGCTCTGGAAGTGTCTGGGAAGTCATGGGTTCAAGCATTGGCTTCCACAAAAAAAAAATTGGTTTTTAAGGATAAAACCTTTATCTTTGGCTAGTAGGGTTATAAGTTTATTTTGGTAAGAACATGACATAATGGACCTGCTGGTCTAGTGAATAGTGGCTTGTAGAGTGTGCTAGGGGTCTGATGTTTGAACCCCTGCTTGTGCAAATGGAGATTATTTTTGCTGATGCCCATGAAAGAAAGTTGTGTTTGACTGAAACACCAAAGGTTTGAACAGATTTGAATGGGGTTGTTGTTAGCTAAATTTAGGGAGTAAAAAGAGGGATTTTCAGTTGCTGAGGTTTGTAAACAAGAGGGATTTTAGGAGGAAAGAGGGGAATTCGAATTTGCTGGAATTAGTGTGCCGAAATTGGACTATGGCATTCAAGGTTTCTGATAAACCATAAAGTATACATATTTCTATCCCATGCTTAGCACATTTTATGGATGATTTCTCCTTAGATTTGGTGAATCCAATGCTCATAATGCCTTAATTTTATGTTTTATAATCAGGAAAGCATAGGAGAATAAAAAGAGCGAGAAACGGCCCAAAAACTGATAAAATGGGCCAACGTACAAAATCAACACGACCTGGACTTCCTCACACAGGCAGACCACACAGCCGTGTCAATTTGGCAGAATCGAAGAACGACTCACATGGGTAGACCACACGCTTGTGGCTATTTAACAGGCTCGGCCACGGCCTGAAGCAATCGCACACGAGCGTGTCCCTATCGAGCCCAAGTAGAGTCCTATTCGAAAAATGCCACTTTTGAGGGCTCTTAGGCATTCCAAAGCCTATAAATACACCCTAGAAGAGGAGAAGAAAGATGGCACAGAGTAGAAAGCAAGGAATTACTCGAAGAAAATTGATTGATCCATCTCAGAAGCTGGATTCATCTAAAGATCTCCTCTCAATTTCCCTTCAGGAGTTTTGGGTTTTTCTTTATGTTTTGTATTCATTATTCTTCTGAGATGTTTTCCTTTATAGTTATGAACTAAACCCCTTAAATACCTAAGGGGAATGAAACCTAAGACGGATCTTGTTATTATTATCTAAATTGTATGATAAATTTTTAAACTTATTCTTAATTATGTGTTCTTAATTCTTGTTTTGGTATTTCAGGATATTGATTCAAGTTAATGCACTTATTCCGAGGAGCAAAAGTCCCTGTCTAAGAGTAACATTGTCATAATTAAGCGGAGTTGATTGCGCGCCTAGAGATAAGGTGACAAGATTTTGCCGGATTAGGGTGAAACCTAATAAGGGAATCCATAGATCGAGTTAATGCAATTCTAGGGTGTTAATTAGAAAGAGATTTCAATTATTCAACCTAGGGCTAGACGTTATTAGTCTCGAGAGAGATAATAATATAACTTAGGGATTTCTACGGAACAAGTTGAATGAATAAATTGTCTGATTCAGAGTTAAATAACAAGTAAAGTCTAGGTGGATTTTTCCTTGGGTATTGTCTTAATCAATCAAATTTTCTAAAAAATATTTTTCCAATTTCTTTTTGTGATTTCTTAGTTAATTAATTAATTAGATAGACAACCCTTTTTATTTTTAGGCTAGATAATAAAAAGACAGTAAATACTAGTACTTTTAGTTCCTTTGGGTTCGGCAATCCGGTCTTGTTAAAGTTATACTACTGTTCGATAGGTACACTTGCCTTCATCGTGATAATAGTTAGTTTCAAGAATGATTCATTATAAATATTTAAAACCTACCACGAATATCACGTATTAAGTTTTTGGCGCTGTTGCCGGGGAGCTAAGATATTAGGAACACTAGATTTTTATTACTTTAGCCATTTACTTTTACTGCAATTTAAATTTTATTTTAATTTTTATTATAATTCCTCTTTTCCCTTTTTCTGGCAGGTTATTATAGTTTATGACTAGAAGAAACCCGTCAGGACCATTACTTTTTGATAGTGAGTTCGATCGCACAGTTCGCTGAAACCAAAGAGAAATAAGGCGAAGCTTAAGATACACAGAGGACGAGCAAGAGAACGATATTCAAACCACAACCGAGGAGATAGCTGAAAATCAGGATAACCCGATACCTCCTGCGATTGTTGTTAATCCAGTAAATCAGAATCCTGTTCCACGCAATATGTATGATTATGCTAAACCTACTTTAATAGGAATTGAATCGAGTATAGTTAGACCTGCTATTGCTGCAAATAATTTTGAACTGAAACCTAGCACAATTCAAATGATACAACAGTTTGTTCAGTTTGATGGTTTGCAAGATGAGGATCCAAATACTCATTTGGCGAATTTCCTGGAATTCTGTGATACATTTAAAATCAATGGCGTTTCTGAAAATGCTATACGTCTTTGATTGTTTCCCTTTTCATTGAAGAACAAATTTAAACAGTGGTTGAACTCGTTACCACGAGGGTCAATTACTACTTGGGAACAAATGACTGAAAAGTTTTTATTAAAATATTTTTCGCCGGCTAAAACGGCTAAATTAAGTAATGATATCTCTTCTTTTGTGCAGATGGATTTAGAAACACTTGACGATGCATGGGAGAGATACAAGGACCTCTTGAGAAGATGCCCTCACCATGGGTTAGCACTCTGGCTACAGGTTCAAACGTTTCATAATGGCCTGAATCCCTCGACTAGACAAATGGTTGATGCAGCTGCTGGTGGAACTATCAATAATAAAACATCTAAAAAGGCTTACAAATTTATAGAAGAAGTGACACTGAATAATTATCAGTAGCAAGTCATAAGGACAAAGCCAACAAAAGCAGCCGGCATTTTCAACGTCGATTCGGTCACCATGGTCTCAAATCAGGTAGAACTTTTGAATAGAAAAATTGATGGCTTTCTTGGTTCTTCACAAGTTCACCTAGTAATACAATGCGAAGTAAGCGGATGATCGAGCAATTCAGAATACCCACCATATGGCTACAACATAGAGAACGAGCAGCTAAATTATATGGGTAATAATCCTCGATCTCAAAACAATCCATATAGTAACACATACAATACAGGTTGGAGGAACCACCCAAATTTCTCATGGGGAGGCCAAGGAAATCAGAGACCACCTCCAGGCTTCCAACAACCACCCTACCAACAAGAGAAGAAGCCGAACCTTGAAGAGATGCTCACAAAGTTTATATCGGTGTCAAAAACTCATTTTTAGAATACCGAGACAACACTTAAAAATCAACAAGCATAGATCCAATGGCTCGAAACTCAGATTGGACAGCTTGCCAAGTTGACTTCTAAACGACCACAAGGTAGCCTGCAAAGTAACACTGAATCTAACCCTAGGGAGCAACTCAACGCGATTACCAGTCAAGATGAGGAAGAGTTAGTTACACCTGAACCAGAACCAAGGCAAGAAATTGTGATAAGCAAAGGTAAAGGTGAGGTAGGCCACAATGAGCAGAAATCGGTAAGTACAGAATACAAACCTCGTGTGCCATACCCTAATGCGACAAGGAAAGACCGCTCAGATGAACAATTTGGTAAATTCCTTAAGCTTTTAAAGAAATTACATATTAACTTACCATTTATTGAAGCCCTTTCGCAGATGCCGAACGCCGTCAAATTTCTAAAAGAGCTTCTAGCAAATAAATTAAAATTAGATGAAGCGTCGCATGTGAAACTAAACGCAGTTTGCTCAGCCATCCTACAGAATAAGCCACCTAAAAAATTAAAAGATTCAGGGAGTTTTAAATTCCTTGTTTAATTGGTAGTTTAGATGTTAATAATGCGTTAGCTGATTCAGGGGCTAGTATTAATGTCATGCCTTATAAAATGTTTAAGCAACTAGGTCTTGGGAAACCCAAACAAACTAGGATGAGCATTCAATTAGCAGATAAAACTATCAGATTTCCTAGGGGTATTATTGAAGATGTACTCGTTAAAATTGACAAATTTATGTTCCCAGTTGATTTCGTTGTTCTAGATATAGAAGAGGATAGTAACACTCCTTTAACTTTAGGAAGGCCATTTTTAGCAACTGCTAGAACAATTATTGATGTTGGCACAGGTGAACTCACACTTCGTGTGGGAGATGAAACAATCACCCTTCAAGCTTGTAACGCGAATAACACATTGAATATTGAAGGTGATTATTCAGACCGTCACACTAAAATTGACCATATGGTGCAGCCTACTTTGCAGAAAATAAGTTCGAAGAGCCTGCATGAGCCATGTTCAAACAACAACAAAGGACCCATCTATGAAGAACGAAGGCTACAAATCGAAGAGCTAGATGAATGGCGGACACATAAATTTAGAAAACACAATAAACCAAAACCACGCCATGACGAGTTAAATACCTCACCAAATCAACTTAAAGTTGGGGATAAAGCACTACTAGATGCAGCAAATCCTCGCATTTCCACTTCTGAACCGAATGAAGAAATTCCTCTTACGGTACTTAGCTTTTTCCATACGGTACAGTCGAGGTAAGTCATCAAAAATTCGGCACGTTCAAGGTAAACAGTACTCGGCTTAAACCTTATGTAGATGAAATTGATAGCAGGGATGAGGAGTATAAACTTCTCGAGCCACCATGATCACACACCAGAGAGGTAAGTCGAGCTTAGACTATAAATAAGTGCTTCTAAGGAGGTAACCCGAGCACTAATAGTATTAAATTCTAGTTCTTAACATCTAACATACTAACCGAATCATTGAACACAGGCTTTCCAAAACCACACGGCCAGACACATGACCATGCCTTATGCCGTGCTTACACCACGGGGAATGACACGGCCGTGCGATATGGCTGTGTGCAAACAGGGTAAAAAATTTTCCCTAACACGGGATACGATAAGTTGCCACGACCGTGTAACATGACCGTAGGCGAAACTATCAAAACAACACGGGCGTGCGACATGCCCGTGCCCCACACTCGTGGTCGACACTGTTAAAATACCACGGGCGTGCGCATGGGTACACGGGAGTGGGAGAAGCGAACCACATCACACCCGGTCGTGTGACACAATCATGTAGCCATATGGTCTAGACACACGGACATGTCCTCAGGCCATGTGATGATATCTTAAATCGAGACAAACACAGGCTGGACACGAACCACATGGGCGTATGATACAACCGTGCCACTCATAAAAATTAGATTACCCCACTTATATTTTCTTTTACCTTTATTTTTATTTTTATTTATTTGAAGTCTCATTTATTTTTAAACTCGGCTTATCTTTATGATTATTATCAGATTATTCCCTTAATAATCCTTTCATCCCTCAGCATCACGCTTGCCCTCCAGCTTTATTTTCAATACTCGCTCTCCATAACTCCTATTCAAGGAATCCATCCATAAACCAGGAAGTTTCACTTCTCTCCTTATCTTATGGTCATATATTTATTTTTCAATTTATCTTTGTATATTGAGGCAATGTACATCTTTAGTGTGGGGGGTTATTTATATTTATATCAGAAAAATCGCTAAATTTTGTCTTATTCTCATGCGATCTTCTCATATCATTATTAGAATGAATTTTGATTAGTTTATAATGCTTATTAATATATCTTGAATTAAAACATATGCATTCATGCATTGATTGTTTAAACTTTAAGATATTAGAGAATCAAGCATGATAAGTTGATTTTTGAGAATTAGATATTTTAGGTTGTTTTCCCAAAGTTGAGGTATTATCTTGAGTTGAAATTCATAGGTTTAAACATAAAAAAGCCATAATTTTTGTGAGATTTTGAGCCTTTAGAGCATCTATTATTTACTTCATGCTCACTTTTATTATTGCTTTGAGTGCGTCGATATCGAACTGTTATTCTAGAACTTGCTTGATTAAGCATGTCAAAACCACACCATTTGATTTGATATGTCAAAAGGATAAAGGCACCTAAGTATAACCCACTCACTCCATAAAAAGCCTACATTCACAAATAACCCTTAGTGAACCCCCTTGAGCCTAACAAGTCATTCCTTGATGTATCCCCAATATTAACCCATAACTCATTATTGTTGAAATCCCCTCAATTAATTTTATCCCTATTTTTGTCAAGATTTGATTTGAATAAATTGCTTAACTATGTTCTATTTAGCCTATGTTATTTAACTTGTTCCTAAAAAAAAATACATTCATATTTATATATTAGTAGTAATTTGGTTTTTTTTATGAGCTTAAATTTTGTAATTTCATATTCTATGAAGAAAAGCTCAAATCTAGTATCTTTTAATTAGGAATATAGTTTATCATTTTCAGTAATTTTTCTAGTTAGGTAATTTTTCAATTCAATCTCGATTCTAACCTTTTCTTTCAGCTTGTGACAACACCCCCTAACCAAAGCCACGTTACAACCCTTTAAAGACCTTTTGATTGATGTATCATCTCAATATATAGTGGTGGAGATTTGATTTTCATGCAAGCCTATGGTAATAACTTTTCATATTGACTAATGAGTGCTTATTTTGTTATCCTTAAACACCTCGAGTGATTTGAGCAAATCCTTAGTGACGATGTTAAACATTGTGATATTTTGAATCAAAGGTAATCACTTAAATGAAGAGGAACACCTATATTTTCGTGATAAAATGCTCAACTTGGAATGTTTGAAACTTTGATGTTCTTTCAGTTGAATTTTCAATGTATGATTACTTATGGATTATTTTGAGATACTATTGATAGGGATTATAAATTGAGAAGAATTTATTTTGATTATGAGTTGAAGATTTTGCTTAAGGACAAGCAAATGCTTAAGTGTGGGGGTATTTGATAAACTATAATTTATACATATTTCTATCCCATGCTTAGCACATTTTATGGATGATTTCTCCTTAGATTTGGTGAATTCGATGCTCCTAATGCCTTAATTTCATGTTTTATACTCAGGAAAGCATAGAAGAATAAAAAGAGCGAGAAACAGGCTAAAAATAGAGAAAATGGGCCAACGTACGAAATCAACACGGCCTGGACTTCCTCACACGAGCAGACCACACGACCGTGTCAATTTGGAAAAATTGAAGCATGACTCACACGGGTAGACCACACGCCCATGCCTATTTAACAGGCTCGACCACGGCCTGAAGCAATCGAAAAAGGACACTTTTGAGTCCAACTAGAGTCCTATTTGGAAAAGGCCACTTTTAAGGGCTCTTAGGCATTCCAAAGCCTATAAATACACCCTAGAAGAGGAGAATAAAGGAGGCATAGAGTAGGAAGTAAGGAATTACTTGAAGAAAGCCGATTGATCTATCTTAGAAACCGGATTCATCATCAAAATTAAAGATCTCCCCTCAATTTCCCTTCAGGAGGTTTGGGTTTTTCTTTATGTTTTGTATTCATTATTCTTTTGAGATGTTTTCCTTTATAGTTACGAACTAAACCCCCTAAGTACCTAAGAGGAATGAAACCTAAGACAGATCTTGTTATTATTATCTGAATTGTATGATAAATATTTAACTTGTTCTTAATTATGTGTTCTTAATTCTTGTTTCAGTATTTCAGGATATTGATTCAAGTTAATGCACTTATTCCGAGGAGTAAAAGTCCCTATCTAAGAGTAACATTGTCATAATTAAGCGGAGTTGATTGCGCGCCTAGAGATAGGGTGACAAGATTTTGCCGAATTAGGGTGAAACCTAATAAGGGAATCTATAGATCAAGTTAATGCAATTCTAGGGTGTTAATTAGAAAGAGATTTCAATTATTCAACCTAGGGTTAGACGTTATTAGTCTCGAGAGAGATAATAATATAACTTAGGGATTTCTACGGAACAAGTTGAATGAATCAATCGTCTAATTCAGAGTTAAATAACAAGTGAAGTCTAGGTGGATTTTTCCTTGGGTATTGTCTTAATCAATCGAATTTTCTAAAAAGTATTTTCCTAATTTCTTTTTGTGATTTATTAGATAGTTAATTAATTAGATAAATAACCCTTTTTATTTTTAGGCTAGATAATAAAAAGACAGTAAATACTAGTACTTTTAGTTCCTTTAGGTTCGACAATCCGGTCTTACTAAAGCTATACTATTATTCGATAGGTACACTTGTCTTCATCGTGATAACAGTTAGTTTCAAGAACGATTCATTATAAATATTTAAAACCAGTCACGAATATTACGTATCAAGTTTTGGTTAGAGGGTGAGTTGAGTACGCTATTTCGATTTTGTAAACTTCTGAATACTCTCTTCTCATTTTCGGCTTCTATTGTGCTTTCGGGGTCTTTTCATTCTTTGTTTTTGGGCAATCGGTTCTGCTTTTGATTCTTTCTTTTTGTTGTGTGTTGGCTGAACTCTTTCTTTTCCCCCTCTTTCTCAACTGTGATCTTTGTGGATCGATTGTTTCTACCTCTCTCCCTTTCTTCATTATAACTATTGTAGCCGAATACCCTACTGCCCTTCTTCTATTCTTTTGGCTGCTAGTCTTAGGCTTAAGACCTAACCGTTTCTCCTTTACTCAATTGTTGGTGTTTTGCTTTCGGTTTGTAGGAGTTATCCGACGATAGGTAAGTGCTCATATTTTCCTTTCTGCTTCTGTCTATCGTTGAGATCTTTTATTTAAACCTCTATTTCTTTCTGTCGTTTGTTGATAGGGGAAACGATTGTTACACTTCGCCTCTATTACTCTCTGTAGTTTCGGCATTGTGTGAGTGTGGCCGATTGTTCAAAGATTGATAGTTGATAAGTGTGGTTTGGAATGTAGATAGCCCTAAGCCTTTTGATTGGTCTTTTACAATGAATTCAGTGAGTAAGCCATAATCGGCTGATCTGTTCTAGTGAAGGGTAAGTTTTTGGGCAAGCTATCTTGGTGGGAGTTTTGGATAGGTCGATTGGTATGCGATTAACTGGATCTTATGAATGAATGTAGGTTTGAGTACTCATGGCCTTTTTGCACGTTTTTGTGAACAGGTGTGTAATCACTATCTTAACAGTAAATCGGCAAAAGCCAAGAAATAGGAGCATTGATGCTGCATGGGTGTGTGATCGCTCGTGCGGTAACCCCAAACGCATAAACGTGGGTACTGGATTATGAGAGGCCATTATGGGCGATCTCATGGGCTTAGGCCATTTTGGGCTATGTTGGGCTGAAATAGTGATCAAAATACCCCCATAGGGTAAAATGACTGTAATACCCCCATAGGGTAAAATGACCAAAATACCCCCATAGGGTAAAATGACTGAAATACCCCTATACAGTAAAATGACTGTAATACCCCATAGGGTAAAATGATCGAAATACCCCCATAGGGTAAAATGACTGTAATACCCCTATAGGGTAAAATGACCGAAATACCCCATAGGGTAAAATGACCAAACTACCTTCATAGGGTAAAATGACTGAAATACCCTTACAGGGTAAAATGACCAAAATACACCCATAGGGTGAAATGACCGAAATACCCTTATAGGGTAAAATGACTGTAATACCCCCATAGCGTAAAATAACTGTAATACCCTGTAAGATAAAATGACTGATTTGCCCTACGATGTGTATTACTGTATGTGAGCATGCCACGTTATATGTATTTTGCATTCAAGTAAGATATTATGATATGATGCATGACATGTTGCATGGGGTTGGGATTGTTATTTTGGAGGAAGTGTACTGTACTGATATGGTCGCACGGATCACCCAAGACGACTGTGGACCTAAGGTTGCACGGGTCGCCCAAGACGACTATGGACCTATTGATGGATTTAAGCCGTTCATATTACTGGCAGCTTTGCTGCAATACTATTTAATGCCGCAACCGGTGCTAATTCTGGTGTGTAGAGATGGGTAGGTTGATTATATACCCACATGGTGTGTAGGGTTAGACGGAGATGGTGTGTAGAGGCTGGTGGGTAGGACTTGCATGCTGTTTACTGTTACTACACTGTTTACTGTTACTATAATAGGCCAAGGCCCTAATATATGATTGCTTTTTTATTGAGATGGGCTAAAGCCCAAACTAATATTGTCACTGTTTTTAATAAGGGCTTAGGCCCAGACTATAATTGCACTGTTTGATTGACTGTTTGTGTATATAGGATGACACACTGAGTTTTCGTAAACTCACCCATTTGTTTAACTGTACAGGTAATTCCAGCCTTAGGCAGATCTACGCTGCGAGGGACTCGAAGGTGGCTATACAACTGCACATGCTGCCATATTTGCCTTTTATTTATAAGTAGTTTAAATTGGGTATTTTATGTAATAATGCCTCTAAGGTTTTAACTTTTAATTTGGGTTTTTTACTTGCTTTGATATAAACTACTAGTTGTAGGAAGAAGACGTGTTTTCAAAAGATAACTGTTTTGCAAAGACACCACGTCTTTTTAATATAATTTTAAAGCTTCCGCAACCAACATAGTTTTAAAGTCTAATAACAATCTAATATGATTTGCAAATTTTCGTTAATTATAATAAGGTTTTAATATATAACGAGCTTTCAAATGAAATTATGATTTCGAGAAAAACACTTCAATGTGACACCGCCAGATTCGGCCATTACGTCTAGGCCGGGTTTGGGGTGTTACATTTAGTGGTATCAGAGTCAGGTTGCAAAACTCGACTGTAGATTTGGGCTTCTTGTAAAGCTTAGAATTTCTGAAAGAACAGTTCCAAATGATTTGAAATATTTTGAAATGTTTTTACTGACTGTGAGGTAACCGAGTCTCCGTGTTGATCTTGTAAGTTGTATCTGAAAACTATATTTTGATTTTGACTGAAACTGTCACAGGTAGGATTACTGAGGCTGCTGTAGGTAGTATATCGTACTGTAAACTTTTTTGTAGTGAATACTGAAACTGTAGTGAATCGATAAACACCGATAGACACTGCGTTGTGCTAAAATAAAACTTTATAATTTTGATACTATTTTCATAAAATATCTGATAATAAACAACGGGAACTATAAACTGGGCTGCATATAACTGTTAACAAAGATAAAACGCAATTCGATTATAAACACTGGAGGTACTCATAAAAGTGGTACAAGAGGCTGTGACGGAGGCCATAGAGGTGCTCGAGCTAGGTTTTATGATCATTCGGATGAGTAATGGGTTGACACATTGTCCTGGTCCAGCTATAGATTTTATTGAAAACACTCAGGTGAAATTTGGTAGTGTTTTGGAATTAGAATACGTAGCAGGAGCATAGTGGTTAGTGGAAATTTCGGGGACAAAATTTCTTTAAGGAGGGGTGAATTGTAACGCCCCGAATTTTGGGCCTAGAAGTATTAGGTTTTCGGCAGGGGTGCAACTAGAAGACTGAACATAAATATTTAGTTGTGCAAAAAAGAGACGCAAAAGTATGTCTGGTTTAGTGGTTGTGTGCTGTAGAAGTGTCTGGGAAGTCATAGGTTCAAGCCTTGGCTTCAGCAAAAAAAAAAAAATTAGTTTTTAAGGATAAAACTCCTATCTTTGGCCAGTAGGGTTATAACTTTATTTTGGTAAGAACATGACAAAATGAGCTTGCTGGTCTAGTGGATAGTGGCGTGTGGAGTGTACTAGTGGTCTGAAGTTCAAACCTCTGCTTGTGCAAATGGAGATTATTTTTGTTGATGGCCATAGGAGGAAGTTGTGTTTGACCGAAACACCAAAGGTTTGAACAGATTTGAATGGGGTTGTTGTTAGCTGAATTTGGGGAGTAAAAAAGAGGAATTTTCGGTTGTTAAGGTTTGTGAACATGAGGGATTTTAGGAGGAAATAGGGGAATACGAATTTGGTGGGAGTAGTGTGCCGAAATTGGACTGTGGCATTCAAGGTTTTTGTCAGAGGTAAGTTGAGTACTCTATTTCGGTTTTGTAAACTTCTAAATACTCTCTTCTCATTTCTGGCCTCTATTGTGCTTTCAGGGTCTTTTCATTCTTTGTTTTGGGGCAATCAGTTCTGCTTTTGATTATTTCTTTTTGTTGTGTGCTGGCCGAACTCTTTCTTTCCCCCTCTTTCTCAACTGTGCTCTTTGTGCATCAATTATTTCTGCCTCCTCCCTTTTTTCATTATAGCTATTGTAGCTGGATACCCTACTGCCCTTCTTCTATTCTTTTGGTTGCTAGCCTTCAGCTTAAGATCGAACCTTTTCTCCTTTACTTAATTGTTGGTGTTTTGCTTTCGGTTTGTAGGAGTTATCTGATGATCGATAAGTGCTTTTATTTCCCTTTCTGCTTCTGTCTATCGTTGTGATCTTTTCTTTTAAACCTTTCTTTCTTTCTGTTGTTTGTTGATAGGGGAAATGATTGTTACACTTTTCCTCTATTACTCTCTATAGTTTCGACATTGTATGAGTGTGGCCGATTGTTCTTTCTCTTGTATTTGGATGTTGCGTTTCGGTAAGTGACTTTTCGACTAGTACAAACTGTTCCAAGATTAATAGTTGATAAGTGTGGTTTGGAATGTAGATAGCCTAAGGCCTTTTGATTGCTCTTTTACAACAGATTCAGTGAGTAAGCCATAATCAGCTGAACTGTTTTAGTGAAGGGTAAGTTTTTGGGCAAGCTATCTTGGTAGGAGTTTTGGATAGGTCGATTGGTATGCGATTAACTAGATCTTGTGAATGAATGTAGGTTGGAGTACTCGTGGGCTTTTCGCATGTTTTTGTGAACAGATTGTAATCACTGTCTTAGCCGTAAATCGGCAAAAGCCAAAAAATAGGACTGTTGATGCCGCATGGGCATACGATCGCTCGTGTGGTAACCCCAAACTCATAAACGTGGGTATTGGATTATGAGAGGCCACCATGGGCGATCTCATAGGCTTAGGCTGTTTTGGGCCATGTTGAGATGAAATAGTGATCGAAATATCCCCATAGGGTAAAATGACTATAATACCCCCATAGGGTAAAATGACCAAAATACCCCCATAGGGTAAAATGACCGAAATACACCCATAGGGTAAAATGACTGAAATACCCTCATAGGGTGAAATGACCAAAATACACCCATAGGGTGAAATGACCAAAATACCCTTATAGGGTAAAATGACTGTAATACCCCCATAGGGTAAAATGACTGTAATACCCCTGTAAGATAAAATGACTGATTTGCCCTACGATGTGTATTACTGTATGTGAGCATGCCACATTATATGTATTTTGCATTCATGTAAGATATTATGATATGATGCATGACATGTTGCATGGGGTTGGGATTGTTATTTTGGAGGAAGTGTACTGTACTGATATGGTCGTACGGGTCGTCCAAGAAGACTGTGGATCTACTAATGGATTTAAGCCGTTCATATTACTGGTAGCTTTGCTGCAATACTATTTAGTGTCGTAACCGATGCTAATTCTGGTGTTTAGAGATGGGTGGGTTGATTATATACCCACATAGTGTGTAGGGTTGGACGAAGATGGAGTGTAGAGGCTGGATGGGTAGGGCTTGCATGTTGTTTATTGTTACTGTAATGGGCCAAGGCCCGAATCTTTGACTGCTTCTGTATTGAGATGGGATAAAGCCTAAACTAATATTGCCACTGTTTTTAATAAGGGCTTAGGCCCAGACTATAATTGTACTGTTTGATTGATTGTTTGTGTATATAGGATTACACACTGAGTTTTCGTAAACTCACCCATTTGTTTAACTGTACAGATAATTCCAGCCTTAGGCAGATCGGTGCTGCGAGGGACTCGAAGGTGGATACACAATCGTACATGTTGCCATATTTTCCTTTTATTTATATATAGTTTAAATTGGATATTTTTATGTAATAAGGCCTCTAAGGTTTTAACTTTTAATTTGGGATTTTTACTTGCTTTGATATAAACTGCTAGTTGTAAGAAGAAGACATGTTTTCAAAGGATAACTGTTTTGCAAAAACACCACGTCTTCTTAATATAATTTTAAAGCTTCCGCAACCAACATAGTTTTAAAGTGTAATAACAATCTAATATGATTTACAAATTTTCGTTAATTATAATAAGGTTTTAATATATAACGAGTTTTCGAATGAAATTACGGTTTCGAAAAAAACACTTTAATGTGACACTACTAGATTCGAGCATAACGTCTAGGCCGGGTTTGAGGTGTTACATTTAGTGGTATTAGGGTCAGGTTGCAAAACTCAGTTGTGGATTTGGGCTTCTTGTAAAGCTTAGAATTTCTGAAAGAACTGTTTCAAATGCTTTGAAATATTTTGAAATGTTTTACTGAATGTGTGGTACACCAAGTCTCCGTGCCGATCCTGTAAGTTCTATCTGAAAACTATATTTTGATTTTGGCTGAAACTGCCATAGGTAGGATTAATGAGATTGTTGTAGGTAGTATACCATACTGTAAATTCTTTTGTAGTGAATACTAAAACTGTAGTAAATCGGTAGACACCGATAGACACTGCGTTGTACGAAAATAAAACTTTATAATTTTGATACTGTTTCCATAAAATATCTGATAATAAAAAACTGGAATTGTAAACTGATCTGCATAAAATTGTTAACAAAGATAAAACGTAATTTGATTATAAACACTGAAGGTACTCGCAGAAGGGGTACAAGAGGCTGCGGCGGAGGCCATAGAGGTGCTCGAGCTGGCCTTATAATCATGCGGGTGAGTATTGGTTTGACACATTGTTCTGGTCCATCTATAGATTGTACTAAAAACACTCAGGTGAAATATGGTAGTGTTTTGGAATTAGAGTGCGCAGCAGGAGCGTAGTGGTGTAGTGGAAATTTCAGGGATGAAAATTCTTTAAGGAGGGGTGAATTGTAATGCCCCGAATTTTGGGCCTAGAAGTATTAAGTTTTTGGCAGAGGTGCAGCTAGAAGACTGCACATAAATATTTATTTGTGCAAGAAAGTGACACAAAAGTATGTCTGGTTTAGTGGTTGTGTGCTCTGGAAGTGTCTGGGAAGTCATAGGTTCAAGCCTTGGCTTCCACAAAAAATTTTTGGTTTTTAAGGATAAAACTCCTATCTTTGGCCAGTAGGGTTATAAGTTTATTTTGGTAAGAACATGACAGAATGAGCCTGCTGGTCTAGTGGATAGTGGTGTGTGGAGTGTGTAGTGGTCTG
Source organism: Gossypium arboreum (assembly GCF_025698485.1). Lineage (NCBI taxonomy): Eukaryota > Viridiplantae > Streptophyta > Magnoliopsida > Malvales > Malvaceae > Gossypium > Gossypium arboreum. Next base: position 129,075,852 of record NC_069080.1, read on the forward strand.
AGGTTCAAACCCCTGCTTGTGCAAATGGAGATTATTTTTACTGATGGCCATGAGAGGAAGTTGTGTTTGATTGAAACACCAAAGGTTTGAACAGATTTGAATGGGGTTGTTGTTAGCAGAATTTGGGGAGTAAAAATAGGGATTTTCGGTTGCTGAGGTTTGTGAACAGGAGGGATTTTAGGAGGAAAAAGGGGAATTCGAATTTGGTGGGAGTAGTGTGCCGAAATTGGACTGTAGCATTCAAGGTTTCGGTTAGAGGGTGAGTTGAGTACTCTATTTCGATTTTGTAAACTTCTGATACTCTCTTCTCATTTTTGGCTTCTAGTGTGCTTTCGAGGTCTTTTCATTCTTTGTTTTAGGGCAATCGAGTCTGCTTTTGATTCTTTCTTTTTGTTGTGTGTTGGCTGAACTCTTTCTTTTTCCTCTCTTTCTCAACTGTGCTCTTTGTGGATCAATTGTTTTTGCCTCTCTCCCTTTTTTCATTATAGCTATTGTAGCCGAATACTCTACTACCCTTCTTCTATTCTTTTGGTTACTAGCCTTCGGCTTAAGACTAAACCTTTTCTCCTTTACTCAATTGTTGGTGTTTTGCTTTCGATTTGTAGGAGTTCTCCAACGATCGGTAAGTGCTCATATTTCTCTTTCTGCTTCTGTCTACCGTTGAGATCTTTTCTTTTAAACCTCTCTTTCTTTCTGCCGTTTGTTGATAGGGGAAACTATTGTTACACTTCGCCTCTATTACTCTCTGTAGTTTCGACATTGTGTGAGTGTGGCTGATTGTTTTTTCTCTTGTATCTGGACGTTACGTTTCGGTAAGTGACTTTTCGACTAGTACAAACTGTTCGAAGATTGATAGTTGATTAGTGTGGTTTGGAATGCAGATAGCCTGAAGGCCTTTTGATTGGTCTTTTACAACAGCTTCAGTGAGTAAGCCATAATCGTTGATCTGTTCTAGTGAAGGGTAAGTTTTTGAGCAAGCTATCTTGGTGGGAGTTTTGGATAGGTCAATTGGTATGCGATAAACTAGATCTTGTGAATGAATTTAGGTTGGAGTACTCGTGGACTTTTCACACGTTTTCGTGAACAGATGTGTAATCACTGTCTTAACAGTAAATCGGCAAAAGCTGAAAAAATAAGACCGTTGATGCCGCATGGGCGTGCGATCGCTCGTGTGGTAACCCCAAACACATAAATGTGGTTACTGGATTATGAGAGGCCACCATGGGCGATCTCATGGGCTTAGGCCGTTTTGGGCTGAAATAGTGACCGAAATATCCCCATAGGGTAAAATGACTTTAATACCCCCATAGGGTAAAATGACCGAAATACCCTCATAAGGTAAAATAAACGAAATACCTTCGTAGGGTAAAATGACCGAAATACCCTCGTAGGGTAAAATGATTTTACCTGAAATACCCCCGTAGGGTAAAATGTTTGAAATACCCCCATAGGGTAAAATAACCGAAATACCCCCATAAGGTAAAATGACCGAAATACCCCCATAGGGTAAAATGACTATTATACCCCCATCCTGTAAGATAAAATGGTTGATTTGCCCTACGATGTGTATGACTGCATTTGAGCATGCCACGTTATATGTATGCTGCATTCATGTAAGATATTATGATACGATACATGACATGTTGCATGGGGTTGGGATTGTTATTTTGGTGGAAGTGTATTGTACTGATACGGTCGCACGGGTCGCCCAAGACGACTGTGGACCTACTGATGGCTTTAATTCATTCATATTACTAGCAGTTTTGCTGCAATACTATTTAATGCCGCAACCGGTGCTAATTCTGGTGTGTAAGGATGAGTGGGTTGATTATATCCTCACATAGAGTGTAGGGTTGGATAGAGATGGTGTGTAGAGGCTGGATGGGTAGGACTTGCATACTATTACTGCACTATTTACTGTTACTATAATGGGCTAAAGCCCGATTATATGACTGCTTCTGTATTGAGATGGGCTAAAGCCCAAACTAATATTGTCACTGTTTTTAATAAGGGCTTAGGCCCATACTGTAATTGCACTGTTTGATTGACTGTTTGTGTATATTGGATTACACACTGAGTTTTCGTAAACTCACCCATCTGTTTAACTGTATAGGTAACTCCAACCTCAGGCGGATCAGTGCTGCAAGGGACTCAAAGGTGGCCATACAACTGCACATGCTGCCATATTTGCCTTTTATTTATAAGTAGTTTAAATTGGGTATTTTTATGTAATAAGGCCTCTAAGGTTTTAAATTTTAATTTGGGATTTTTACTTGCTTTGATATAAACTGCTAGTTGTAAGAAGAAGAAATGTTTTCAAAGGATAACTGTTTTGTAAAAACACCACGTCTTCTTAATATAATTTTAAAGCTTTCACAACCAACATAGTTTTAAAGTGTAATAACAAGTTAATATGATTTACAAATTTTCGATAATTGTAATAAGGTTTTAATATATAACAGGCTTTCCAATGAAATTATGGTTTCGAAAAAAACACTTCAATGTGACACCGCCAGATTCGGCCATAACGTCTAGGCCGGGTTTACGGTGTTACAATGACTCCCACATCTGTCATTTCAAACACTTCTTACATTTACACATTGAATTCACTGATCAAATCATCTTTGCTTCCAGTTACAAGCGAATCATCCACATAGAGAGATACAATCAGCAATGTTTCTCTTTCTAACTTCTTCACATAAAGTGTAGCTTCATTAACACTTTTCTTAAACCCGAGCCTAGACAGGTATGTGCCAATCCTGTCATACCAAGCCCTTGGTGCTTGCTTCAGGCCATACAAGGCCTTTTTTAGTCTATAGACTTTGTCCTCTTTTCCTAGAACTTAAATCCATCTGGTTATTCAATAAAAATCTCCTCCTTCCAATTGGCGAACCTTCCATTGTTTCTGAGCAGCTAAGACAAACAGTAGCTTGATTATATCTAGCCTTGCTATTGGTGCAAAAGTCTCCATGAAATTGATTCCATACTACTGACTGTAGCCTTTCACTACAAGCCTTGCCTTGTGCTTATTCAGAGATCCATTAGCATTATACTTGGCTCTAAACACCCACTTGACACCTATGACTCTCTTATGTTATGGTCTGTCTACTAATTCCCAAGTGTCATTCTTGTGAATCATCTCTAGTTTAGCTTTCATGGCATTCTTCCAATGTTTATCCCTGGTAGCTTCTTCAAAATCTAAGGGTTCAACTATTGCAATATCACATCTTTGGTAGATGTCAGCAATAGTCCTGGTCCCTCTCATAGGAACATCATCTAAGTCTTCATTTCTAGGCTCGTTTTCAACTAGTTCCAAGTTGTCATCAGGTTGATCTTCTTCCATCAGCCTTGCTTTAGCACCATTCCAGTTCCAGACCTTCTCTTCATCAAACCTGATATCCCTACTCACCACAAATTTGTTTGTTAAAGGATCAAACACCCTATAACCCTTTTTAGTACTGCTGTAGCCTACAAAGGTTCCTGGAACAGCCCTTCTTTCAAGCTTAGTTCTTTTTTCAGCTGGTATGAGGACATAACAGATACAACCAAACACTTTTAAGTGTGTGATTGTTGGCTTGAGTCCATTCCAAGCTTCAGAAGGAGTTTTATCCTTCACAGCATGAGTTGCCAGCTTGTTGAGCAGGTATACTGAGGTATTGACAGCCTCAGCCCAAAATTTGTTTGGTAGTTTACTCTCAAATAGCAAACATCTAGCCATATTCAACACTGTTCTATTTTTCCTCTCACATACTCCATTTTGCTAAGGAGTATAAACTGTTGTAAGCTGATGATGAATCCCAGCTTGTTCACACAGCTTTTGAAATCTTTCAGACAAGTACTCAGTGCCATTATCAGTTCTCAAGGCTTTTTTTTTTTAACCTGACTGATTTTCAGCTAGTGCCTCAAATTTGCTAAAGGCTTCAAACACCTCAGACTTCTATTTTAAGAAGTAAACCCAACAGAACCTGGTCAGATCATCAATAAACAGAACAAAATATTTACTATTCAAAGAAGGAGTCTTCATTGGCCCACAAACATCAGAATAGACCAATTCAAGTCTGTCTCGAGCCCTCCATGCATTATTGACTGGAAAAGGCAACCTAGCCTGCTTACCAAGCTGACAAACTTCACACACAGTGTCTCTAACTTCAACTCTTGACATATCATCTACCGAATTCATCTTATGCAGCAGATCAAGTGATCTAAAGTTGATAAGCCTAGTCTCCTATGCCAAAGACCAACATTATCAACAAGGCTAGTGTAAGCCTTCTTCTCAAGTTGATTCATGTTAAGCATGAAACATTTATTAGTCATTGCTACTGAGACCAACTCCTGACCATACAATACAAGCACCATTCTCAAAAATCAGTGAATACCCTTTCTCTACTAGCTGTCCAACACTTAGTAGATTCTGATCTATGTCAGGCACATAAAGTACATTAAAAATCACTTTGTTACCTGAACGAGTGTTGATCACCACATCACCTCTGCCTTTGGCTTCAATTTGACTCCCATTGCCAATTCTGATTTTTGATGTAAAATTCCTATCGAGGTCCTTAAGCAGCCTTTCATCAGTTGCCATATGGTATGTACAGCCACTATCCACTAGCCAATCACATCTGACTTTTCTTGAAGATACAAAACATGAGGCTGTAAAGACATGCTCTTCTTGAGCTTAAAGGTCTTCAACAACCTGAGCTTGCATTTGCTACTGACCTTGTGCCTTTCCTTTATTTTTGCAACCTTCTCAACATGACCAAGCTGTTTGCAGCTTTTGTATTGGAGTCTAGCCTATACCAACAATATTTTTCCAAATGTGTGGTTTTCTTGTCATGGATACATGGTGGAAACCTCTTATTCCCTTCATCTCTCCTTGGTTTCTGCTTTTTATCTAGCCAAGACTTCTTCTCTTTATAGTTTGAACCTGAGCCTTCTTTAGCCTTTGCTTGGAAAGCTCCTTAAGCATGCTCTTCCTGCCTGTTGGCCCTCCTTTGCTCAAGTGCATACAAGGAGTTTATCAGCTCAAACAGTGAGATGGCTGACAGGTCTCTTAAATCCTCAAGTGATGAAATCTTTGACTCGAACTTCTCAAGAAGAGTGGTGATGACCTTTTCAACAACTCTGCTCTCACTGAAATCTTCTCCAAGGAGCCTTATATTGTTGACAGTGGGCATGATCCTATCTGAGTACTACTTTATAGTCTCAGAATCTTTCATCTTCAAATTTTTAAAATCTCTCCTGAGATTAATCAACTGTTGCTGCCTTGTTTTTTCTGAACCCATGAACTCCTCCTTTAACTTCTCCCATGCTTGCTTAGGTGAGTTGTAGGCCATTATCCTGGTAAAGATCACATCAGACACCTTATTTTGCAAACAAGCCAATGTTTTATGCTTCTTAGTACTCTCTTCAGTATGCTGCCTTATTTGAGAAATCGTGGGATTAGCCCTCAATGGAGGTGGTTCAGCGTCATTTTCTACTACATTCCATAAATTTTGTGCTTGAAGATATGTTTTCATCTTGACCACCCAAATGTGGTAATTCTCACCAGCAAACACAGATGGTGGAGGTGGTGTAAAACTCATTTTGCTGAAACAAACTCAACAGCTTCAGTTTCTTTCTTCTCAAGCTTTTGTTCTTATAATAAAACAACCAACAAACAGAGGCTCTCAAAGACCTAGGCTCTGATTACCACTTGTTGGAACAAAGGCAGCAAACAAGTAAGCCAAAAAAATAAAAGCAAAACAAAAAGATTGAAGCAAAAAATAAAATGAAGGAGTTTGAATAAAAATAATAATCGAACAACTATTTTCATTGATGATTTCAAAAATATTAGTGAGTTACATGAAATTGGACAGTTACCTAATGATGTAACTGCTCCTACTAATACATAACTAATGTAATCTTTGAATTACATACAAAAGCAAGCTGACATAACAACTATTACATCAAAATTCAAATAAAAAACTAATCCTACCAACCTAAATAACAAGTTACAAGTAAATTGAACAAGTTACAATTGAACCAAAATAAACAAAAGAAAGCAAACTAGTTGCTGCTCTCGGTTCAGGTCCAATGCTGATCTGCTTGCTGAGCTGCTGATAGTCACATGTTGCATTGCAGGTGTAACATCCTGATTTTGGGCCTAGTCGGAACAGTGGTTTTGAGACCAAAAATCTAATGAGAAAAATTCATTTTTATTATATTTTTATGTTCTACGATTTCACAGAATTATTTCGTGAAAATTTCGTTCAAAAATTTTGACGTTTGGGCACTCAATTTGGTCAAAAGGACTAAATTGTAAAAAGTGCATAAGTTGAGTTCCACATGTTAGAAGTGTTTAATTGTTATGAGTTTTTAAATCAAAGGTCCTTAAATGGTAATTAGACCATTTTGAAGTTTGTGGATAAAAATGGACATTGTATGATAGATTTTTAAAAGTTTTTCATTAAGGGCATTTTAGTAAATTGGTAATTAAATGAATTAAAAATGCCAAAATAAGCCAAATTTGCTCATCTTCTTCCTCATGGCTGAATATTTCATGAAAAACACCATGTCTAGGGTTTTCAAGCTTTCCAAGCTCATTTGTAAGTGATCCCGAGCTCCGTTTTTAATGTTCTTTACATTTTTGAAGTCCCGGTAACATGTTCTAACTATTTCTACCATTATTTTGAGCTAGGGTTTGTGTTTAAAAATTTAACCATGAATGATATGCATGTATTTTGATGCTTAATGGTAGAATATGAAGCTTGAAATTGTGTTAAACAACTTTTGCTAAGTGATTTTACGTGAAAACGAGTAAAACGACATAATCGGTAAAAATACGTAATGTTCATAAGTACATGTTAGAGTGAGAATTTGATGTTTCCATAGAAGGGGAAAATGATCAGCATGTCATAAAACACAAGATAATAGGATGAAGTTTAATTTTCGAACCTTGGGGCAAAAGTGCAAATATGCAAAAGTTTAGGGGTCAAAATGAAAATTTGTAAAAATATGATTTTTGGACCCGTATGAATAATGTGACTAATTATTAGGCTAAATGTGATATTATAGATGAAGGAAATCGAGATTCAGGCTTAAATCGGGAAAATACAAGGTTATGGACTAAAATGGTAAATTGTCGTTTTTAGATCGATGTAAGTTCGTGTGTTAATAATAATGCAATACCATGCATGAATCGTAATTCTCTGTTGATATGGCATAAATTGTATAATTTAATATGTTTAAGAGAAGTTGATGGATGGTATGTATGATATGGAAAAATGTAATGCTTGTTGTGTCATGTGAAATTGAATAGCAAATTATTGTTACATGAATTGAGTGTTAAATTACTATTACCTGGGTTGTATGAATTGCTACACGGTTGTACCTGATGAGATTTCGACAAGTTTGTACATAAATAATTTATCGATTCTTTTTATTTTATTATATTTTGTTATCATATGAAATGTGGCTGCCTATAGAATGACTATTTGTTGTAAATTACAAATTGAAAAAAAGACTATGAATAAATTTGTAACATGTTGGAAAGTGAGGAATTTCCCGGTTGAGCCTTCGGAATAGAAACGATACGAATGATCTATTGTGAGGTCGCATGTGTAGTACTAAGTGTAGGCTACTATGCGTACTCGATAACTTCGATCACGTGTGTAGTACTAAGTGCAGGCTACTACGTGTATCAGATGGTTAGGTCACGTGTGTAGTACTAAGTGCAGGCTACTACGTGTACTGGATAATTGGTCGCATGTGTAGTACTAAGTGCAGGCTACTATGCGTACCAGATAGCTTTAGCTATAAGTGTGAAAATATGTGCAGGCAACTGAGTATTAGTTATTATTCCGAAGAGTTCAACGGGAAAATCGATTAAGTAAAAATACATGTGTTATTATAATTTGGCCAAGTATATTGGTCTTTAGTGAGCTAATGATTTTGACTTATAAATCTAGCTATTTATGTGATGTTTGATATTGGTGATGTGCATATGATTGTTTGTCATGCATGGTTAGTAATATGTTATGTGTTGTTGTGAATGTTTAAGTCCGTTAACGCCTCGAACCCTATCTCGACGTTGGATACGGTTAAGGGGTGTTACAGCAGGCCAATGCTCAACACAAGCACAGGAAACTCTAAAAGACCCCATCACACAATTCATAGTTGTAGAGGAGGATCTACATACTCGTCCTAACAATGGATGAAAAAAAAATGAAAACCAAAGAAATATGATAGATAAAAAGTGAACTTAAAGGTAACCCGAGATGCGGCGAAGTTTTTATAAATAGCCAAACACAGCTGAACTTTTGTCAAATCCAATAGCTTTGGAAGTCTTTAGAAAACTTTGTAAAATCAAAGTGAAATTCTATAATTTTACGAAGTCCTAGTAACTAAAAGTATCATTGTAACTAATTCATTTCTTTAGAAACATTACAAAGCTAGAGCGAGGAAGTCCATAATTGCTACAATGCAACAACATGTAACAATCAAACAAAAAATAAAAATTCAAATCAACACCATACATAGCTAAAGCACCAACAAAGCTATTGGGAGATCAAATTTGTGATTTCTAAAGGCACAGTTCTCTCCAGAAAGTTTTAAGCACATTATTAAAGTAGGACAAATCATTTAGCTTACCAGAAAGTTTGCATCCACTCAACTCGAGAAAATATAATTGAGGAAGGTAATCAAATATATGCGACAAGAGATGACCAAAGTGATTGTTATATCCCAATGAAATTAGTTGCAATGAAAAAATGTTGAAGACTGAGGAAGGAATAGGACCCGCAATAAATATCATCAATTCATTTCTTGACATAAAGCCGTCAAACCGTGTAAAATTCACATGCAATAAATGTTGGAGATTCATATCAAATCAAATTTCAATTTTTTATTTGATGTCATCTGACTCAATTTGTGGAAAATGTTGACATAACTAACAAGAAGACTCATTTTGAATCAGGTCATCATTTTTCCTTTAGATAGGCCTAATGTGACATCAAAATTTAACCTTTGACTGATATAGCTGTTAACTCAGTGATTTGTATTTTTAATAATTATTTTTAATACACATCATCTCCATGTATAAAAATTTATTAACCCAAAACTATTTTCCATCTGCGATCTCTCCCCTCTCTCTCTCTCTCTAACACCCTCCCGAACCATTAATCCTCCTTTCTATTCTTTTATTCCTTTTCAGCCTTTTCTTCTCTCTCGGATCAAAATTAAAACAAGATTCCTTCTTCTTTTCTTTTCCATCGACCTGATGACAATCTAACCTCTTTTAATGGTGTTAAACAAAATACCCACTTGTTGTTTTTTTACCGTATCATTAATTACTTTGACTTTGTTGTTGCTTTAAAGCTTTAATCATTGTTGATATTCGGGAAAGTTTGGGAGCTTTGAGTTGTCATGATGGGGAAGTGTTGAAGCTAAATCCATGGGAGAATCTTGAATGAGTTTTGATTAGAGGATGTGGGTCTGAGGTAAAATTTTATTCCTTTTCACTTTCTAGTTTTTGACTATTTTATATATATTTTATTTTATTTTCTTTTGATTTGGGTATTTGGGTCAGAGGTAACCTTTCTTTTATAATTATATAAAATAAAAATATATGAATTAAAAATAATTGTTAAAAATACAAATCATTAAATTAACAGTCACGTCAATTAACCATCGAGTATTTAACGATTTTAGACTTAAAAATATAAAAGAAAATTAAGTTAAGTAATTATTTATAATTTTTAAAATTAAATGATTTAATAAAAAATTTTAATAAAGGGATGATTATTTATGTAGTTTACCCATTGTGGTAATAAAATCATGATAGATCAAATTCAGTAAAAAAGTCATGTAGATTATAATTTTGCGTTATTTTACTCTCTTTATTATTTATCAAATCTATCTTTGGAAGAAATTAACCTCTCTTGTAGTATCTATTTCTTATTGCAAATATAGTTTGTTTTTTTTTTTTCTAATTCTAAATAGCTGACATCAATTTTGTTAAAAGGATATGAAAACACATAGAAGGCACCAATTAAGACAGTCTTTATAATTTAGTGCGTCAACAGAAAAACATTATTACAAACAACCCAACATACAATAAAGCAGAAGGTCAGCACAATTATAAAATAACTATGGAGAAGGCATGCATACCATCAAGCAATGAAGTTTTCTACTTGTCCGCAACTTGTTTTGCAAAAAAAAAAAAAAGCCATTGAAGAGTTTGCTTCTCTACCTTTTTGCAAATCTTTGTTGAACTCTCTCGATGATCCTAATCAACCACCATGGTTTTTCAGTTGTGAGTACAATGTACCCCAAGCTCAGTCCCAGCACCAACCCAGATCCATATCCCATCAATATAGAAAATCTCCAATCCAATTCTTCATCATCATCTCCATCAATTTTGGTTGGAGTTTTCTCATCATTACCACATCTATTTGATAATGGCAGCCCGCATAAACCCAAGTTTCCTATGTAGGAATCATTAGTGAAAGTATTAAATTGTTTTCCTTGAGGAATGGGTCCCATTAAATTATTTTGAGAAAGGTTTAACACCTCTAAGAATCCAATATTTGATAATTCTGTTGGAATTCTTCCTTGGAGCTTATTTGATGAAAGATCTAATGATTCAAGCTCTAACAAATCACCTAATGATGATGGGATAGAACCTGTTAAGCTATTATGGGAGAGGTTTAGCACAATAAGTGAATGAAGTTCACCAAGTGTTTTAGGAAGTTCTCCCAAAAATTTATTGTCCGAAAAGTCAATTACCATCCAACTGGTTAATAGTGCTTCAAACTTCAATTCCAACCCTTTTGCTGTAAAAGATAAACCTTGCATCTGATAATACCGAGTTCCATTAGCTAATGCATCAGCCATTGAATTTCTCATGTACTCTGGCTTTTCATTCCCTTTTCTAATGACATGCAAATTCTCAAAAATCTTAATAGGTAAGTAGCCACTGAAGTTATTGTGAGAAAGATCAATCACATGCAAATTTGTGAATGAAACAACAACATTAGAGTTAACCACTTGACCATAGAATCTATTCGATCTCAAGATAAGAACTTGTAGATGACTCAAATTTCCTAACCAGTCCGGGAAAGTATCATTTAAATAGTTGTTTCCAACATCGAGGAGCTTCAAATCTTTGCAATTAGCCAAAGATCGTGGTAGTGGCCCTTTTAATTGGTTGTTGTTGATCTGAAAACTTTGTAACGTGCAACCTTGAGCAAAACTTTTTGGTATTTTACCATGAAAATAATTATTCAAAAGAGAAGAACTCCAATTCCCAATGCATTTCGGAATTGTTCCAAGCAAACTATTCCCATATAAATAGAGAGATATAAGGGAACTCAAATTGCATATTGAGGAAGGGATTTCTCCAACTAAGTTATTCTCTGAAAGGAGGCACCATTGCAATGAAGATGGTAGAGTTGGAATTCGCCCTTGGAGAAAATTTGGAATAGAATTAGAATTAAGAGGTTGAATATTCTTTATAGAATAAATGTAAATGAATTGAATTTGTGGTGTAATATATGCATTCTATAGCCAATAAGAATGATTGATTAATTTACTATACTACTTCTAACAATTTTTAGATGCACGAGGATGACTCTAAGATTGTAATACATTCACTGTATAGCTAATAAAAATGATTGATTAATTTAATATACTACTACCTTCCAAACATATACCTTAAGTAACGTTTATTTTGATTACTAGTAAAATGAAATTGCATAAAAGTAACAACAAAAGGAGAAAAAGAAAGATTAAATTATACCTAAGAATTTGTTATGGAAGAGATAAAAGTGCATGAGAGAAGTAAATTTGCACTAATTAGAGGAGTTTCACTTAAAACATATAATTAAATATATCAAAATCAACAAACATTTAGAACTTGCAGTTAAATGAATCAAGACAAGTTTGATTAAGATAATTTTGAGTTGAAAAAATAAAATATCTCGAGCTTAAAGATTTTGGAATGGATTCATTTCAGTTAATATTCAAATTATTCATGATTTTTTTTCTTTGTACCAACTTTTCCTATATTTTTCTAATGCTAAATGCAGTCAAAGTATCAAACATGTAGTTAACTTTTTAAGCCAAATGGATTATATTAAGATACTAAAAATTGTAAAACTAATTAATATTATATAATAAGGTGCTACAACAATTAAATTGGATTGAATAATTGCAACAACAAATAGGAGAAGAAACTTGATATTATATTTGTTAAGTTGTTATTATAAAGATAAATGCACTAAGGGAAAATCAAGTTTCAAATAATTAAAATAATTCCTCTAGAAACATATAATTAAATTTGTTGAGTGTAGTGGCGTAAAGTATCTCTAATGTATTGTCTATAGCCACAGCTAGAAGTCATGTACTCTATTTCTCTTATTCAATTGACTGAGAAAAAAAACTTAAACAAATAAATAATAAGGCAAATTAAAAGGGTATAATTCAATTCTATCCCTTCAAAATAGAAATTTTTAATTTAATACTTTTAGAAATTGTAAAATTTCAAGTTAATATAATGATAAAATTATATTTATATTCATTTAAAATGTTATAATTTGATTCTTCCCCTAGATCCCTTGCATCTCGTGAACTTTTCCATCCAACATTAGCAGTGGTTATGTTATTAAAGTGGACAGGGAGTAAATGCCATTGCAAAACCAATGGCCAAAGCTAATAGTGAGAGATCAAGCTTTTTCTAGGCATGATGGTAGTATGCTTAATACTTCATTATTTTTTTTCATTGGTCCCCTGTAATTTTGTTTATTGCATTGGGTAGGCAGGTTTTGAACATGTGATTCTCTGAATCATTCATGTTTTAAATGCTTTTAATAAAATTTCATATGACTTAGAAAAATAAAGTTTAAAAGAATAAAATATTTCGATTCGAGTTCAGAATTCATTCATTTGAGTTTAAATTTCAAGTTTTAAATTGTTGGATTTAAGTAATTTTTAATTCAAATTATTGGTTATTTTTCTTGTACCAATATTTCCTACATTTTTCTAATGTTAAAGTAGTTAAAGTATTGAATGAGTAATTAAAATTTTCTTTTTTAAAGTCAAAAGTATTATATTAAGATATTAAAAGATTGTGAAGCAAATTATAATAATAGATAACAAAGTTCTATTGCAACCAGAAGGATTGCTTAATTGTAACAACAAAAGGAAGAAAAATGATAGAATACCTGTTAAGTTGTTATGAGAAAAATCAATGATCTTGAGAGAAGTAAGGTTGCTAATAATAGAAGGAATTTCACCTGAAATATATAATTAAATTTGTTAGAAAGAATTTCTAGCATGACATTAATTAAAATTTTGAGCATTACAGGAATCTATTTTCTTTATCTTTTATTTTTTAAAAACTGGTAAATTGTATTCAATTTTATAGTACTTATAGCAACTACAAATAATTTTAAATATTATGAAAAAAATCAAATTTATAAATCCCTATCACAATATATCATAAAAAGAAAAATTAAAGCATCCAAAAAAAAAAAAGTCAAGCACTAAACACAAATTACCACATCACAAAATTCATAGTTGTAGAGGAGGATTAAATACTCCAACCTACATTTGTCCCCATATGACACCCAAAATCTCAAAATCATCCAAGAAAAAAAAATTCATCACTTCAATTAATTAAAGCAAGAATAAATAAAGCTATGGATGAACGAATATGAGAACCAAAGAAAAATGATATGGATCAAAAAGGAAGAATATGCTAATTTCTGTTTTAAGGTAGACGGTGAGCTTAAAAGTAACTTAGGATGTGTAGGAGTTCTAATAAATACCGAAACATAGTTTAACTTTTGACAATTCAAATAGCTTCTTCAGAAAAATTTGTAAATTTAAGGTAAAGATTATACTAATTTTGTTTCATGAATCAAGTTCTAGTGGTTAAAAGTAAATGAGTAATTATTTTTTTACAGCGAAAAGTATTATTATATTAAAAAAAGCATAACACCAAAAATAGTCTCTAGCATTTGGTTGTTTGGTCACTTTGGCCCTTTATGTTTTTTTTGGAGCACTTAAACACTTAACTTTTTTTTTAGGTTAAATTGATCTGTTTTTAACGGACATGCTTACATGGCCGTTAATTGACTAACTATCAACATTAATCGCTGACATGATACTATTTTATATTATATACTACATCAGCTAATAATTTTAATATGACATTTCAAAATAATCATCATCATCATCCCCATTCCCCTTCAAAAGCCTCCTTAATCCTTTTTTCGGTTTTTGAAACCTGTTCTTAAAATTATTAAAATTATTTTAAAACCATCATCATCACCACTGTTTCTTCTTCCTCATTTTTTCCCCTCGTTCATCATCGTCGTCGTCTCCATTGTGAATCTTTCAGACCTTGACGGAGTTGCTCTCGCGAGCTAGTACTCCATTAAAAAATGTTAGATTGATAATCTAAAACATAAACCCATATCAACCCCATCCTCATCTCAAAAATTCAAACCCAAATCCAACAATCTAAAACACAAAGAAAGAGTAAAAGAATCAAAAACCCATATCTTATTCCATGAAACTTGTTTTCTTCTTTCTTATTGTAATAGTCATTGATATTAAATAATTACTTTCCCAGATCTGAACCTAAAAGAAAATGCCAAAAAAGAACCCAGATATATATATATACAACAAAGATAGAAGAAACAGAGGGTAGAAACCAATAAAATCGCTTTGAAAATGGAAGCGATTTTGAAAAGCAAATCGTCAATGAAAGAAAAGTAATGAATGTTTAGTCTCTTCCACTTGAAAGCTGACCCTAGAACGTACTTCCACCTCCATGATTCTTTCTTTAGTAGCCTTTTGTGTTAACATTAATGGAAGACAATTAATAATGGTTGCCATTAACATTAATGGGAGACAATAAAAAATGACAACCACCAACTTTGGAAAAGTGGCATGGGATAATTTTTTTTTGGTCCTTGAGATAAAGGGCTATTTATAGTTTGGTCCTTGAACCTCAACTATAAATAGGCCTTCTCATTTCTCATTTCATCATCCCAACCAATCTTTCTCTCTTAGTTTTCTCTCTTCTCCCATTTGAGAATTCTTAAGGAATTCTATTTGTTTGTAATATTTTGAAGATAGTAAAGTTATCATCTGGTGTTAGTGCCCGAGGACGTAGGTATAATTTACTGAACCTCGTTAAAACTCTTGTGTTCTTTTTGTCCTATTTTTCTTTCAATATTTGAGGGTATAATAGTAGTATTTAATTGTGCTATTAAATTACGTTAGAAGGAATATTCTGACTAAGGAAAGACTTGGTATTTAAGAGATCCTTGTGATCCACCTCTCTTCCCTGGGAATTGAACTTTGTGTGATTTTTTAGTACAATAATTTACACGCTTCCGACCCTATTAGAACAACAAGTGGTATCAGAGCCGAAGGTTAATCGTAGTATGCTCTGTGGTTGCAGTTTAAACTGATCTTCCACATCAGAAAAGATTTCCTTAGGTATATTGAAAGATTATGGAGAAAACGGTCGGTGTAGGAGCTTCAACATCGTCCATATGGACAAGACCGACAATTGCAAATGCAAGATTGGCCGTGGAGATCTTTGATGGCACGGGCCATTTTGGTATGTGGCAAAGTGAGGTTCTAGATGCCCTTTTTCAGCAGGGTCTAGACATTGCCATTGATGAAGAGAAACCAGATGATGTACAGGAGAAAGATTGGAAGGCGATCAATCGGTTGGCATGTGGCACAATTCGATCATGCCTTTCTCGAGAACAGAGGTATGTTTTTTCAAAGGAGACTTCTGCAAATAAGTTGTGGGTGGCACTTGAAGAAAATTTTTGAAGAAAAACAGTCAAAATAAGCTCCACTTGAAGAAAAGATCGTTTAACCAGATACGTCCCAAGTACCACAATGAATGATCACATCACCAAATTTAATCGATTAGTCAACGATTTGTGAATATGGATGAGACATTCAAAGATGAAGATTTGGCTTTGATGTTGTTGGGGTCACTTCCTGAGGAGTTTGAGTTCCTAGAAACTACTCTACTTCATGGCAGGAGTGATATATCTCTAAGCGAAGTCTGTGCGGCCTTATACGGTTATGAACAGAGAAAGAAGGACAAACAGAAAAACTCAATCAGAGATACAGAAGCTTTAGTAGTCCGAGGTCGTTCATACACTCGGAAGAAAACTCAAAAGGGGAGATCAAAGTCAAAGTCCGACTGGAAAGATGAATGTGCCTTTTGTCATGAGAAAAGCCACTGGAAGAAAAATTGTCCAAAGTTGAAGAATAAGGAAAAGTCATTGTAGATGCTTGTGTTGTAAAGCATGATCTGTTGACTCGAACTATCATGGTTGCATCATCATCGTCATTCCATTCGGATGAGTAGATATTGGATTCGGGTTGTACCTATCATATGTCCCCTAACCGGGAGTGGTTCTCTGATTTAGTAGAACTAAATGGAGGAGTTGTTTATATGGGCAATGACAATGCCTGTAAAACTGTTGGGATAGGTTCAATCCAATTAAAGAATCAAGATGGATCAACCAGAGTTCTAACTGATGTTCGGTACGTGCCCAGTTTGAAGAAAAATCTCATCTCATTGGGAGCCTTGGAATCCAATGGTTCAGTTGTTACTATGAGAGATGGGGTTTTGAAAGTGACATCTGGCGCACTTGTGATATTGAAGGGCATCAGGAAAAATAACTTGTATTACTACCAAGGTAGTACAGTTATTGGAGCGATCATTGCAGACTTCCAAAGAATAAAGACTTGGACTCAATGCGGTTGTGGCATATGAAGTTGGGACATGCCGGTGAAAAATTCTTGCAAATTCTGGCAAAGCAAGGATTGTTGAAAGGTGCAAAGGCTTGCAAATTAAAATTTTGCGAGCATTGTGTTCAGGAAAGTAAAAGAGAGTGAAGTTCGACCTCGCTATCCATAATACAAAAGGTATTTTGGAATATATTCACTCAGATGTGTGGGGGCCTTCCAAAACACCTTCGTTGGGAGGAAAACACTACTTTGTTACCTTTGTTGATGACTTTTCCAGAAGAGTTTGGGTGTATACCATGAAAACTAAGGATGAAGTGCTTGGAGTTTTTCTTAAATGAAAACTATGATCGAAAACCAGACTGGCAAGAAAATCAAGCGGCTTAGAACGGACAATGGAGGCAAATATAGAAGTGATCCGTTCTTCGATGTGTGCCAAGAGTATGGTATTGTTTGACACTTCACAGTTAGGGATACACCGCAGCAGAATGGAGTGGCAGAGCGTATGAATCGAACATTACTGGAGAAAGTTCGATGTATGTTGTCCAATGCTAGGTTGGGCAAGCAATTTTGGTGAGGTCATGACATACTGGCCATCTTGTTAATCGTTGCCATCATCTGCATTAGAAAGAAAAACTCCTATGGAGGTATGGTCTGAAAACCGCTCTGATTATGATTCCTTACATGTGTTTGGATCCACCGCATATTACCATGTGAAGGAGTCAAAGTTAGATCCGAGGCAAAGAAAGCTCTCTTTATGGGAATCACTTCGGAGTGAAGGGATTTCGTCTTTGGTGCTTAGACACAAAGAAAATGATCATGTAGCAGAGATGTTACCTTTGATGAATCGCCACATTGAAAAGGTAGCAGATAAAGATATTCAGACGAGCGATACTCCACAAGGTGGAGTGTACTCCAAAACAGTGGAGTTTGAGCGGATGGGGATTTTCCCAGTTAATAAGTCTAATTCTCCAGCCACAATGGAGGAATTAGAGGTTGAAGAGGTTCGACCCAAGAACCATTAAGTACACCGAACCGATTGCGATTGCAAGGCCAAGGAGAGAAATTCGTAAACCCGCTTCGATTCTCGATATGGTGGCCTCACGCCCTTCCGTTGTTGATGATGATATTCCTATCACTTATCAAGAAGTAATGCAAAGCTTAGAAAGTGATAAATGGAAAAGCGCCATGGATGAAGAAATGCAATCTCTCCTGAAGAACAATACTTGGGAGTTGGCGCAATTACCGAAAGGTAAAAGGGCAATCGGATGCAAGTGGGTATTCGCAAAGAAAGATAGATCTCCTAGCAAGAAAGATGTTCGCTACAAGGCAAGGTTGGTAGCTAAAGGCTACGCTCAGAAGGAGGGAATTGACTACAATGATGTATTTTCCCCTGTTGTG
Source organism: Gossypium arboreum (assembly GCF_025698485.1). Classification (NCBI taxonomy): domain Eukaryota; kingdom Viridiplantae; phylum Streptophyta; class Magnoliopsida; order Malvales; family Malvaceae; genus Gossypium; species Gossypium arboreum. Next base: position 129,094,020 of record NC_069080.1, read on the forward strand.
AAGCATTCCTCCATTAGAATTTTGTTGGCCTTGGTAGCACAGTTGAATTTGGAGCTAGCTCAACTTGATGTTAAGACGGCTTTCTTGCATGGTGAGTTAGAAGAGAGATCTATATAACTCATTAAAAGGATACAAAGATGCTGGTGGTAGAAATTGGGTTTGTAAGCTGAACAAATCGCTATATGGATTGAAGCAATCCCGAGGCGATGGTACAAGCGATTTGATAGCTTTATGAAAAGCGAAGTACACAAGAAGCAAATATGACAATTGTGTGTATTTGCAAAAGCTACATGACGGATCTTTCATTTATCTACTCTTGTATGTTGATGATATGTTAATCGCTCCGAAGAGCCAAAAAGAGATAGATAAGCTGAAGGCTCAGTTGAATCAAGAGTTCGAGATGAAAGATCTAGGTGAGGCTAAGAAGATTCTCGGCATGGAGATAAGTAGAGATAGACAGAGAGGCAAGCTTTGCTTGAATCAGAAGCAATATCTGAAAAAGGTATTACAATGTTTTGGTGTAAATGAAAACACAAAACATGTAAGTACCCCACTTGCTTCTCATTTGAAACTTAGTGCTCAATTATCTCCGAAAACTGAAGAAGAAAGAGAATATATGGCAAAAGTTCCATATGCAAATGCAGTTGGGAGTTTGATGTATGCGATGGTGTGTCTGCCCCGACATTTCACAAGTTGTTGGAGTTGTGAGCGGTATATGCATGATCCTGAAAAGGACATTGGCAAGTCAGTGAAATGGATTCTACGGTATCTTGAAAACCGTAGATGTTGGTTTAATTTTTGAGCGGGATGAAGCACTTGGTCGGTTTGTAGTTGGATATGTTGATTCCGACTTTCTTGGTGATTTAGATAAACGTCGTTCAACTACGGGTATCTGTTTACTCTTGCGAAAGCCCCAGTGAGTTGAAGTCTACCTTACGATCTCATGAGCTGTGTCTACTATAGAGGCGAATATATGGCGATTCTGAAAGTCATTAAGGAGGCTACTTGGCTTAATGGATTGTTGAAAGACTTGGGAGTTGATCAAAGTCACATTAGTCTATATTGTGACAGTCAGAGCGCTATTCATTTAGCGAAAAATCAAGTCTATCATTCAAGAACCAAGCATATCGACGTAAGATATCACTTTGTGCGGGAAGTCTTTGAAAAAGGAAAAATTCTACTTCAGAAGATTCCGACAGCAGATAATCCCGCAGATATGATGACCAAGGTCAATCAAGTTTAATCATTGTTTGAACTTGATTAACATCCTGAGAATTTGAGCACCTTCAGGTGTATGGCGCTCGAGAGCGCATTTGTAGGCACTACAAAAGATAGCTTTATCGAATTTGGGGAGTTGAAGGAAGTGTGTGAAGATGTGATTATCCTAATCAAATCTTCAAGGTGGAGATTGTTAACATTAATGGAAGACAATTAATAATGGTTACCATTAACATTAATGGGAGACAATCAAAAATGACAACCACCAACTTTGGAAAAGTGGCATGGGATAATTTTTTTTTGGTCCTTGAGATAATGGGCTATTTATAGTTTGGTCCTTGAACCTCAACTATAAATAGGCCTTCTCATTTCTCATTTCATCATCCCAACCAATCTTTCTCTCTTAGTTTTCTCTCTTCTCCCATTTGAGAATTCTTAAGGAATTCTATTTGTTTGTAATATTTTGAAGATAGTAAAGTTATCATCTGGTGTTAGTGCCCGAGGACGTAGGTATAATTCTTGAACCTCGTTAAAACTCTTGTGTTCTTTTTGTCCTATTTTTCTTTCAATATTTGAGGGTATAATAGTAGTATTTAATTGTGCTATTAAATTACGTTAGAAGGAATATTCTGACTAAGGAAAGACTTGGTATTTAAGAGATCCTTGTGATCCACCTCTCTTCCCTGGGAATTGAACTTTGTGTGATTTTTTAGTACAATAATTTACACGCTTCCGACCCTATTAGAACAACATTTTGAATATTCCTCATTTATTTGTTGTTCGCATTATGGGTTTTTATTTTCAAAATTTTTTTGTGGGATTTTTTTTTAATCTTTGATTGAAGAAGAAATATGGTGGATTTTTTTATATTTATAATGTGGTAGGAAAATGAAAATATAGGAAAGAAACAAAGAGTTGGGAGAAGAAATTAGGGTTTTTTTAAAAAGTAATTTTTAAATTATTTGCTGATATGATATATAAGATAAAATAGTGTCACGTCAGTATTTAATTATCAGTGGACCGTTATGTCGTTGGTTAATATTGATTGTTAGTCAATTAATGGCCATGTCAGTGTTAACATTAGTGGCAGCTTGTTGACAATGCATGGCAGCCATCAATTTTGACTAAAATGTCAAAATAAGCGGTGCAAGTTTAGCACCGTAAATGACTTTGAAAAATTGGCATGGGATAATTTCTTTTTTGGTCTTTGAGATAATGGGCTATTTATTGTTTGGTCCTTGAACCTTAACTATAAATAAGCCTTCTCATTTCTCATTTCAAATTATCCCAACTATTCTTTCTCACTTAGTTTTCTCTCTTCTCCCATTTGAGAATTCTTAAGGAATTCTATTTGTTTGTAATATTTTGAAAATAGTGAAGTTATCATCTGGTGTTAGTGCCCGAAGACGTAGGTATAATTTACCGAACCTCGTTAAAACTCTTGTGTTCTTTCTTGTCCTATTTTTCTTTCAATATTTGAGGGTATAATAGTAGTATTTAATTGTGCTATTAAATTACGAAAGAAGGGATATTCTGACTAAGGAAAGACTTGGTACTTAAGAGATCCATGTGATCTACCTCTCTTTCCTGGGAATTGAACTTTGTGTGATTGTTTAGTACAATAATTTACACGCTTCCAACCCTATTGGAACAACAAGTGGTATCAAGAGCCGAAGGTTAATCGTAGTATGCTCTGTGGTTGCAGTTTAAACTGATCTTCCACATCAGAAAAGATTTCCTTAGGTATATTGAAAGATTATGGAGACAACAGACGGTTTAGGAGCTTCAACATTGTCCATGTGGACAAGACCAACAATTGCAAATGCAAGATTGGCCGTGGAGATCTTTGATAGCACGAGCCATTTTGGTTTGTGGCAAAGTGAGGTTCTAGATGCCTTTTTTCAACAGGGTCTAGACATTGCCATTGATGAAAAGAAGCCAGATGATGTATAGGAGAAAGATTGGAAGGCGATCAATCGGTTGGCATGTGGCACAATTCGATCATGCCTTTCTCGAGAGCAGAGGTATGCTTTTTCAAAGGAGACTTCTGCGAATAAGTTGTGGGTGGCACTTGAAGAAAATTTTTTGAAGAAAAACAGTCAGAATAAGCTCCACTTGAAGAAAAGACTGTTTCGTTTCACTTACGTTCCAGGTACCATAATGAATGATCACATCACTAAATTTAATTAGTTAGTCACTGATTTGCTAAATATGGATGAGACATTCAAAGATGAAGATTTGGCTTTGATGCTGTTGGGGTCACTTCCTGAGGAGTTTGAGTTCCTAAAAACTACTCTACTTCACGGGAAGAGTGATATATCTCTGAGCGAAGTCTGTGCGGCTTTATACAGTTATGAACAAAAAAAGAAGGACAAACAGAAAAACTCAATTAGAGACATAGAAGCTTTAGTAGTCCGTGGTCGTTCATACACTCGGAGAAAAACTCAGAAGGGGAGATCAAAGTCAAAGTCCAGACTTGGAAAAGATGGATGTGCCTTTTGTCATGAGAAAGGCCACTGGAAGAAAAATTGTCCAAAGCTGAAGAATAAGGGAAAAGCTGTTGTAGATGCTTGTGTTGCAAAGCATGATACCAGTGACTCTAAACTATCACTGGTTGCATCATCATCATCGTTCCATTCAGAAGAGTGGATATTGGATTCGGGTTGTACCTATCATATGTCCCCTAACTGGGAGTGGTTCTTTGATTTAGTAGAACTAAATAGAGGAGTTGTTTATATGGGCAATGACAATGCCTGTAAAACTGTTGGGATAGGTTCAATCCAATTAAAGAATCAAGATGGATCAAACAGAGTTCTGACTGATGTTCGGTACGTGCCCAGTTTGAAGAAAAATCTCATCTCATTGGGAGCCTTAGAATCCAAAGGTTCAGTTGTTACTATGAGAGATGGGGCTTTGAAAGTGACATCTGGTGCACTGGTGATATTGAAGGGCATCAGAAAAAATAACTTGTATTACTACCAAGGTAGTACAGTTATTGGAGCAGTAGCTGCAGCTTCCGATAATAAAGAATTGGACTTAATGTAGTTGTGGCATATGAAGTTGGGACATGCCAGTGAAAAATCCTTGCAAATTTTGGCAAAGCAAGGATTGTTGAAAGGTGCAAAGGCTTGCAAATTAAAATTTTGCGAGCATTGTGTTCTGGGAAAGCAAAAGAGAGTGAAGTTCGGCACTGCTATCCATAATACAAAAGGTATTTTGGAATATGTTCACTCAGATGTATGGGGGCCTTCCAAAACACCTTCATTGGGAGGAAAACACTACTTTGTTACTTTTGTTGATGACTTTTCCAGAAGAGTTTGGGTGTATACCATGAGAACTAAGGATGAAGTGCTTGGAGTGTTTCTTAAATGGAAAACTATGATCGAAAACCAGTCTGGCAAGAAAATCAAGCGGCTTAGGACGGACAATGGAGGGGGATATAAAAATGATTCGTTCTTCGATGTGTGCCAAGAGTATGGTATTGTTCAACACTTCACAGTTAGGGATACACCACAGCAGAATGGAGTGGCAGAGCATATGAATCGAACATTGCTGGAGAAAGTTCGATGTATGTTGTCTAATGCTAGGTTGGGCAAGTAATTTTGGGCTGAGGCTGTGACATACGCTGGCCATCTTGTTAATCATTTGCCATCATCTGCATTAGAAAGAAAAACTCTTATGAAGGTATGGTCTGGAAAATCGGCTACATATTATGATTCCTTACATGCGTTTGGATCCACTGTATATTACCATGTGAAGGAGTCAAAATTAGATCCGAGGGCAAAGAAAGCTCTCTTTATGGGTATCACCTTTGGAGTAAAAGGATTTCGTCTTTGGTGCTTAGACACAAAGAAAATGATTTGTAGCAGAGATGTTACCTTTGATGAATCTTCCACATTGAAAAAGGTAGCAGATAAAGATATTCAGACAAGAAATACTCCACAATAGGTGGAGTGTACTCCAAAACAGGTGGAGTTCGAGTAGGTGAGGATTTGCCTAGTTAATAAGTCTAATTCTCCAGCCATAATGGAGGAATTAGAGGATGAAGAGGTTCTGACCCAATAACCGTTGAGTACACCAGAACCAGTTGCAGTTGCAAGGCCACGGAGAGAAATTCGCAGACCTGCTTGATTTACTGATATGGTAGCCTACGCCCTTCCCGTTGTTGATGATGATATTCCTGTCACTTATCAAGAAGCAATGCAAAGCTTAGAAAGTGACAAATGGAAAAGTGCCATGGATGAAGAAATGCAGTCTCTCCGGAAAAACAATACTTGGAAATTGGCACAATTACCGAAAGGTAAAAGGGCAATCGGATGCAAGTGGGTATTTGCAAAGAAAGATGAATCTCTTAACAAGAAAGATGTTCGCTACAAGGCAAGATTGGTAGCTAAAAGCTACGCTCAGAAGGAGAGAATTGACTATAATGATGTATTTTCCCCTGTTGTAAAGCATTATTCCATTAGAATTTTGTTGGCCTTGGTAGCACAATTGAATTTGGAGCTAGCTCAACTTGATGTAAAGACAGCTTTCTTGTATGGTGAGTTAGAAGAGGAGATCTATATGATTCAACCCGAAGGATACAAAGATACTGGTGGTAGAAGTTGGGTTTGTAAGCTGAACAAATCGCTATATGGATTGAAGCAATCCCCAAGGTAGTGGTACAAGCGGTTTGATAGTTTATGAGAAGGCAGAAGTACACAAGAAGCAAATATGACAATTGTGTGTATTTGCAGAAGCTGCATGACAGATCTTTCATTTATCTTCTCTTGTATGTTGATGATATGTCAATCGCTTCGAAGTGCCAAAAAGAGATAGATAAGCTGAAGGCTCAGTTAAATCAAGAGTTCGAGATGAAAGATCTAGGTGAGGTCAAGAAGATTCTCGGCATGGAGATAAGTAGAGATAGACAGAGAGGCAAGCTTTGTTTGAATCAGAAGTAATATCTGAAAAAGGTATTACAATGTTTTGGTGTAAATGAAAACACAAAACATGTAAGTACTCCACTTACTTCTCATTGGAAACTTAATGCTCAATTATCTCCGAAGACTGAAGAAGAAAGAGAATATATGGCAAAAGTCCCATATGCTAATGCAGTTGGGAGTTTGATGTATGCAATGGTGTGTACGCGGCCTGACATTTCACAAGCTGTTGGAGTTGTGAGCAGGTATATGCATGATCCTGGAAAAGGACATTGGCAAGCTGTGAAATGGATTCTACGGTATCTTCGAAAAACCGTAGACGTTGGTTTAGTTTTTGAGTAGGATGAAGCACTTGGTCAGTTTGTAGTTGGATATGTTGATTCCGACTTTGCTGGTGATTTAGATAAACGTCATTCAACTACGGGGTATCTGTTTACTCTTGCTAAAGCCCCAGTGAGTTAGAAGTCTACCTTATAGTCTACAGAAGCTATTTCTACTACAAAGGCAGAATATATGACAGTTACAGAAGCTGTTAAGGAGGCTATTTGGCTTAATGGATTGTTGGAAGACTTGGGAGTTGTTCAAAGTCACATTAGTCTATATTGTGACAGTCAGAGCGCTATTCATTTAGCGAAAAATCAAGTCTATCATTCAAAAACCAAGCATATCGATGTAAGATATCACTTTATGCGAGAAGTCTTTGAAAATGAAAAAACTCTACTTTAGAAGATTCCGACAGCAGATAATCCCGCAGATATGATGACCAAGGTGGTAACAACAATCAAGTTCAATCATTGTTTGAACTTGATTAACATCCTGAGAATTTGAGCACCTTCAGGTGTATGGCGCTCGTGAGGGCATTTGAAGGCACTACAAAAGATAGCTTTATTAGATTTGGGGAGTTGAAGGAAGTGTGTGAAGATGTGATTATCCTAATCAAATCTTCAAGGTGGAGATTGTTAACATTAATGGCAGCTTGTTGACAATGCATGGCAGCCATCAATTTTGACTAAAATGTCAAAATAAGAGGTGCAAGTTTAGCACCGTAAATGACTTTGAAAAATTGGCATGAGATAATTTTTTTTGGTCCTTGAGATAATGGGCTATTTATTGTTTGGTCCTTGAACCTTAACTATAAATAGGCCTTCTCATTTCTCATTTCAAATTATCCCAACTGTTCTTTCTCACTTAGTTTTCTCTCTTCTCCCATTTGAGAATTCTTAAGGAATTCTATTTGTTTGTAATATTTTGGAGATAGTGAAGTTATCATCTGGTGTTAGTGCCCGAGGACGTAGGTATAATTTACCGAACCTCGTTAAAACTCTTGTGTTCTTTCTTGTCTTATTTTTCTTTCAATATTTGAGGGTATAATAGTAGTATTTAATTGTGCTATTAAATTACAAAAGAAGGGATATTCTGACTAAGGAAAGACTTGGTACTTAAGAGATCATTGTGATCCACCTCTCTTTCCTGGGAATTGAACTTTGTGTGATTTTTTAGTACAATAATTTACACGCTTCCAACCCTATTGGAACAACAGTCAGCATGTCCATTAAAAATAGATCAATTTAACCCTCCAAAAAAAGGTTAGATGTTAAAATGTTCAAAAAAAATTATAAAAGACCAAAATGACCAAACAACTAAATGTTAGAGGTTATTTTTAGCATTATGCCTAAAAAAATAAAAACTTAAAAATATAAAATAAACTACAACAATATAAGAAGAAGTTTTAATGTCATTAGCTTGGTTATTTTTCAAGAATATTAATAAAGCAGGGCATTTGATTTTGCTTATATGAAAAGTTCTATATGATGGAGAAATGCATAGGGAAGCCATATTTGTGATTTCGAAAAGGCATAGTCCTTGCAAAATGATTATTATCTATGTTTTTTATCGTGTTAGAATTTAATAGTTGAGTGTTATTTGTAATAGGAAATAAATTATTTGAAAGAGATTAATAATATTAAGGTGTCTAATAATGAAAATATTAAATTAAAACTTTAATAAAGATATTATATATTTTAATATTTAATACAATTAAATATTTTAATTCAAAATGATATTTTAATCAATTTTGGAGTTTGAGCCTTGTATATTATAGGTTGAATTAGCAATACATTTTTAAAAGTTTGTAACACATAATTTAAATAGAACTGACATAATTGTTGCATCTAAATTTTTCATTAATTATATTTGTGACAAATATGCATATTAAACAGATAGACGATGAAATGATTGAGTAATTTATTTTATAACATATTGTACTTTTAGATGCATAATAATGAATTTAAAACTTTAATCAATTAAAAGTAAACTACTACTAAATTACTTTTCAAGGTAAACTTAAGGTGATATTTATTTTAATTACTTAAAAAGATTTCATAAAATTAATTAAAAAGAAGAAGAAAAGAAAGATGAAATTATACCTGTTAATTTATTGTTTGCAAGAAGAAATGTTTGGAGAAAAGTCAAGTTTCCAATAACGGAAGGAATTTCACCTGAAAAATATACTTAAATTAGTCAAAACTTACAAATATTTTCTATAAAACCCTTAATCTATTTGTTGAGGCACTTTAGCGTATTTTTATTTATCTAATTTTAAACATACAAGTTTAGTTTAGTTTTATAGTTCTTCTGACAACTACAAATGATTTTAATTATAATGATGAAACTCAAATTTATAACTCAAAAGATAATGAAAATTAAATGATATAAAATAATTCAGGTCTAAAATTTTTGTTCAAATATCAGACACATATTCATGTTTGGACTTGGAGCGGAACAACTGATATCATTTTCTTGATAAAATTTTTATTTTTATTTATCTAGGAAGTAATGATTTGCTATAGTCAAACAACTGATACTATTGCGTATAATATGTTTCCTAGACAAAATTCCTCTATATAGTTAACTAATCTCCCAAACACTAGAATGTTGGTTGGTGAAAGAATCATTCAGATTAATTTCAACACTTATCAATCTAATTCTAACAGATTCCTTAAATATGCTAATAAATTCTTGTTCAGTTTTATGCTTCTCTCTAAACTGCTTGTTATTTCTCACTCGCTACAAATGATAAAAAAAACACATGCAAACGTAATATAATAATGATAAGCACCGTATTGATACAATTTTTGCTAAAGAATTAGCAAGCACATATAATATATATGTATGTATGTATATCTGTACATAACATATTTTTGAAAACTTTACATGGTTCCATGTAGACACCACATGACATTCAACAAATTGTCAAATCTTAGAAAATATGGACCAAGGAAAAAATAAGAAAAATAATTTTAATTGATGTTGAAAAAATATCTATAGTTTCATTTAATGAAGACATAGTTTTATAATTATAGAGAAGTCTGCTACATATCATTTTGAGTCTCCGGTATTGATCCTTCTGAATGGATGAGAATTTTTGAGTCTATTAGTATTGAACTGGGGACATTGCCAGTTAGATACCTTGAGGTGCCATTGGTTGCGAAGAATTTGAATGGATCTGATTGTAAGGGGCTAGTGGAGAAAATCACAAGAAGGATTAATCGTTGGACTGTTAAAAGTCTTTCTTCTGCTAGCAGACTTCAACTTTTGCAATCAGTTATCTTTAGTATTCAAAATTTCTGGTGTAGGGGTTACTAAAAGAGTTGCACAGTTGTGCAGTTCTTTTCTTTGGAAAGGTTCTGCAGGTTCAGCAAGGGGAGCAAAAGTGAGTTGGGGATGGACAGTGGCGGAGCCAAGGGTGGTAGGCAGGGTCTGTACCTCTAAAATGGAAAATTTTCTATTTAGGCCTTTTATAATTTATAAAATTTTAAATTAGTAATGGTAAAATTACACTTTACCCCCTAAAATAATAAAAAATTAATTTAATCCTTTAAAAATTATAAAGATATAGTCTATTAAATTGGTGAAATTATATTTTTACTATCGAAAAATATACAACTTAATTCCACCCCTCTAAAAAAAAAAGTTTGTGGCTCCGCCACTAGGAATGGATATGTCATCCCAAGGCTGAAGGAGGGCTTGGAGTTAAAAATCAGTTCTTTGAAACAAAGTTTGTATGATGCAAAATTTATATATAGTTTGGATGAAAGAAGTGTCACTTTGGGTTGCTTGGGTTAATCTTTACATTCTTAAGGGACATAGTGCATTGCAAGTCCAAGCTTAACCAAGTCATAGTTGGGCATGGAAAAACTTACTCAAGCTCCAAAGTCTTGTTCCTTTGATTGGGGGATTTCATGTTTATAAAAAAAAAAAAAAAAGAAGTGCTATGAACTTGTAAGGCATAAACAATGCAAAGTCCCTTAGCATAAGATTGTTTGTGGTAATCTTCCTATTCCTAGGCATTCCTTCATTGCTTGGTTAGCTATTCTAGTTAACTCCTTTTTTATGTTGTGTAATGATGAGGAAATGGAATCTAAGAAGCATATCTTTATGCGCTGCTCCTTTTTAAAAGAGTTGAGGGGAAAAAATTTGTAGGCATGTGAGATGCATAGGGTGCCAGGCTCTTGGCACGAAGAACTTGAATGTGGGAACACATGAAACTTTGCATTCCACCACTATCCAACTTGTGTAATAGGCCAATTTTGGCCTGGGCCCAAATAAATAATAATCGAATAAATAAAACCAAATGATGCAATCAGTTGAAAACAAGTTAAAGAGAGTCAAATTGAAAAACAATCATTAAATTGGGGCCAAATCAAAAAGATGGAGAAAGCCAAGGAGTTATAAAATTTTGTTGACTTGGTAAAATGCCAAAAATAGGAAGATATTATTTTATTTTTATTTTATTTTAATTTATTAAATTAGTTAGGCTATTTTTAGTAAACCCCATATATATAAATAGGGGTATTTTGTTCTTTGAAAAGGAGGACTTTTGGTATTCCTACTTCAATTTGGAATTGGATTATTCTCTTTTTTTCTATTTCTATTGGAATTGAATTATTTTCTTTTCTCTTTCAATTTGGCATGGGAATTTTGTCCATTTCATTTCAATTTCTTTATTTTTTCTAAATTCGTCCAATTGCTTTTAGCCATTCTGTTTTTTTATTATTTTGCAATTAAGTTTTTATTATTTTTAATTTTGGCCCTAAAATTTGTATTGACTGCATTTGGTCCTCCTTGAAGCTGTGCGTTTTGGAGGGTAGGGATTATTTCCCTTTTGGTCCCTCCTTGTTATTCGCACATGCAAATTGGTCCATTTCCTTTTATTTATTTTTTATTTTCCCCAAAATTTTGCTTTAAGGTTCGATTTAATCTTTTTTATTTTTACTATTTTATTATCAAATTAACTAATTTAATATATTATTGCTATTATTATTATGTTTCTATTTATATTTATTTTGTTATTCTAATACTATTATTATTTATCTATTTATATTTCTACTATTATTATATTTCTATTTATATTTATATACTAATATTATTTTCATTATTTTTTTCCTATATATGTTTTTTACTCTTGTTATTAACATTTTATTTATTTATTTATATCGTGTTGTTATTTATTTCTTTATGTCCTCTTATATGATTTTAAAACTTTTATTATTATTATTACTATTATTATATTTCTATGTATTATATTTCTATTTATATTTATGTATTAATATCATTATTTTTTATTTTTATATATTATTATTACCATTATATTTTTTATTATTATTACTATTATTTTATTATCCATCCTATTTTTAAACTGTTTCATTCAATATTTTGTTGTACATGTGTTTACTTTCCCACTCCCGATTTAAATTAAATTTTCATTCGAATTTTCTTTGCTATTCCATTTTTTATTTCTATATTATTTTATTTATTATTTTTGTTTGGATTTTTCAAGTAAAGGCAATATTCGGTACTTGGAAATTGAAGAAATTGTGCCCTAACGTACTGGGTTTCGATTTTCTGTTTGACCAAATAATCAAAAATGTTTTTAAAATTTCGTCTGTGTTTTCTTCAATTAAAAAACAAGGCAATATTTCGTGTTTAAAAATTTGAGAAATCCTGCCCTAACGTGCTGGGTCTCGATTTACCTTTTGACCAAATAACCTAATATCCTTTTAAAATTTTAATGCATGAGTTTTGGAAATCATGAGATGATCTTGGTATCGAAGGTTTGGAATGTCATATCCTAAAGTGCTGGATATGATATTTTATTCCTTCAGAACAAGAGAATCTTAATATCCAATTCGAGTTATCCAAACATTTTTTAAAGGGATTGTATTTTAAAATCTTCTCAAATTTTCGACATTAGGACATTAATTAATCAATAAGGTACCAATTTTGGGTGTTTCGAGGATGCTAATTGTTCCTCGTACGTAACTGACTCCCGAACCCATTTTCTTAAATTTCGTAGGCCAAAATTAATATTTTAACAAAAATGTTTTGTAAGGTGATCTGATCACACCTAAACAAACAGGATTGGTGGCGACTCCATAGTTCGTTTTAAAGTCGATCCCTATTTTTCAAAAATAAAAATGGTTTCGATAGCTTGGCTACTCCACTGGGGACAATAAAAGAGTCAAGCCATAAAATTGATTATTTTCTATCCTTTTATCGAAAATCAAAAATTTGATTTGAAAAATCATGGTTCTTTTGTCGCATTCGTTTTGTGTTATATCATATGTTTGTTGTGGTTTGAGTCTCGTAGGATATTCCTGCATCATATTGCATGACCGTCGTGGTTACCCTTTTAAGTGGGAGTGAGAAACTATTTCCTTCGTGAGGTTTTCACCTCCGTGCAGGATAGTGGATCGCTTTCGGGATACATCAGTACCTATGTTTTCGTGAGGTTTTCACCTCCGTGTAGCCATAGGGAAATGTATTCCCCTGAACTGAACTCGGTCAATATAAGCCTATAATGGGTGAGGATCGAGGAATCTGCTGGTTTAGGTACCCTTTCTTTAGAATCGAACCACATATAGTGAGCTATAAGGGCCTGCCCTAGGTAGAGCTACACCGAACCATTTGTGGTTATCCGAGTAGGGGCTTTATTATTTTTTGCTTACTTTGAATTCTAGTTTTGTATAGTGACTTGTTTTGGTCGTTTTAATTGTGATTGCATTGCATTTTCATCATAGAAAAGAGGTGTTGATTCACGTTCAATTGCTAAATAAAGATCTTGACATGGAAAATAGATTTCTTGATAAAGTGGATTATAATACGGCCGCCTGAATATGGTCCAAGTAAACACAACGAGAGAAAGCTGATAGTTCGTGGAGGAATACAAGACTTTGTTTCATTGGCCAGGGGTTCAAGCCGAAAAAGATTATTCGAGAGCCGTAAACTTCCTTAAGGAAGCTAACAAGCATCGTGGGGATAAGTAAGCAATGGGCCGCGACCCAGATCAAGCAAAAAAGAGCTAGTGGAGGCATCTATTGAAAGTTTACAAGATTTGTCATTAAGAAAGGGATCGATGTCTTCGCTTGGAATATGAGGGCAATGCCGCATTTGTAATCCATTTTACGTAAAGAAATTTGTTTTCTAGAAAAGCTCTTCTAATAGAATTGAATTCAAAATCAATGCCTCTCTTTCTTTTTACATTCATCCTATGCATCGGCATTGCATTACATCATTTGCATTAGATTTTCACAAAAAGGACCCTGATCAAGTAAAATTATTTCAGTTAATCGACTAAGCATCGTTACGGTACTCATGCAAGAACAAAAGCCATGGACCAAAAGTTGGAGAGAATAGAGCAAATGTAAATATAGATGCAGGAGCAATTGGCCAAAATTCAACAGGATATGTGGGATCAAATGCAAGAATTCCAAAGGAATGTGATAGGCCAGTTAACCCAGTTACTAGTCAAAGTACTTGAAAAAAGGAGTGGCCCAATGGTCAACAATGGGGACGATAATGAATACCTCATCTATTCCCCAAGTCTTACCCCAATAAGTGTCCTGACCCAACCAGACGCGCATCTGCAAGGGGTACCTGTCATTATCGAACCCTAATAACAGACTAATACCTCGACATTGTTGAACTTCCCGATGGGTTTAGGTTTTAACCCGAAGGATGATCGAGCCAAACCTGTTGTTATTGCAGAAACAAAAGAAATGGGAGAATGGACTTTAAGGGCCCCAAAAAAGAAGGAAAAGGAAGCGAATAGTACAAGTAGGTATAACAAGGGCTATTTGGAGCCGATTACTGTAAGCCAGCCAAGGACGGTAACCATCAGCCATCAGGTCTCCCCAAGGCAAAAACTCAATCTGAAACCAAACTCAGAAAAACCCCAATTCGCGCCTATCCCAATTACGTATAGGGAGTTGTACCAAATTTTGTTTGACGCACATGTTGTATCCCTTTTTTACGTAGAACCAATACAGCCTCCATACCCTAAATGGTACAATATAAGCGGCCAATACGAATACCATGCGGGAATCACAGGGCATTCGATTGAGAATTGTACCACTTTTAAAAAGTTAATCGAAAGATTCATCAAAATGGGTATTGTAAAATTCGATGATCCCTCTGGTGTAAAAAAATCCGTTACCTAACCATTCTGTTAAAGGGGTAAATATTATGAGTTTCATGATGGATAGGGGCGTGAGATCCAAGAATGCATCGAGTTCAGGGCTCTTGTGCAAGACCTGATATGAGGGAATCTGAACATTAACAACGTATCAAAGAGGGAACCAGGGAATAGAATTTTTCGAGCATCTACCCTTACATACTTGGGAGTGTTTTGAACCATGAGACTGTGTAAGAGACCCTTATATTTTTAGAGTTAATCTAGAGTAATATTAAAACATGCTTGTTGTTTTAAGCCTAGATGCAACAAGAATCCTTTTGTGAAATAGGCTTATATCCAAAATCTTTATTTCAATAAAATACATGTTTGTTATTATTTTGAATAAATATTCTTTTATTCTTTCCATTTCATACCGTACAAACAGTTATTCTTAGATTCTTTCATTTTTTGAACATTCTTTCGAATATTCTTTATTCAGGATCATACCCTACAAGTAATCATCCTTAGAATAATTTATTCTTTGGAGTCTGCCTTCGTACCTACAACAGGTCCTCAGATATCAATGACATGAAGGACGTTGCTATTGACCCAGAATCTTCTTTTGAGCGAAATATGGGCCTAAAAGGATCTCAACACTTTGAAGATGACAGAGATGGTAACCTATCTCCTAATTTGTTAAGGATGGTAGAACAAGATGAAAAACATATCCTACCTTACAAAGAGTCAATGAACAGTAGGCCTAAGAGAAGAGAAAAGGTAAGGATCGAAGTCTGGATCACCATAAAGGCAAAGCGAAGCGTTCATATCAAGATATACTTGGGCTACTAAGACCTGTGGATACTGTTAAAAAAGGTCCCTAGGTGTGTCAGAAGGACACATGCTAATGGGTTTATGATGACCAGGCTAATAATGAGATTCAGGTTCTGCTAGTCCATCGTAGAAGAGAATTGCATCAGTTATACCGTAAATGCCAAATTTATAGAGATAAGATTCATGTGCCCCTTCATTTCTTTGTAGACTTTCTCTATGTAGGGCATGAAGGTTATTGGGCCGATCTCATCAAAAGCTTCTAGCGGGCATCGATTATTTTGCTAAGAGGGTAAAAGTCGCTTCATATGCCAACATTACAAAGTCGACAGTCATTAGAATTCCAAAAAAAAAAAAGAGGAGAGAGATCATGTGCCAACAAGAAATGCCAAAAAAAGATCATATCCAACTACACAATGTCAAAAGTTTACATTCTGTTCGAAGAACAGACGCCACATTACCTCAAAATAAACAATACAGTGGAGGTAGCAAAATGTATAAGAATAAAAATAACTAAATAAGGATCATAGGAAAAATAACCGAGACTTGTAAAGATTGGCATAAAAAAGTTACCATTTACCCCCTATACTTATCAAACGTCAGTCAGGACCTCCGTCGGGGCAACATATTTCTCATTAGTTTATGGAATGGAAATAATTTTGCCCATTGAAGTCGAGATTCCTTTTCTTTGAGTCTTGTCAGAGTCGAAGTTAGATGAAGCCGAATGGATCCAATTTTGATGTGATCAGTTGAATTTGATCGAAGAAATAAGGTTAAAAGCTATCCACCATGAGAAAATATACCAAAAACAAATAACAAAAAGGTTCACCTTAAAAGGGAAACCTAGTATTGAAAAAGATTTTCCTATACAAAAAAGGACTTCAAAGGAAGGCGTATGCCAAACTGGGAAGGACCTTATATGGTAAAGAAGGCCTCCTCTGGAAGAGCGTCGATACTGACCAAGGTGATGGCAAGAACCTGCCTAATCTTGTGAATTTGGATTCAATAAAAAAATACTTTACAAAAAAAAAAGGAGAGGCCGAGGCGAAAACCCCCAAAGGGCGCCTTGAGACCAAAGGGGTTTTGAGTTGAAAACCCAGGAATGGGCAAATTCAAATTTTTGATCGAAGGTGGGGCATGCGATAGTCTTGGTTTCTCTGAATTAACAAAAAAGGAAAGATGTTACATATTGAGGTATCAACAGAGTACTCTAGATCCTTTAAACACATCTTGAGCTCAAAAAAAGGGGTCATTAAGAAGTTTGTACAGAGAAGCTCATGCTGCGATATCTGGGGCACATACTTTCTTTTTGCTCATTTTGTATTCCAGTAATATTTGCTTTATTTGATTAATCTATCCTTCATAGATTCTGTTCTCGATAAATTCCATTTTTTCCATCATTTTGATCTTTTTTCAAGCATTTTGCATTGAAATTACGATTAATGGAGCAATAATACTTTCACAAAAGAAGTTTTGCATATTACTCTGGAAGCTTCTAAATAATATAGGAACCTGAAACAAGACCATTATTTAGAACTCACTAAGCCTGAGGGTTGGAAATATTTGAAAGGGAGGAGTCTAAAATTATGGCTATCTCTCCAGATTCTTTCTTAAAGATATCAGTTGCATGAAAAAACAAGGTATTGTGTCGGTGACACAACCTCGATGAACAACAGACAATGTTAACTCATTAAAAGGGGTTCATTCTTGAAAATTTGTCATTCTGTATACCCATCTAGTCATGTTACCCAGAGAAGGGTGTGACAGATCAATTGAAGAAGCTATAAGTTCTATACGCTTGATTTGCAGCGGGACAGATTAAGAAGATACAAATCCTATACCCCTGAGCTATAATAGGATGGATTGAGGATGAAACAAATCTTATACCCTAAGTTACAGTGGGTTGGATGAAAAAAAACCCTAAAGTTGCAATGGGGCAAACCTATTGAGCAAGATATAATTGTTTCTTCAGGATCTATCAAAAATACCAGCCGAGCAAGAGGGCGGCGTAATACGTTGGTGATAAAGCCCTGATGAACTATGAGCGATGACGCCTTAAGCACTTAAAAAGGAATCATTCTCATGACATTTCTGCATTCATATCATTCATCTAGTTAGGAGCATTTGACTCATTTTGATCATGACATCCTAATTATTTGGTATATACATAGGCCCATGAAATCGATTCTATAGATTATATCCATGGTGTAGTAAAATTGATAAATTCACAGATCCTATCTCCCTAAGCAGTAGTGGAGTAGGCTGAAGATTATAGATCTTGTCTCCCTAAGCAGTAGTGGAGTAGATTGAAGATGGCAAATCTTGTCTCCCTAAGCAGTAGTGGAGTAGATTTAAGCCACCATCCTATCTCCCTAAGCAGTTGTGGAGTAGGCTAAAGAATGCAGATCTTGTCTCCCTAAGCAGTAGTGGAGCAGATCAAAGATAGCAAATCCTGACTCCCTAAGCAATAGTGGAGCAGATTTAAGCCACCATCCTATCTCCCTAAGTAGTAGTGGAGTAGGCTGAAGATTGCAGATCTTGTCTCCCTAAGTAGTAGTGGAGCAGATCGAAGATAGCAAATCCTGTCTCCCTAAGCAGTAGTGGAGCTGATTTAAGCCACCATCCTATCTCCCTAAGTAGTAGTGGAGTAGGCTGAAGATTGCAGATCTTGTCTCCCTAAGCAGTAGTAGAGTAGATCGAAGATGGAAAATCTTGTCTCCTTAAGCAGTAGTGGAGCAGATTTAAGCCACCATCCTATCTTCCTAAGCAGTAGTGGAGTAGGCTGAAGATTGCAGATCTTGTCTCCCTAAGCAGTAGTGGAACAGATCAAAGATGACAAATCTTGTCTCCCTAAGCAGTAGTGGAGTAGATTTAAGCCACTATTCTATCTCCCTAAGTAGTAGTGGAATAGACTAAAGATTGTAGATCTTATCTCCCTGAGCAGCAGTGGAGCAGGCTAAAGATTACAGATCTTATATCCCTAAGCAGTAGTGGAGCAGATCGAAGACGGTGAATCTTGTCTTCCCGAGGTAGTAGGGAAGAAGATTTAAGCCACTAGCCTTATCTCCCTGAGTAGCAGTGGAGTAGGCTGAAGATTGCAGATCTTATCTCCCTAAGCAGTAGTGGAGTAGATCAAAGATGGTGAATCTTATTTTCCTGAGGTAGTGGGGAAGCAGATTTAAGCCACTAGCCTTATCTCCTCGAGCAGCAGTGGTGCAAGCTGAAGATTGCAGATCATATCTCCCTAAGCAGTAGTGGAGCAGATCGAAGACGGCGAATCTTATCTTCCCGAGGTAGTAGGGAAGCAGATTTAAGCCATTAGCGTTATCTCCCTGAGCAGCAGTGGAGCAGGCTGAAGATTGCAGATCTTATCTCCCTAAGCAGTAGTGGAGCAGATCGAAGATGGTGAATCTTATCTTCCCGAAGTAGTATGGAAGCAGATTTAAGCCACTAGCCTTATCTCCCTGAAGTTGCAGTGGAATAGATCAAGTTACAAGTCGTAGATCATATACGTCTGAAGTTGCAGTAGGTTGGATCAAATCAAATTACGAATTTAGTTATAAAGGAGCTGATTGAAGCTACAAATCTCTTTTCTCTGAAATTACATTAGAGCGGATCGAAGCAACAATTCCTATAACTCTGAAGATACAGTGGATTGGAACGAAGTTACTTGAAGAAGAAGAAAAGAAGCGCCGAGACTCAGCAGCTCCAAGCAAAATTGGCTCTTTTCTAGTCTTTGCTCCATTCTTGTTACAAGACAATGAGCAAAGAGGGGTAGTTGTAATAGGCAAATTTTGGCCTGGGCCCAAAAAAATAATAACCGAAGAAATAAAGCCAAAGGATGCAATCGGTTGAAAATAAGCCAAAAAACGCCAAATTGAAAGACAATCATTAAATTGGGGCCAAATCAAAAAGATGGAGAAAGCCAAGGAGTTATCAAATTTTGTTGACTTGGTAAAAGACCAAAAATAGAAAGATATTATTTTATTTTTATTTTTATTTTATTTTAATTTATTAAATTAGTTAGGCTATTTTTAGTAAACCCCATGTATATAAATAGGGGTATTTTGTTCTTTGAAAAGGAGGGCTTTTGGTATTCCTACTTCAATTTAGACTTGGATTATTCTCTCTTTTCCTATTTCCATTGGAATTGAATTATTTTCTTTTATCTTTCAATTTGGTGTGGGAATTTTGTCCATTTCATTTCAATTTCTTTGTTTTTGCTAAATTCGTACAATTGCTTTTAGCCCTTCCGCTTTTTTATTGTTTTGCAATTAAGTTTTTATTATTTTTAATTTTGCCCCTAAAATTTGTGTTGACTGCATTTTGGTCCTCTTTGAAGCTGTGCGTTTTGGAGGGTAGGGATTATTTCCCTTTTGGTCCCTCCTTGTTTTTCGCACGTGTAAACTGGTCCATTTCCTTTTATTTATTTTTTATTTGCCTCAAAATTTTGCTTTAAGGTTCAATTTAATATTTTTTATTTTCACTATTTTATTATCAAATTAACTAATTTAATATATTATTGCTATTATTAGTATGTTTCTATTTATATTTATTTTGTTATTCTAATACTATTATTATTTATCTAATTTTTATTTATCTATTTATATTTCTACTATTATTATATTTCTATTTATTATATTTCTATTTCTATTTATATACTAATATTATTTTTATTATTATTTTTCCTATATATGTTTTTTACACTTGTTATTAACATTTTATTTATTTATTTATATCGTGTTGTTATTTATTTATTTATGTCCTCTTATATGATTTTAAAACTTTTATTATTATTATTATTATTACTATTATTATATTTATATTTATATTTATATTTATGTATTAATATCATTATTTTTATTTTTTATATATTATTATTACCATTATATTTTTATTATTATTACTATTATTTTTATTATCCGTCCTATTTTTAAACTGTTTCATTCAATATTTTGTTGTACATGTGTTTACTTGCCCATTCTCAATTTAAATTAAACTTTCATTCGAATTTTCTTTGCTATTCCATTTTTTATTTCTATATTATTTTATTTATTATTTTTGTCTGGATTTTTCAAGTAAAGGCAATATTCGGTACTTGGAAATTGAAGAAATTGTGCCCTAACGTACTGGGTTTTGATTTTCTGTTTGACCAAATAACCAAATATCCTTTTAAAATTTCGTTCGTGTTTTCTTCAATTAAAAAACAACGCAATATTTCGTGTTTAGAAATTCGAGAAATCCTACCCTAACGTGCTGGGTCTCGATTTACCTTTTGACCAAATAACCGAATATCCTTTTAAAATTTCAATGCATGAGTTTTGGAAATTATAAGATGATCTTGGTATCGAAGGTTTGGAATGTCATATCCTAACGTGTTGGATATGATATTTTATTCCTTCGGAACAAGAGAATCTTAATATCCAATTCGAGTTATCTAAACATTTTTTAAAGGGATTGTATTTTAAAATCTTCTCAAATTTCCGACATGAGGACATTAATTAATCAATAAGGTACCAATTTTGCGCGTTGTGAGGGTGCTAATCCTTCCTCATACGTAACCGATTCCCGAATCCGTTTTCTTAAATTTCGTAGGCCAATGATAAACTGTAATTTATACATATTTTTATCCCATTCTTAGCACGTTTTTGGGTGATTTATCCTTAGAATTGGTGAATTTGATGCTCCTAACCCTTTAATTTCATGTTTTATACTTAGGTGAGCTTAGGAGAGTAAAAAGGGCGAGAAACAGGCAGAAAACGGAGAAAACAGGACAACATAGGAAATCAGCACGGCCTGGACTTCCTTACACAGGTAGACCACACGCCCGTGCCTCTTTAACAGCCTTGACCATGGCTTGATGATATCGCACACGGGCGTATCCCTGTCTAGCCCAAGTCTAGTTCTATTCAGAAAAGACCACTTTTGAGGGTGGGGAAATATTCTAAACCCTATTTAAACACTCTAAAACAAGAGGAGAAGGGGAAACGCAGAGTAGGAAGCAAGGAATTACTCAAATGAAGCTGATTGATCCATCTCAGAAGCCGGATTATTCATCAAGACTGAAGATCTCCCTTCAATTTCCCTTCAGGAGTTTTAGGTTTTCTTAATGTTTTGTATTCATTATTCTTCTAAGATGTTTTTTTCTACAATTATGAACTAAACCCCCTAAATACGTAAGGGGAATAAAACCTAAGATGAATCTTATTATTGTTTTCTGAATTGTATGATAAATATTTGACTTGTTGTTAATTATGTGTTCTTAATTCTTGCTTCAATATTTCAGGATATTGGTTTAAGTTGATGCGCTTATTCAGATGAGCAAAAGTCCCTGTCTAAGAGTAACTTTGTCATAATTAAGCGGAGTTGATTGCACGCCTAGACATAGGTTGACAAGATTTTGCCAGATTAGGGTGAAACCTAATATGGGAATCCATAGATTGAGTTAATGCAACACTAGGGAGTTAAGTAGAAAGAGATTTCAATTAATCAACCTAGGGTTAGACGTTATTAGTCTCAACGGAGATAATAATATAATTTAGGGATTTCTACGGATCAAGTCAAATGAATAAATTGTCTGATTCAGAGTCAAATAACAAGTGAAGTCTAGGTGGATTTTTCCTTGGGTATTGTATTAATCAATCAGTTTTTCCTAAAAGTATTTTCCCCAATTTTCTTTTTGTGCACCTTTAGTTTAGTTAATTAGTTTAGATAAACAAATCCCATAATTTTTAGGCTAGATAATAAAAATAAAGTAATTACTAGTACTTTTAGTTCCTTTGGGTTCGACAATCTGGTCTTGCTAAAGCTATACTACTGTTCGATAGGTACACTTGCCTTTATCGTGATAATAGTTAGTTCAAGAACAATTAATTATAAATATTTAAAACCTGTCACGAATATCACGTATCAGCCAAAATTAATATTTTAACAAAAATGTTTTGTAAGGTGATCCGATCACACCTAAACAAAAAGGATTGGTGGCGACTCCATAGTTTGTTTTAAAGTCGGTCCCTATTTTTCAAAAATAAAAATGGTTTCGACAGCTTGTATGGAGTGTTTTCATTTATTTCATTTGGAAAGAAAGAAACTATAGACTTCATGGTGGCGCATCAAGATCAATCTTTGAATTTTTGTTAGTTTCGGTTGTTAGTAATTCAATTGTAAAAAATGCAATGTTTTGGTCTTTATAATTTTAATGAAATGACGTGTGTTGAGTAGGTTGAGTCGCTGCCTGAAATGACCCATTTTGGGCAAATTGTGTTTAGTAAAATAGTGCAGATTAAGGCAGTTGTATTAGCAACTACTAGGTTGTCATTTATGGCCATTACCCACCCCTTTTTACACCAATCAGTTAAGAAAATATATCATAGTTTTCTCTCTTCCTCTCTTCTCTGATTTCTTTACTTTCATTCTTTCTTTCTGGTTTTCTTCTTCAAAAATTCTTCCCATAAAAAAGATATTAGAGCAAGCACAACCCTCATGGCCAACGATGGAGTCATCATTAGACTACAAAAGGAGATAGGGTTGTTGCCACATGAACTATCCCATTTGCAGATGGAGTTTACATAGATTAATTCCAAGCTTGATTCGCATTTTAAGGACTTCTATGAAGAATTCAAGGGTGAAATCAATTTGAGTAATACTTAGGTTAGCTATCCTCAATGAATACTGTTGGTTTGGCCCAAGATAAAGGCAAAGAGATTCCGGGAGGTCCTCCCATTGGGTTCCCACCAAAAGAGCACTTCGCCATGTCCCTAATGCAAAATCTAGAACACCTTGGAACTCCTTCTCGAATTGGTACCATGGATGCAATAAACAAACCTTTCAAACTGAACTATGCACGCTTCAATGGAATGGATTTCAAAGGGTGGTGGTTCAAGCTTGAGTAATTTTTTGAGGTTGAATGTATGGGAGATCATGCCAAAATTAGACTTGTCATGCTTCACTTGGAGGGCAAAGCCTTGGATTGGCACCATTTCTTTGCCTAGAGATAAGGAGGGTTGCACCAATTCACTTGGGATGTGTATGTTTGAAGATTGAAGGAACGTTTTAGATCTGATAAATTTTTAGACCTTATGGCTAAGTTAGTCTTCTTCAAGCAGCAGGGATCAGTGGACAACTCTCATGACAACTTTGTGAGCTTGCTAAACTAATTACACTTGTTTGAAACTTATACACTAAGTATATTCATGAGTAACTTGAAACCTGAAGTTGTTCAATACCTAAGGTTATTTAACCCTAAGACTCTAGTAGAAGGGTACTCGATAACTCGACAAGTAGAAAGTATTTTGATGAGAACTACTAGGAAGAGCGTTAATATGGGAGAGGAGTAGAGTATTTCAAACCCTTATTCGTTGGTCCTAAGATGTATAATACCCCTAGTGGCCTCACAGCAGCAGAAGGAACTCAACTGGTAGCTTAGGACATAAGGCTTATACCAAGTCCCTCTCTTAAGCTAAAATAGAGGAGAGAAGGAAAGAAAGACTTTGCTTGTAGCGTGCTTCTAAGTATACACCAAGGCATAAATACACCATGTCATAATGGTTCCAACTCCTAGTAGAACCTTAATTAGATCAGGAGGGTGATACTAGAAATCTAGCATTTGAAGAGTTCCAAAATTATCTTGAAACAGTTACAGTTACTAGGCTAGGAGACAGAACCTTTTTCCCCAATTCTCTATATCCCTTCTAATGGTCCCAAGGTCACAACAAAATGAGATTATCAGCTCAAATTGGCTAGTTGAAAGTGATCATTCTGGTTGATTCAGGTAGCACACACAACTTCATGGATTTCAAGTTAATCAAAAGGCTGAGTTTGCAACTAGAGTAGTCTGGAAAACTAAAGGTTATTATTGCCAATGGGGTCAGCCTATCCACTCAAGGGTTGTGTAGAGCTTTTGTAATACCCCAAAATAATTATCTCTACTTCTGTGAATTTCTGACACAAATCTACATCTACTTCAGTGGTTAAGTGTTCTGGGTGTGTGTGAGAGGTCCCAAGTTCAAGCCCTAGCTTTGGAAAATTTTGTTATTTTTGGAATTAAGCCCTATCTCTGTTTAGTGGGCTTATATTTAATTGTCTATAATTCTATATTAGAATAAGCCTACTGGTTCGAGTGGTAAGGGTGTTGGAGTGTTGGGGGTCCTATGTTTGAATCCGTGCGCAAGCATGGGTATTTATTTTGCTCGGTTCTGCGCAAATGTCTCAGTGGAGTTGGGTTTCTGAGAAGTGGTTGAGATTATGCTGTTAGTGGGGAGTTGGGGATATTCAAATTAGTTTTATTTTTATTTTCTTTTTTGTTTTCCCCAAAATTCCTTTTCCTTTTGACTTTTCTATTTCTCATCTCCTTTAATCAATTTTCTTTCTTCTTTTTCTACCTTTCTCGGCTTTTCTAATTTGATTCTTTTTGTGAAAATTCTGATCGTGTACGTTTGGTAAGTTCTACTTTGTTTATTCTTAACGTTGTTTGGTTATGAATTGATGAGGGGTTTGTTTTGTTGTTCTCGATTAGGTGAAGAATAAGAATCTATTGGTGCTCCTGCAACAATTTAAGCGTTAAGAATTCCTTTTCGTTACCGGTAAGTATACAGATGCGTTGTTGAGTGTTGTGGGTTCTCATTTGTGGAATATTTTCATTAGAGTTTCGAAGGTGTTACTGAAATTGACTGTTAGGTTATTGATTCTTAGGTTTTGAAAGGGTCAGGATAGCTCTGCATCAAATCGATACCAGGTGTGTACCCAAAACGCAGAAAAACGCGATTCAAAAAAAGCTAAAAAACCTTGCTGTCGACGCCACACGGGCGTGTGGTCACCTGTGTGGTAGGTCGTCTGTAATGACACGATAGTGTGGTCGATGAAGGCATGGTCGTACGTAGCACACAACAGTGTGGTGGCTCGAGTGTAGCTGTATGGGCTACACAGGCTAGGCCAAGTTGGGTCATGTGGGCCACACAGGCGTGTAGGCCTGCACGGGTGTGTCGATTATTGGGTCAGACCGTGTAGGCCATACGGATAGGGCCAATCTGGGGGTGTGGGCCACACGAGCATGTGAGCCCAATATACTGAAATTTTTCGTAGGATCAGACGGGTCATCCTAAACGACTTTGGGTCTACCAAAGGGTCGGTAAAGGCTATTCAAACCCTAAAGCTAATTGATTTGATTGATTGATCTTTTTGTTCTGAGCATGAGACTATATATATATCTGATTACTCTATTATTTGTTTAAAAGCATGCTGAGCATGTTAATTTGTATATCTACATCTAATTTATGTATCTGTTATTGGGGCCGGGATGATATATATATATGGAGGAAGTGTTCTAAGAGGCAACTTTCTCCTAATTTCTGGCAGCAATACTACTTATTATCTGTTACGTACCGTATCGGTACAATATGGTGTGTAGGGTTGGGTGGGTGTTTTTAACCCCACATGGTGTGTAGGGATGGACAGAGATTGTGTGTAGAGGATGGGGGTAGGATTCTAATTTTTGATTTCTGATTTCTGATCTGCCTATCTGTATCTGTATCTAGAATGGGCTTAGGCCCAAATCTATATCTGTCTGCTTTGTGATATTCTATATGTGTGCATGCTTAATTTTATTGGGTTACACACTGAGTTTGCGTAAACTCACCCTTTTCTATTTATTCTGTATAGGTAATCCATAGAGTTAGGCAAATTAATGTAGCGGAGGACTCAACGGTGACCACTCGCTATTACTGTAACTGTTTTATGGTTTTATTTAAAGTCTGGCATTAAGATTTGAGAGGTTGTATTTTCTGAGACTCTCTAGACTTTTTAAACTATTTGGCTTTGGTTTTGGGTTTTTGGATTTAACTTGCTTATTACTATGATGTTTTACCTAAAACATGATTATCTAAAAATGTAAACTATTTTCCTTAAACACGACGGTTTTCCTAAAGCTTCCGCTAAAATGATATGTTTTAGGGCAAGTCGACTAATTGAATATATGTTTTGAACTAAATGAAAACAACTAAGAGTTTATGAGCTTAAGGTTCTTATTGAGTTAGCTCTATTTTCAAAATCCCTTCCATGTGACATCACCAGATTCGGTCATAACGTCCAGGCTGGGTTTGGGGTGTTACAGCTTTCACATGAGTGGCACGGGGTTATAGCTTTATCATTAACTTCATGGTGTTTTCAGTGAAAGTGTGTGACTTGGTCCTTGGCGTCCAATGTCTTTTGTCCCTAAGATCTATCAAGTGAATTTTTCCTTCACTTACCATGAAATTTGAATTCGAAGATCAGAGTTGCATCCATCAAGGTATTCACCCTAGTAGTCGGCAATCCTATCTTATGCTCAATTGTCCAAGTGTCTTCGCATGGCAGGACATGACCCTTGTCCCATGCTACTTCTTGCACCTAAACAACCTTCACCATACCATCTCCACCATTGCCTCAGGATCTATAATCACTCATTGTAGAATTTGATGATATGTTTCATACACTAAATGGATTACCTCATTCTAGACTACAGGACCATAAAATCCCCTTGTTAGATAAGAATCAAGTGGTGAAGGTAAGGCCATATAGGTATCCAACAGTGTAGAAGGTAGAAGTAAAAAGGCTTATTCAAGAGATGTTGCATCACCAATTGTAATGGTGAAGAAGAAATATGGTAGTTAGAGGCTATGTACATATTACAGGCAATTTAACCAACTGACCATTCCATACATGTTATTTAAGAACTTCTTGATAAGTTAGGTCAGGCCATTTACTTTTCCAAGCTGATTTGAGATCTGGTTGCCACCAAATCCGCATGTGGGACAAAGACATCCACCAGACAATATTTAAGACCCATGAGGGGCACTATGAATTTATGATAATGCCCTTTGGCTTAACCAATGCCCCTTCAAGCTTCCAGTCTTTGATGAATGTTGCATTCAAGTAGTTGTTCAGAAGAACAATATTAGTGTTTTTTATGACATACTAGACTATTCTAATGTCACAAACTGCGGTTCAAAACCTATGACCATCGCACATAATGCATCCTATGGAGGTCTATCATTGACATGTGGATCATTTGACCTGTGAGAGTTGGCCCAATTCAAAGAGCTATTAGTGAAAGCTATCCATTTGAAGCCTGGATGGCCCAATGATGCGTATATGGAAAGATAGGCTACCTTGGTAAATATGAGAACTGATCTTAAAAGATTGAGGGGAATCGTATCATATAAGATTAGATTATATTTGATTATGTCAATTGATTATGTAATCTTGTAAATCCCTTGATTTGAAGGACAAGCTTATCTCGTCCGTCGATGCAGCTTGATCTAGACCGTCGATTTTAGGGAGCTTAACTATAAATAGATAACCTCTCCCTCGCTTGTACTTATTTTTTTCTTTCATTTTTTTTATTCTTTAAGAGAAAGTAATACAATTGAGATCATTTACTTAAATGCCTCTTGTGCTTAGTTTTCTGTGGCTATTCTGTTCTTTTGAGCCTTCTTTTGTCTAAGTTGCTTCCGTTATATAAATTGGTGTCTTGGAGGAATTCTTTATGAATCCTCAATTGTTGGTGGTTTGGTTGACTTGGGCGTGTTTAAAATGAAAGGATCGTCTAAGGCCATATGGAACATGAGATAAAAGTTCTAACCCCATGACAAGTGGTATCTAAGCTTTGGTTGTGAAGGCACTGTCGAGATATCAAAAGAAATTATTGATCAGAATGAGTAAAAGAAGAATCATTGGTGGGCCAGAAAACCAGTCCTTTTGAAGGATATATTGTTAGCGGTACAGGAACAAGTGGACAAACTCGTGGAATCCATGGACATAAATGAATCAATCGATGTGGTAGATGGATGCATAGATGAATGGGGTGAGCAATTCAGGGACTTTGTGATTATGTCTTTCAATTCCAATATGGAAAAGGTACAATAGTTGTTAAATTCCACTGGAAATAAGCTGATAGAAAGAAATGATGCTCCTGAGGTCATGGTGATGGCTGTAATACCCCAAAATTTTAATTTTTGATTTTGTGTATGTGTGACACACAACTATGTATCTGCTTCAGTGGTTAAGTGTTCTGGGTGTGTGTGAAAGGTCCTAAGTTCAAGCCTTACTTGGGCAAATTTTGGTATTTTTATAAATAAAGCCTTAACCTTGTGCAAAGGGCTTAAGTTTAATTGTTGGTAAGTTTATATCAGAATGGGCTTGCTGGTCTGGTGGTTAAGTGGAGTGTTGGAGTGCTAGAGGTCCTGTGTTCAATACTCTGTGATGGCATAGAGACAGTATTTTTACTCCAATTTAGGCTAAGAGTTGTGTTGGGGCAAAATTCTGAGTAGTTGTGTTTTAGTGGATTAATAGGGAGTGATTTTAGGAGATAATTGGGGAGAGGTTATTAGAAAATAATCTAATTGTCTTTTTGTTGCAAAAAAAAAAATAATAATAGAGTTTCGGTTTTCTCTCAAATTCCCCAAACTTTTTCTGACGTTTTTCTTCTAGTTGTTGCCGAAATTTCCATTATTTTTTACCGTTTCGTCTCTTTCTTTTTTTTCCCAATTGATTCGGTTGTTCATCGTTGGTTGCGCGTGTTCGGTAAGTAACGATTTTGTCTATTGTTAATCATTCTTGGTTAATCTCTAAAAGGGGGATTCCTTTTGGTGTTTAGAAGTTAATCAAAGGGCTGGTGGTTTTGAATCGACACTGTGATTGTGTAAAGTCGTGGTTACTCAAGTGAGGTAAGGGTTTTGTTAGGTTTCTAGTCGAGTTACTTCCGAAACTGGTTGATTAAAAACAAATTAAGTGATTAATCTAGAGATTTGTTGGTCGATTTTTAGGTTCTAGAGGCTTAGGAGTGCTTATGCATCAGAAATGTTACCAGGTGTGTAACCAAAACACAGAAAACAGGATTCGACGAAAAGCCAAAATTACTTGCTGTCGAAAAATAAGAGAAATAAGAGGAAATGATGCAAAAAAAATTGTAGAGAAAGGAAATAAGGGTGTTATAAACTTAGAAATCAACATTTTGCACTGAAATAGTTTTGGACAGTAGCAGTGGTTTAAATTTGAAAAATCATAAAAAATAGTGGAAATTAAGTTTGAGGTTGAATTAAATATGAAATTAAATTTTATTGAGTCTAGTTTTTAACGGAAGAAACAGTGTAAGCAATGAAATTATAAATTATGAGATATAATAAATTTTGTTAGACAATGTCAGAATGATTTTGGGTTTCCCCTATTCTGAATTTAGAAAATCATCAAAAATCGTAAAAAAAATAATTAGAGGCTTAAATTTATATGTTTAAATCCTTAATCAGTCTATTTTCAAGAGAAATAATAGGAAACATCATCCAAATTCCATAATAAGAGATAAATAATTTTTAGTAAAGAAAGGTTGAAGCTGTCAAATAGTAGAGTAAGGATAAATTTGAAGATTTTACAGTACTTATTTGATAAACTATAAATTCTAAAAATTTTATGTAGAAATGTATTTGAGTCTAGTTTCAAAAACATCAAGCGGATCTTAATTTGGAATTCTTTAGCTCAAGATATAAATAATTTAGTGACAATAACTCAAGTAGACAGCTTTGAATGAACATATAAGTAAATAGTGGAAACATATATGAATATTTAGCTAGCATGGGTTACATTAAAAATAGATCATACGGCCAAGGACAATTTGAGCCGAGTGGGCCACATAGGTGTGTGGGCCCACACGGGTAGATAACATAGGCGTGTGAGCCCATTTTTACCGAAATGTTTCTAAGGTTGCACGGGTGGCCCAAGTCGACTGTGAACCTACTGTAAGGTCGGTAAGCGCTACTTAGACCCCTAAATGTGTGAAATTGATTGGATGATATCTGTACTGAGCATGTTAATATTTGAACTAAATATATGTACTGAAATTTCATAGTAATATCATCCATTGTATGTTGCATTGCATTGGGTTGGGGGTTGTTATTCGGAGGAAGTGTACTGAAAGGCTTTAAGCCAAATTTACTGGCAGCTCAGCTGCAAACTATTATTTTATGCCGCATTTGGTACTACTTGGAGTGTAGGGATGGGTGGGTTGATTATATCCCCACATAGAGTGTAGGGTTGTACGGAGATGGTGTGTAGAGGCTGGTTGGGTAGAATTTTGCTACTGCATAATTGTTACTGCTACTGATACTGTGATGGGCTAAGGCCCTATTGCATTTTTGACATTGTACTGAGATAGGCTAAGGCCAAACTGTCACTGATACTGAAAAGGGCTTAGGCCCAAGACTATTCAACTGTGCACTGTGAATACTGATTGTTTGTTTGTTTCTGCATGATTACACACTGAGTTTACGTAAACTCACCCTTTTTGTTTAATGTGCACAGGTAATCCCTAGACTTAGATGGACCGGTGTGACGGAAGACTTAACAGTGACCACAGTAATTTTTGGACTTCATGGTTTTCAATTTACGATTTATAATTTGATTATTATTGATTATTTGGGTTGTAATTTAAGGACTCTCTAGGACTTTGGTTTTAAATTTTATTTTTATTTATTTATTTTATTTATGGATTTATACTTGCTGGTCGTAGGAAATTCGATTTTCAAAAAGTTAAAGTACTTTCTAAACGCATGAGCACTTAGACTGTTTTATTAAAGCTTTTGCAACGAGGGATGTTTCAAAACAAATGTTTTAAATGAATAAAGATGACTTCCTAAGTTCTAACAAAGGTTTACTAAAGATAATAACATGGAATGTTTTCGTCGTAACAACGAGGTTTCAAAAACACTATCGTGTGACATTGCCAGATACGGCCATAACCTCTAGGCCGGGTTTGGGGTGTTACAATG
Source organism: Gossypium arboreum (assembly GCF_025698485.1). Classification (NCBI taxonomy): domain Eukaryota; kingdom Viridiplantae; phylum Streptophyta; class Magnoliopsida; order Malvales; family Malvaceae; genus Gossypium; species Gossypium arboreum. Next base: position 129,125,234 of record NC_069080.1, read on the forward strand.
GCTTTAAAGGAGGAAACAATAGCCACAACGAAGGCTTTGAGCACAAGAATAGAGGAGCTTGAGGGAGAGCTTGCCTTGTGTCGAGTAGCCATGGTAAATGGAGTGTCGAGTGCAACACTCAATTGTGAGGATGTCCCAAAGCCGAAAGAGTTTGTAGGGAAAATGTCTTTATGCAATGTGGACAATTTCTTGTGGAGGATGAAGCATTACTTTTATGTCAAAGGCATCATGGAGGAGGTGATTAAGGTAAATATTGTTTTTATGTTTCTTACTAATTTTACGCTTTTATGGTGGTAAGGCAAATCCATAGATAAAAGGCATAGTGATATTAAGACGTAGGAAGAGTTCCAACAAAAGTTGAAGGGACAGTTAAATCCAAAATTTGCCAAGGAGGAAGCTCGGGCAAAGTTGCGATGGCTTACACAGCAAGGCGTAGTAGGGGAGTATGTTCGAGAGTTCAAGGAACTTATGCTCCAAATTTTATATGTGACCAATAATAAAGCATTACTTGTCTTCAAGAATAGTCTAAAGCTATGGGTCACACAAGAATTGGGACAAGGAGGTGTCTAAGAACTGTCGAAAGCCATGACAGTAGTGGAGTTTGTGGTTAAGCTTGGTCTAGGGAAAGGTAAGCTTAAGTCTCTCAAGTTCGAGGAAAGGAGCTTATGTGAAGGGGATCACAAGAAAGATAATGGCAATGGCAACGACAATAATAGTGGTAATGAGAAACCACGACTTGGTAAGAGGAAACCCAACAAAAAAAGGGGGCAAAATCAAATGCTTTCTTTGCAATGGTCCACAAATGTTGAAGAAATGTCCGAAGAAATACATGCTTTCTAAAAAGGACAAGCCAAAAACTAAGGTCGTGAGATGTGGCTCAGTGCAAGGGGTGTTGAAGCCAAGGAGGCCAAAAGCGAGAAGAAGCCAATGGAGTGCTTCTTGTGTCATGGTCCGCATAGGTTGCGAAAATGTCCAAAGAAGTCTACTATCGAAAGAGACGATAAGTCAAACAAAGTATCCAAGAAGCTTGGTTCGAGTTTGGAAGAGTTGAACCTAAAAGGGCAAAGAGAAGCAAGAAGAAGCAAGTAAAATGTTTATTGTATCGTGGTCCGCATGAGTTGCGAAACTGTGTAAAGCAAGCCATGGTCAAAGAAAAGGCAACACCGAAGCTTGTTGAGTTACTGGAGGGGCTTCCACCCAAGGAAGAAGTGAGTTTGGCATCGGACTTAGAGGAAAAAATAGCAATGCAAATATTGAAACTAGGACCAATGAGACTAAATTTGAGGAAAGCAACGGAGTTGGTCGAGTCATTAACGAGGCTTCCACCTATGGAAGAGGTGAGTTGTGCATCAGACTTAGAGGAAGAAGTAACGATGAAAACTTTAGAGCTAGGATCAATGAAGCCTATTTCTATTGAACAATCGAAGGGGCTACCATCTATGAGAGAGATGGGTTGTCCATAAAAAAATGGTGATGTAAGCTGGATAGTTGACTTGAGTAAATGCAACGAATAAGGTACATTTCAAACACTTTGGTAGTGTTTTGCATTCTAACTTGTTTGCTTGGCAAGAACGTAAGGGCCCTTTCAAAATTCTTAAGCAATGAGGCCAAGAGATTATGGTCAATTCGAAGCCAAGTCGTGAGAGTCAAGAGAATTTCGAGTGAAGCGAGTCAGAATATGGGCAAGGGAGAGCCATGACTTCTTAACAAGTGGGACGGATCGAGTTAAGAGGTGATGAAAGTTGAGGAGAAAGTTTCGAAAGAAGGGACAACCCGATAGTGAGACTACTCAAGAAAAAGCTAAGGTGTCGAGATGAGATCAAGGCAAATCAAGTTAGTACCATTCCGAAAACACAACGAGGGCATTGCGAGAATTAATGGGGGAGAATATCACCGGCCACAGTTCAAAGCCCGTGACCATCAAACACAATGTATCCCATAATGGTTTATTATTGACATGAGGATCATTTGGCCTACGAGAGCTGACCTGATTCAAAGAGCTATTAGTGAAGCCTGTCCATTTGAAGCCTAGGTGGCCCAATGATGTAATCTTATAATATTAGATTTGATTTGATTACCTAAATTGATTATGTAATCTTGTAAATCCCTTGATTTAAGGGATATACTAATCTTGTTCGTTGATGTAACTTGATCTAGACCGTCGATTTAGGGGAGTTGAACTATAAATAGAGAGATTCTCTCTCACTTGTAATTTATTCCATTATTTCATTATTTCTTTTATTTTTTTTAAAATAAAGTAATACAATTATGAGAATTTACTCAAACACCTATTGTGCTTAGTTTTCTATGGCTATCCTGTTCTTTTGAGTCTTTTTTGACTAAGTTACTTCTACTCTATAAATTGGTGCATTGGAGAATTTTTTTGTGAATCTTCAATTGTTGGTGGTTAGGCTGACTTAGACGTGTTTGAAATGAAAGGATAACCTAAGACGCACAGAACGCGAGACAAAAGTAATAGCCTTGTGACACTAGTGGTTGGTCAGAACATGTGGCACACTTGAAAGAGGTCTTGTAGCTCTTGAGAGTCAATCAATTGTATGCCAAGAAGAGCAAGCGTAGCTTTGGCACTAGTCATATTGAGTATTTAGGTCATATTATTTCTAAAAGGTTAGTCAGCATGGATAGGGCAAAGGTGAAGGGGTACTCAACTGGCCAACACCATAATCTATCAAAGATTTGAGAGGATTTGTGGGGTTATCAAGTTATTACAAGAGATTTATAAGGGGTTATATAATTTTAGCGAAACCTCTTACAACTCTTTTAATGAATGATGCCCCAATGTTGGCCTTACCTTACTTTCAAGAAGAATTCTTTGTAGAAATTGATGCATGTTGACAAGGAGTTGGGGCCGTGCTGTAATAGAAGGGGAAACCAATAGCTTTCTTTAACAAGGCCATAGGAGTCAAACAGCAGGCTTTGTCCATCTATGATAAGGAGATGATGGTTATGATTCTAGAATGAAAAAATGACATTCATACTTGGTTGGGAGGCATTTTCATATCAAGACTGACCACCAAAGCTTAAGGCTCTTGTCTGATAGACAAGCAATCACTTCTTACTAGAAAAAGTGGGTGGCAAAAATGCTTGGGTATGACTATTCTATTTCCTACAGGAAAAAGACCCAAAGTACTATAGTTGATGCCTTGTCTAGGAGACCCCATGTACAGGAAGGCCAACTCTTCCAGTGTGTAGGCAGTATGCACCTTTCTTGGTCTGACGTGTCAGGCCAAATTGTGGACTTATGTTTGAATGAAACAAAGCTACAACAACTTTTTCAGAAACTACACAACAAGAACCTCAGTTGCATCCCAAGTATTCAAGGGATGGTAAGGTCCTTAGAAGGAAGGGAAAAGTTATTGTAGGGGACAACATCAATCTTAGAAGGACTATTTTCAATCTCTTCCATGATATCCATGCTGCAAGGCAAATGATATTCGGTCTCCTCTATTGGAAAGGCCTTTCCAAATATGTGAGGCATTGGGTAAGGGCATGTGTAGCATGGCAGAGGTGGAAGGTTTACCTATGTCTAAAGGCACAAACACTATCTTGGTGGTGGTTGACAGACTTTGTAACAGTCCATTTTCAGTGTTGTTGGAAACAGTGGTTTCGGGACCACAAATCTGATGAGTGAGTTTATAAATATATGTTATTAATTAATATTTATAAGTCCAGTATATTATTCTTGAATTTTTTATTTGATAAATTTTGCTAATTAATCGTTAGTCAAGTTCGTGGTTAATTTCGAAGTCAAGTAGTTTTAAAAATAAGGTATAGGGATCTCGTTTCTATAAATCGAGCCTATAAATATTTAATAAAATATTTACGAGTGTTAGTAAAGTCATATTAAAATTTAGTTAAAAAATTTTAACGTTTAGATAATTAATTAAATAAAAGGACTAAATTATAAAAATATAAAACTAATCATTATTGAATTACAATGATTAAACGGTTTAATTATTAAATGAGGGAGGTTTTAAATTGCAAACATATGTTATAATTTGTGGTACGGTTGTTAAGGATATTTATGCTTTTATATATTAAGATTTTAATAGTTATTATAAGTAAAGATATAATTAATATAGTAAAACATAAAATAAAAAGAAAGATTATCATCTTTATTCTTTTTATTTTGAAACCGAAACCACCATGGGAAGAGACCTTCAAGCTTCAGTCTTTTTTTATGCTTGCATGGTATGATTTTTAAACTTGTTTCTTGCCATTTTTATATTTTTGAAATTGTTGCAACTAGGTCTAATTAACTCGTATCTTTGTTTTTGAAACTGTTAAGGATTTTGGATTTTTCATTTGATAAATCTTTATTATTTTTAAGTTAAATGATGGATTTGAAGTATTGGTTGTTAAACATAAGTATTTTGTTAAGTGATTTTTGATGATTTTAATATTAGAAGATTAATTTGTTAAAGGAGTAAAATTCATGGGGTTTAATGTGAAATTTAGCTAAAAGTGGAATGATTAGGAACTAAGTAAAAATCATCCACCATGGGTTTTCTTAAATTGTGCTTAAATTGTGAGTTTTAGGTTTAGGGACTAAATTGCAAAAAGGATAAAATGTTAAGGGTAATTTTATAATTTTTATGAAAAGGTTAAATTGTGTAAATTTGATTATATAAGTGCCAAAATTGACTTAATTGAATAAACTTATTATATATAGATCAAGAAATAAGACAGTCAGAGTTAGATCGAGGAGAAGCTAAGATATTGGAAAAATTGTCGGCTTCGTTTTTACAACTGTATTTGTTGAGCTAAGTTTGTAGTCCTTAATCTTGAACTTTATTTATTTAATTAAATTAAATTGATTATTATTTTGATGTCTAATTACAAATATATAAATATAATTGACTAGAAGTTAAATAAAGAATTATGGAGTTATAGATATAGTTATGGAATAGATTAAAGGATTAATTATAGTCATTGATGCAACGGTTGAATTATGAAATGAGGAAGTGTGAAATTATATATATATATATATATATATGATAATTCTATATGAAATAGACCATGAGTTGAATGATTGAGAAAATAGCTTTAAATAGTTGATTATGGATAAATGATTTATCTGTACATTTATGAGTTGTATATAGAACTGAATAAGTTGATGGTGAGCAAGAAGCTTAGTTATGATATGATGGAATTGAGATTATCTGATCTTATGTTGGAAGTGTAGGACATATATACACATTTAATATCGTCGGTTTATTCGACTAGCGCTAGGCGCAAAACTTAGTTACGGTTTAACCGTTAGGCACTGGGTGTCATTCATTGAATGAATCATATCGACAAGGTGTAATAAATCCATTGAAGAAGATTGGTATGTGAAAGATATCATGGAAGATGTACAATATGAATTATTGAGTAGTATGGTAAATTCCATAAAGATAAACTTATATATTATGGAATGTAAAATTTAGGTTAGTAGGTGTAAGTGTGATTCTTTGAATGAATGATTTTGCTTAATGTTTGAACCTTTCCTTGAATGTAGGTTAGGTACTTACTTATTTTCAACGAATCATCATCCACGACAAATATCGAACTCAATATTGGTGATGTATTTCTTTTTGTGTCTTGGCATGTACCTAGGTTATTTTGGGTAGATATGGTCACTTTGATGTTTAAATTTCTCATTAAATGGTAACTTGTATAGAGATGATGTTTTGTAAACTTTGCTAAATGTTTTATTCAAAGCCAACAATTACATATGGTTATGTATGCTTATGGATATGTAAGTTTTGATGCTTTTGAATGGAGTATGTTCATAAATGGAAGGTTAATGTCATGAATTATATTAGTTCGTTTGGTTAAATGTTTGATCTTGTTTGAGGTGCCTTTGAATGACATATTGGTTAGGTATAGGATCAATGAAATTTTGGCTTGTAATTGATGATTTGAATGTGGTGTCAATGAGGGCACACTGGTTAGGCACTTAGGTTGTGTGAAATTGGCATGTTTTGAGCTGTTTTTTAAGTGCAATTGATATTATTTAGAGGATGGTTTTAGGCTTGCCATATGAACCAAGTTAGGTGTGGTGATTGCCTTGTTTTAGGAGCAAATTATGGTACACATGGCCTGGGGCACGGGCTGCCACACGGTCGTATGTCTTATTGTCTATAAGTGTAGGTTGCACATGGCCTGACATACGACCCGCGACACAGCCATGTGTCTCAAAACAGTTTCGAAAACAGTCTGCGACATGGTTGTGTGACCCAACATCGAATGCACATATGGGCAGTCACACGACTTGCGATACGACCATGTGACCTTAATTCGAATGTACACATGGGCGAATAAATAGGCTAGGACACTGCCGTGTGTCTGGACTTTGAATGTCAACATGGTCTGGGCAGTGACACACGGTCGTGTGTCCCCTATTTTTAAAATTTTCAATTTTTTTCTAATTTTCCTGTTTTGTTTCGAATTGACCCCAGATTGTTCCCAAACTATTTTTAAGACCCCGTAAACTTGGTTTAAGACCCGTAAGTATATTTTTGTTATAAATGGAGTGTGATTTGATCAAATTTTTTTATAGTTGAATATTATGAAATAGTAATGTTAAATGTTTAAATTGTTATCGTAATACTCTGAGACCTAACTTCAATGATGGAGATGGGATTGGGGTGTTACAAGACTGACCACATATGGTCACTTCACAGCCTTGACCCATCCCTTTACTGCATTTACAATGGCCCAAGATTACCTGAACCAGGTTTACAAACAGCATGGTGTGCCTAAATCAGTTGTATCAAACAAGGATAAAGTGTTCATCACTCAATTTTGGCAAGAGCTCTTCAAATATCTTGGTACTAAGCTCCATTTATCTACTACCTACCACCCTCAAACAGATGGCCAAATTGAGATTTTGAACAAGTGTTTGGAGGGGATTTGAGATGTATGATAGGTGAGAGGCCTTTTAATTGGGTTTCTTGGCTACCTCTAGTAGAATGGTGGTATAACACTACCCATCATTCAACTATCAAATATACTTCCTATGAGGCACTTTATGCTCAGGATCCCCCACTTTAGTTGTCTTATTGAACTGGTTCTTCTCAGGTAACAAAAGTGGATCGAAGTCTCCAGCATACAAAAGCAGCAAGACAACTGCTCAAGTTTCATTTGAAGAGGGCTCAGGAGAGAATGAAGTAGATGGCTAATAGAAGAAGATCTAATAAAGAGTTTCATGTAGGGGACTTGATGTACTTGAGGCTTCAGCCCTACAGACAACATTCTATGAGGAAACTAAGGAATCAAATGGAACTCTTTTGATTGATTTATTTAAGTTTAACCTTCAATTTTTGAATATCTTAATTAAGTAATTTGTAGTTCAAATGGTTAGATACATCATGATTTAAAACAATATTTGATATCTGTAAGTGTATAAATCTCATACACCATCTGTGAATAATATCGTGATATATTGTCATTAAATTAAACAAAATATATAGAGAACCTGTAAATAAATACTAATAATTTTATTTAAACATGTGATTAAACATTAATAGTAACCATTCTAAATAAATCATAATAACTCTCGGATTTAATATCTTGGATTTAAGGGTTTAGTGTCGTATGTTTAGAGTTTAAGATTTAGAGTCTTGAGTTTAGATTTTAGTACTTTAGCATTTATTTATAATTAATTATTATTTAAACATGTTTAAAAAGAGATTGCATAAATTTACCCATAAAAAAAATAAGAAATATGATAGTGTACCTATTAAGTTGCTGCAAGAGAGACCGATTTGAATAAGAGAAGTCAAGTTTCCAATAGTGTGTGGAATTTTACCTGAAACACAATTAAATAGGTTAAAGTTTACTAACATTTTTCTAGCAGATACTATTTCTTTGTTGAACACTATAGGCGTCTGTTTTCTTTTCTTTTTACTTTTTTAAACATGTAAATTTCATTCTATTTGATAGTATTAATGAGAGCTCCATTTCAATTATTATGAAAAAGCCCTCGAACTTATAAATCCCAAATCAAAAAACACCATAAGATCGAGATCCCAAAAATAAAAGAACTGAGGCATCCAAAAAAATTATCAAGAACTGAACTGGAGAAGACATCACAATTCATAGTTGTAGAGGAGGATTAGATACTCCTCTTAAGCTAATTAGCTCTGTTATATTAGCACGAAAAACCCAAGAAAAAAAGGGAGTGAAAGTGAAAAATCTGAAGACTTAAAGGCTAAAAAGGGATCCTTATGAGATGGTGACCTTGAAAAGAGTAGCGAGGTGATTACAAGAGAAGCGGCCAAACAAGGGAAGAGCGTGGGCATTAAAGCTGTGTGAAGATGAGCAAGTGATTCAAAAGCTTAATGTAAACTTGGAAAAAGTATGGAACTAGAAAAATATTTATTATTCAATATAAATATTTCAAGTTTATTGGGCTCCAACCATAATGTACCCCCACAAAAAATTGGCAAGTAAAAAATAAATTAAGAGAGACTACAGATAAAATCGTGTAAATCATGTCTAAATTGAATTGGAGTGTAATGGGAGAGTTCTATGACTTGGATTGGCTTAAGTTCAGGAGATTTTTAGAGCAGAAAGGAGTTGTCAATATCTATGATAAAAAGCTCTCTAATAAACATTTTCTCATTGAATTCGAAAATCAAGAGGCCTTTAAAGAAATGAGAGATATAGGTTGGTCACGGGTAGGAAAATGGTTTTTTAATATTAGCCCATGGTCAAAAGAGTTCGCTAGTATAAGGCTTTGAAAGAATGAGAAGAAAGGTACTCAAAATTTATTGACAAGTGACCCTATTTATACAAGTAGAAAATAGACTAGGCTAAATATCAATTATTCAAGATCAATAAAAGGTAAAAATTATTTAGAATACAAATTAAATTCAAAATATAAAAAGAGTTTAAAATTAACTAAGACTTGGTCAAAACTTATATAACTAACACGCACATTCCAATTTGGGGTTGTGGAAAAACACCTGACTTGGAAAGTTAATGAACAAAAACAAGTTTAAATAAGGCTTTTGTAAGTGTATCAGCTACCTGATTGGTAACCCGAATGTGATTGACTGCGAAAGTTTTTCGATCTTGGACAAAGTAAAGATCAATTTCGATTTGTTATGAAAAATAATTACACTATACTATGGCTAAGTTTCGCTTTCTTAGCAGTGAATTTGATGGTTATTGTTTAGTTTCACACTTCAATATTTAAAACAATTGTTTATAGAAATTACATAAGAAAGGCGAATAAAATAAAAACAATAATTGTTTACCTTGGAGGTTGTTGGAACCAAGAAACAAATATTGGAGCTTAGTCAGATTTCCAATTTCCATAGGGATGCTTCCGTCCAATGAGTTACCATAAAATGCTAAATATGTCAACTCCTTGCACTTGATTAAACTATTTGGAATTCTACCTGAAATTTAATTACTAATCAAGCTTAGCAAAGGTTATCAAATATTGCTGATTGAGGCTGGCCTACAATGAAAACATTGTTAGTTATTAATCAATATTTTACTAATGAGAATATAATCAAGATCGAAAAGATATAGAACCTAAAAGATTTCCAAGTTTGAAAGGTTTCCAATCGTTATAGGAATCACCCCTTTTAAATCATTGTTAAATAAGCTCAACTTTTTTAGTTTTGACAAATTGCCTAGAGTAGATGGTATAACACCAATGAAATTCTTAAGGTATAAAAAATAAGCCTTAAAGTTAAATGAAGCAATCAAACCACGTTGGAATTTCTCAATAATTTTGGAATGGATTCATTTAAGTTCACTATATATATATTCAAATTATTCATGTTTGGATCATTGAATTCAACAAATTTGTAATTCAAGTTATTGAATTTTTTTTTCCTTCTACTAATATTTCCTACATTTTTCTAACGCCAACACAGTTAACGTATCAAGTGTGTAACTAAAAGGTTATAAAGCAAATTAATAATATAAGAAAATTCTTAAGGATCTAAAAGAGATTTGCATAAATGTATCAAAACAAGATAAGAAATATGATATTATACCTGTTAAGTTGTTATAAGAAAGATTAATTGTAACAAGAGAAATTAGGTTTCCAATAGCCGGTGCAATTTCACCTGCAACATACAATTAAATATGTTAAAATTTACTAATATTTTTCTTGTACATCCCCAATCTCTTAGTTGAGCATTAGAAGTGAGCTTTTTTTTTTTTTTCAAACATATAAATATCATTCAATTTGATAGTACCTATAACAACTCCAAATAATTTAATTATTATGAGAAAACTTCAAATTTACAAATCCCTAAGCAAAAAGAAAACACTAAAAAGATCACACACACAAAAAAATAAGCATCCAAAAGTCTATCAAGCACTGAACTTGAAAAGACATCACACAATGCATTGCTGTAGAAGAGGAGGATTAGAACTTATGCCAATAATGGTCACCATCAATTTAAACAAATAAAGTCTTGAATGATGAAATTTGAGAAGGAAAGAAAAATGATGCATCAAAAGTGAAGAAGCCAATTTTTAGCATAAAGGTTACTCAGGATGTCGAGCAGTAAGGGAAACAACTCTTAAACCAATCATAAAGTAACTTTGACTTTTCAACTAAAATTGTTACAACGGAAAACACACACATTAGCTTTAGCTCATTCATATCTCTCACGAAGAAACAAAGGTTAACGAGATATCTCACTTTGTTATTCGCCAAACATGGGGTTGTGGAGGTTTAGATGTGTTCCTACCTGCTACTAAAGGTAAATCAAGAGCTGCATTGAAAATCTGACTCTTATTCTTTTAAGAATATTATTAAAGTAGGATATGCTATTTAACTTATCTAAGAAGTTGGCCTAAACACTAATTAAATTGGTCAATGGCTCAATTGATATAAATAAATAATTTATATAGTCCTGATTAAGTTTCGTTTTACTGGCATTCAACTTAGCGATTATTTTTTAAAGTCCTGCTTCAATATTTAAAACAATTATTCATAGAAATTAGATAAAAAAAAATGAATGAAACAATAACTGAGAATTGTTTACCTTTGAAGTAGTTTCCATCAAGATACAAAGTGTTGAGCAAAGTCCAATTTTCAATTTCTGTAGGCACATTTCCCTCCAAGGAGTTGTTATACAATGATAAAAACTCCAGCTCTTTGCACTTAAATAAACTATTTGGAACTCTACCGGAAATCTGATTCCTACCCAAGTTTAACATTTCTAGTTTTGACAAATTGCCCAAAGTAAATGGGATAACACCATCAAAGTTGTTACCGTACAGATACAAGCTTTGCAGTTTAGCGAAGTAACCAAGCCAATATGGGATTTTTCCATCTAAGTTGTTGTTACCAAAGTTCAAATATTCCAGCCGATGCAAATCTGCTAACTCAATGGGTAAAGAGCCATGAAAATTATTGTCACCAATGTCGAGCCAAGCAAGGAAAGATAGATTTCCTAATTGAGATGGGATGGTGCCAGTAAGATCCATACTCGATAAATCAAGAGCAGTGATTCTATGTTGTTTGGATCCGCAGATGACACCAATCCAATTGCAAACGGAGGTAGAAATAGACCAATTGGTTGCCAAGAAGTTGTGAGGATCATGAGTTATATCCAATTTCAGTGCTAGAAGGACCGATTGATCAATGGTGATGTTAGAATATTTTGCAGACAAAATAACTCCAAACGTTGCAGACAGCAGTGCAAACATAAGAGGGAGGAAGCTTGGTTTTGCCATAAAGTTGGATATGGGTGTAAGGCAAATCATAAGGAGAAAAAAAACAACTCAGTTTGTTTAACACTTTTCAAATGTTAGTTCAATAATCTTTAAATACTTTGATTCTAATGATTTAGGCAAGACATCCATTGACTCGTAATTTTGTGGGTCCAACCATGTTATACGGAAAAAAATGAAAAGCCTAAATTAATAGAAGACTTAGTCTCAACTTGAAGAGTCGCACTAATAATCCAGGCCTCTACTAATAATTCTTGTGATGTTTGATTGGTAGAATGGTCTATACATCCACTTGCAAAACAGCTAATAATTCTTGTGATGTTTGATTGGTAGAATGGTCCATACATCCACTTGCAAAACAGCAATACAGTCGTGAAAAGCTCTATTCTTTTTACAAGTAGACAAGTGAGGAGGGCCAAGGCTAACAATACATAACTTTTTTTTCTTAAATATCATATATGTCGCTAGACATAATTTTTTGATAAAAAATTATAAAATAATGTCATAATTGTTTTATTTATAAAATAATTTTATTTAATATATGAATATTTATTGTTAGCTATATATCAGATTTAATGAAAATAAATTTTATACAAATAAAATACTCATTAAGTTTAAAGAGTCTCTTTTGAGACAGTCATTATATGCAAAACCCATATACGTTAATTATTATGATATAACTGGTGTTGTATTATAATGAGTAAACTATAAGAATAGTCATCCAACTATATCTTTGGTTTTATTTTGATCACCCAACTATCAATTTTTTCGATTTAGTCACTTAATTACAAAATTAAATATTTTAGTCACACTCCCCCATTAGTTGCCATTAGGTAATCGACGGAAAGCTAACGCGGGTTTTTTTTATTAGTATAATAACAAATTTAGCCATACAATGTTTACTCATTCTATCAATTTAATCCTAAATCTAAAAATTCAAAAATTTAGCCATCATTGTCTACAAATTTTATCATTTCAGTTCAATTGTAACAAGTTCAATAAATTAAGTCTACATTTACAAAATTTATCTATTTAGTTCTAATACTAAAAGTTCCAAAAAGGAAAAATACTTTTTAAAAATTGTTTTGTTAAAAATTATTTGAAAATAAAAAGTATAAACAAATTATAAAAACAAAACATATGTATTAAAGAATAATAATAAAAAGATAAAAATACATCAAATGATTCAAAATGAAAAGAACATGAAAAGGTTTGATGGGTATTAGAGAGAGATGAAGTCAGGCATCCCTATGAGACATGTATTCGACAAAGTTATCTACCATGATTCAATTCAATTCAATTCATATTTTCGATTCTTTGACTCGATATTTTGGGGCATTGATCATTTGACTAATGTACTTGGACTACCCAAGTTTGGAAGTTATTGATAACATGTCCGAGTTGGAAAAAACAAGGCTAGAAAACTAACTTTTCTAAGTTTTTCATTTCATGAAAGATTTTACATTGCATTGTTTTCTCTATTTGAATAGTAGGTCTCTGTATATTTTTAAATAAAAAAATTCAAAATAATTGTTTTGTAATAGTCTTAAAATTTGTTAAGTTTTTGGAGGAATTTCATTAAATAATATAATATTAATATAAAATATGACACTTAGATAGTTGGATTTAAGTCAGGGACGAAGTCAGAAAATTTTTTTAGGGGGCCGAAATTAAATTGTAATTTTTGCGATAGTAAAAATGTAATTTCACCATTTTAATAGCCTATATCTTTATAATTTTTAATGGATTAAATCAAGTTTTTATCATTTTTAAAAGGGGCCAAAATACAATTTTACCTTTATTAATTTAAATTTTTAAAAATTTCAAAGGGCTTAAATGAAAAAAAATCATTTTAGTGGGGGCTAGGGCCCCTACCACCCCTTGGTTTTGCCTCTGATTTAAGCCAACTTGATTTTTAACATATTCACGAGGGTGGACATTAGTTTAAAAGGAGCACAATGCAGATGGTGTTAAAACTCTTCTTGTGTAGTGGTTTTTGGAGGTACGTTAAGGAATATTAAAAATGATTTTTTAATATTTTTTTAGAATTAAAATTAAATTGAAAATTTTTGTAAATGTCGAGAGCTAATTTTCTTTTTAGAAGTCAAACTAAAATTGTAACACCCTACACCCGACATAGATGTTATTGCCAGATCTTGAGGTACTACGCTTCATGTTTGAAAATCCAAATTAAAATTTAGCTTTAGAAATCGTGTGATCTGGAAATATTAATTCTAGCTAACATTTTTCGCGTATTTAGAAAATCTTATACTTGAAAACACTTATTTTACAGTAAAATCACTTAATCACTTACTTAGTATAGTAGCAGAAGTTTCTAGAGTTTTCACTTAATCACTTACTTAGTATAGTAGCAGAAGTTTCTAGAATTTTAGTTTTGAAAACTGATTTTTAGTTTGATAACTCGTATGATTTTGCAGTTTTATGTTAAAAATACAAAAATCCAACAAAATGAACCAAAAACATAAAGTAAAGTCAAAAAATAGATTTACAGCCCAAAAGTCTGTAAATGAATTAAACATAAATCGTTATATTACTCGAAAAATCAATCCAAACTTTTGTACGCCACTTGATCCTAAGTCTGTTGATTACCTAAGAAGGGAAAATAATTGGGTGAGCTTACAAGTCCAGTATGTAACTCAGCACATACAAACAAAACAGATAGCATAATCACACAGAAGTCAGAAATCAAACAAAGTACACAACATGACATATTATGCAATGCAACATAATAATCAGATCAAATATGGATGGCATGACATATCATGCGATGCAATGTTTAATACAGAATAGATGCAAATCATACCCCCATCTGCTACACACAATCTTCGTCCATCCCAACGCACTATATAGGGTAATAAATACCCATCCAACCCCACACACCAATAAGTAAGTGTATGTCACTATACAGAAAACTTTAGTCAAAGCTGCCAGAAATAATGCAATAATCCGCCAGAATCAAATAAGTGTGGTTAAGCCACCAAAATTGCAGTCAAACTACTATAATAAATATGTGGTTAAACCACCAGATAAGACAAATTATTAAACTGCCAACACTTCCTTTGTCACATAAATATCCCACCACAACACACATGCAACAATAGCATAACCAGATATTCAGATGCACACAGATCAGACATACTTACTAATCGGAATCATGATAATGACATACTCATAATTTTTAGATTAGTTACAAAATCACATATTCATATACCAGAAACATGAATATCACCTAGCAAACCTTATAATATTGTTGACCTAGAAATGCACTCCGAAACGCAACTTTAACTAAATTTTACAAATAATGGGCCCACACGACTTACCTGGCCTAGCCCGTGTGCCCTACGGCCGTGTGGTGTCAACAGTGGATTTTTTTGTTTCATGTCATTCACTAATTTTTCAGAATTGAGTCACACGCCTAATCATTTTTCAATGCCAACACAATAGCAACAATAGCAACACCTAAAAGCGACAACCAACTTAATGGATTAGCAATAAAACGAGGATCATCCTCAACAATTGAACTAACACATTAAGTCCCTAACCTTAGACAATAGAACACTTACCCTTAGTGACTAAGATTTAACACACTCATGAAGTCGATGGATAGTGCGCCCCTTGATTCTCACCTAGATAAATCATATAACAAACTGATTAAATGCCCATACTAAATCAAACAAGATACTAACATTATCAAGTAGCGAGTGAATACATAGAGGTTATAGAAATGAAGCACAATTAACAATTATATTTCCCCTTACCACACACGGCAAAATGACAAAACCCACAACGAATATTGGCACAAAAAATCGACATTAGAAGAGCAGGGAAGTATAGAAATGGCAAGAAATAGAACGATAAATGATAATACAGGGAATTGGAAACGTGAGAAAAATAGAAGGAAAAAACTTGGAATAAAGAAAAGAATAGAAAAATGAAAGAATAGAGAGTGGAAAAGAAGGGGCGGCAAGAGAGTGTGTGTATGTGTGTGGGAGAATATATGAGTGATTTGAGAGAATTTTGGGGTGCGATTTTGTTGGGATCGACACGATTAAGCAACAAGTAAAAAAAAAGGGGAATAAATTGAGAAATTGAACACACAAATTTAACGTGGAAAAACCCTCCAAGGAGGATAAAAAACCACGGGCAAAGATAATTTTACTATAATGGCAAAAGAACGAAGGGTACAAAAGATGGAGATAAAAACTAAACCTCGAAAATGTAAAAACAAAGAACCCTCAAAACGTAAACACAAAATTCTCTAAATATGTTATGAATTATAATCTCTAATGGGTGTTTTTTCTAAGATTGTAAAATAGCCTATTTATAGGCTAAATTCATAGGTCAAATAATAATAAAATAATCTAGACTAATCAGAGTTTGATTGAAACAAATAAACAGAGTTTAGTTGAAAGACTATTTCTCAAATTTGATTGAAATAGGAGTCATACTCAACAAATCTCTACCTTGACTCATATTTCCACAATGTCATCTTTGCTAAAGCCCGCCACGGGCTTATCTTGAACTATGCAGGGAATTAATTGAATCAAATCTGTGCTTAGAAACTGGAAGACTTCTAGCCTTCGACTTGTACATTGCCAAATTAAAACTAACCCGAGTCTGATTTTCACGAAGACAGTGCCCTAACTTTTCAAAACATGCATCCAAAAGAGAACCTCTCTTCAACGAAACGGTCATATCTTTTTCCCTTCTATGACTAAGTTGCCTCCGCTCCAAATGAGTTGACTTCGACTCCATAATGGACGAAGGATGTCCGATTTCACCGGTCACTGTAGAACCTTCCAGAATATAAACATTGCGGGTTCTTTTACCTTTTAACAAAATGAGAGCTCCACGAGATACTTTAATGTCGCTAGAAATTTTACATCCTTTCAAGTCTAAAATACTCAAGGAGATGAGATTCTTTCGTAAATCAGGTACATACCTGACATCTGAGAGTGTCCTAATCATTCCATTGTGTATCTTAATTTTAACAATACCAATACCAATTACCTTACTAGATGAATTGTTTCCCATGCACACAACTCCACCTTTAACCGAACTATATGTGGAAAACCATTTTCTATTTGGACACATATGGAAAGAACATCCCGAATCTAGGATCCACTTAGATGTGAGCTTGGAGTTATCGCTCGTTGACACTAATAAGAAATTATCACCGTTTTCATTGGCCAAATTAGCACCAGCTACATCTTCCTCGCTACTCTCAGCAGCTCTTTTATTTCGCAGTTTATAACAATTTACTTTAACGTGACCTAACTTTTTACAATAACGACACCTTTTGTCTCGTTTCTTTGATGCTACCAAAACGGAAGCTTGTCTATCTGCCTTGCTATCCAAACCAAACTCATTTCTAAGTTTGTCTCTACTCAAAAAATGACCCTTCACATCTTCGAACGAGAGTTTGTCTCTGCCATAAATTAGGGTATCCCTAAAAGACTTGTATGAAGGGGGTAAAGAGCACAATAATAGTATAGCTTGATCTTCATCGTCAATATGAACATCAATGTTCTTTAAATAATTTAAAAGAGTAATGAATTAATTGATGTGATCTCTAAGAAGTTCACCTTCGTTCATACGAAACGTAAATCGACGTTGTTTCAACATTAAAGGGTTAGCCAGAGACTTAGTCGCATAAAGAGTTTTTAACCTTTTCCACAAGGCGGATGAGGCCTTCTCCATCAATACCTCCTGCAATACCGTATTCGCGAGACACAATTGGATTGTAGACAAGGCCTTTTCATCAAGCTTTTCCCATTCTGTTTCATTTAGATTCTCAAACTTTTTCCCGGTAACAATCTTTTCAAGCCGGTTTGAACTAGAATTACCATCATCCGAACTTGCCACAGATTGAAATTTGTCTCACCATCGAACTTCTCAATTTCAAACTTTGTTGCCATCTCTGAACAAGCTGATCTATGAGAACTGACTAGCTCGATACCACTTGTTGGGATCGACCCAATTAAGCAACAAGTAAAAAAATTAGCGGAATAAATTGAGAAATTGAACACACAAATTTAACGTGGAAAAACCCCTCCAAAAAGGATAAAAAACCACGGGCAAAGATAATTTTACTATAGTGGCAAAAGAACGAAGAGCACAAAAGATGGAGATAAAAACTAAACCCCAAAAACCCAAAAACAAAGAACCCTCAAAACGTAAACACAAAATTCTCTAAATGTGTTATGAGTTCTAAACTCTAATGGGTGTTTCTTCTAAGGTTGTAAAAGAGCCTATTTATAGGCTAAATTCATAGGTCAAATAATAATAAAATAATCTAGACTAATTAGAGTTTGATTGAAACAAATAAACAGAGTTTAACTGAAAGATTATTTCTCAAATTTGACTGAAATAAGAGTCATACTCAATAGATTTTCTCAAAACAAATTAAAAATAAATCATAAACTACCAAATTTGTGATAACATATCAGTTGACCAGAATTCAAATCCAACCCAAATACTAACCACATGGGCAGTACAGATAGAGACAAAGCAACAATATTTTTGCTTTGTACACATATGATTCAAACATGAAACCTCTGGTTAAACTAAAGTCTTACCACTGAACCGACATGCTTATTCTTGTTAACAATCGAGTAAATTAATAGATAAGCTTAATATTTAAAATCAAAGGTTGGAAAAAATACAAAAAAAATCAAGAGAAAAGATTTAAACACAAGACCCCTCGCACACAAACATGACACTAAATTACTGAACTAAATCACTTCACTTAACATGTTTTAACAATTCAAAAAACAAAAATTTTGAAGAGTTACAAAAATGACAAATTTTATTAACCTTGACTATTCAACTAAAGCTGTTACAACCGAAAACCAACGTTTTAGCTCACTTATATCTCTATGATATCAGGAGCTGCATTGAAAATCTAGCTCTTATTTTTTAAGAATATTATTAAAGTAGGATATGCCATTTAGCTTATCCTAGAAGCTGGCCTAATTTGACACCAAATAAATTGGTTGATGGCTCAATTGGCATAATATATATATATATATATATATATATATATACTCTATGATTAAGTTTGGTTTTTTTAGCACTAAACTTAGCACTGAACTAATGAGAGAGTGGAAAAAAACCAAACTTAATCATTGAGACAACTTAATCATTAACAATAATTCTTAGAAATTATATATATATATATATATTGTCGAAACCATTTTTTGAAAAACGGGGTCGATTGATTTTGGAAATGAAAACGACAAAACGGGAATCGCCACCAATCTTTTTTGATGAGGTGTGATCGGGTCACCTCATATTAGTCGTTTTAATAAAAGTTAAGATTCACTAAAACGATAATTTTTGGTCTTCAAAAATCAGAAAGTGAGTTCGGGAGTCGGTTACGCACGAGGAAGGATTAGCACCCTCGATACACCCAAAAATTGGTACCTAGTTGATTAATTAGTGTCTTAGTGTCAAAAGTTAAAAACTTGAAAGACTTCAAAATACGATCCCTCTTTTTGTAGAAAACTCGAACGTTAAAGACTTTCTCCTCTCTAAGCAATAAAACGTCACATCCAGTAAGTTTGGATACAACATCTCAAACTTTTGAGAATGAGTCTGCCTTTTACTTAAAATTCATGTATTTTTGTCCTGTAGCACCCCAAACCCGGCCCAGAAATTATGGCCGGATCCAGCATGCCACATCAAAAACGTAAAAAAAAAAAATTCCATTCTAAGTCTAGAAAATCGTACTTGATGTTCAAAAGATTAATTCATTAAGGGTTAAAGTGAATGGAAGTCATGCACCGGTAGGAAACCGGAAAAGAGGTGGTGAGTCCATCGGATTGCTAAGTACCAAGCTCCCTTCGGATCCAATCCTAGACATGCATACGCCATTGCCACACCTTAACGTCATGGATATTTCTAGGAAACCGATTTGATTAAGTCATTTTAGGAAAAGTGATTAATTTTGGAAAATACTTTCATTGGAAGCTTTGCTTGTTGTCGTGTTATTTTGAAATCAACTGTTGTTTTTGAAAACGCACCTAAAGCTATCCAGTTTCAACAGTTAAAATAAGTAATACCTATCTTAGTAATACATATTAAAACCATCAAAAACAAATAAGCGGCCTTATTACATTTAAAAGCCCAAAACCTCAAACGTAATTAAAAGGATGTCCAGTTCACGGAAGAAAATCAAACTTTCGAGCGGGTGGCCACTCCGAATTCCCTCACGACTCAAGCCCACTATGGTTGGGGATTTCTGCGTGGATGAAAATAAAAGGGGTGAGTTTGGGGAAACTCGGTGTGTAAGGAAAACCCATTCAAAGCCCAAGTCACTCAAGCCTATTGGGCCTAAGCCCATTCAGTAATAAAGGTACTAGGCGAGCCCTTTTCAAATTACAATAAACGGGCCTTAGCGCCTTATTCAGATAACAAGATGGCCCATAGGCCCATTTCAAAATACATGCAACATCAATAACATATGCAAGCCCATTTGGGTAATAGTGGTCTTGGGCGAGCCCTTTTCAGATTACAATAAACGGGCCTTAGCCCTTATTCAGATAATGATATGGCCCATAGGCCCATTTCAAAATACATGCAACATCAATAACATATGCAAGCCCATTTGGGTAATAGTGGTCTTGGGCGAGCCCTTTTCAGATTATAATAAACGGGCCTTAGCCCTTATTCAGATAACGAGATGGCCCAAAGGCCTATTTCAAAATACATGCAACATCAATAACATATGCAAGCCCATTTGGGTAATAGTGGTCTGGGCGAGCCCTTTTCAGATTATAATAAAGCGGGCCTTAGCCCTTATTCAGATAACGATATGGCCCATAGGCCCATTTCAAAATACATCCAACATCAATAACATATGCAAGCCCATTTGGGAGACTACTCAACCCACCAACCACTACACTCCACCGTACCAGCCATACACTCCATGTGGGGAATAGCTCAACCCACCCAACACTCCACAGTTCTTGCCTTGCTGCTCGATTAACGATAAATTGAGGCAAAGCCTCCAAGACGTGGACAAGCCACTTTCAATACTTCCTCGTCAATATCCCAAATCCCATGCATCGATAATAACAACATGGCATGCAATAAATAACAACATCAAACATGCATTTAGGTCAATTTAACCCTAGGGGTATTTGGTAATTTTGCACCTAGGGGTATAACGGTAATTTTCCATACATAGGGTATTATAGTAATTTAGCTGCTTTTAGGGTTTTTCATGCATATTCCTACTTTTCACGTACTAACGTAATCACGTACCAAGGGTTCTTACCGAATTGGGCAGATTGGCCCATCATTCCAATTTTGGCCCATTAGGCCCAAAAATTTCGAGGCACGAAATCATGCACTTTGCGTCCCAAACATTGTAACTTACCAAAAACATTAATCGATTTACCTCACGAGCATTCGACACTTCGCAAATCTACAAAATACTGGTTTTCGGCATTTCGGCATTTCGACTTTTGCCGATCTAGACTAAGAAAGAGGGTGTTAGTTACACACATTTGCGACGATATCTTGACGAGATCCACACACGAACCGCCTACAATTGGATTGCTAACACGTTAATCTAACTATTCAAATACAAACTACGATTAACCCCTTACAATATTCGCCAACCACACCTACAGATCATAGTAAGCTTATAAGAAATCAGTAAGCAACCCATTAACAAATTTTTGTCAATGTTTACCACATAATCATAATTTCACTGCAAGCTGTCTTCTTGAGCAACAGTCACTAAATCATTTATAACTGGAGCTACGAAACTCCAAATCAAGTGCTGTTAATTTTCCCTGAAAATAGACTCATATATCTTCTATCCATAAAATTTTCAGAATTTTGGTTTAGCCAATCAATACCAGATTTTTCTCAAAGTTTCCCATGTTTCACTGTTTGACTAATCTGACCACTCTTCATTACGAATCAAATTTCTCATTGTACAGAATTCAAAATATGTTCTTGTTTATTTCATTAGAAACTAGACTCAATAAGCTTTAATCACATAATTTATTCAGCTTCTAATTCATCTCCCACAATTTATGGTGATTTTCCAAAGTCACGTTACTGCTGCTGTCCCAAGCAGATTTATTACCAAATCACTCTTTCATACACCTATCTTGCATGCATGTTATTTAAACATGTATATCACCAAGCAATCATCACATATCTATGATTTTACTTAAGTATAATCTCTATTTCATCATTTTAAAGCACAACATGTTAGCTGATTTTTCCCTTTAACATCTAAGGCACATGCATGCTTATTTGTTTGGCTCAACTTCACCTATCTTCCATTTTTCATCAAAAGAACATGAAACAACAACCATTTCCTTCATTTCAATTCATGACTAAATGCTCACAACACAACTAAAAATCAAAATATACTTCAAGAGTTAAGGTAGAATCAAGAAGAACTCATGAACCTCAAAATAGAAGCAAGGTACGAAGAACTTACCTTCAATTTTCCTCCTCCTAATGACCGAATACTCAAGAGCTTGTTCCTCTCCTTTCTCTTCTCTAACTTTCAGCTATGATGAACAAAGATAGACAAAACTTTGTTCTTTTCACCCCTTTTTCTTTTAATAAAACTTCATATTTCATCCATTTAATTCTTTAATACAAAAGACATGAAATTCTTATCATGAAACATTTACCTAACCCATTATCATGAAACATTTACCTAACCCATTATCATGGAACATTTACCTAACCTATTATCATGAAACATTTACCTAACCCATTATCATGGAACATTTACCTAACCTATTATCAATTTGTATCAATTTGTACCATAAATTATGGATATCAAGTGTACATTTTGTCTACAACAACATGATGGTTGGCCACTTCATGTAAAATGGGAGGTTTATCATGCAAATCCTCCTATTTTGCACTCCTATTTATTTGGCCACTTCAATTTAGCCTATAGCATTTTCAAACATTTTCACATAGGTCCTATTTCATAATTTCACTCACAAATGACAAAATCAAAGCATGAAATTTTGTCAACATTCACAGAATTCCGAAAATTGGGGCGTTACAACTCTACCCTCCTTAAAGAAATTTCGTCCTCGAAATTTACCTAATCAAACAGATGAGGGTATTCTTTGTTGCAACGTCTCTTCTGGCTCCCAAACTCAGAAGTTTCCCCTTCCTTAACTTGTTGAAAACGAGCGATCAAAGACTCATCGTTCAACTATTTTTCCTTAATCTGATCCACCCAGGTTGGCCTCACTTGCAACTCAGCCAACAGACTTCTATCATCATACAGACTCAAACGAGCAAACATTGCTCTTAGATCAGATACAGCTCTACGACTTAGAGCATCGGCTACCACATTAGCCTTGCTTGGGTGATACTCAATCGAACAGTCGTAATCTTTAAGCAACTCAATCCATCTCATTTGCCTAAGGTTCAGCTCCTTCTGAGTCAACAAATACTTAAGACTCTTATGGTCAGTGTATAAAATACACCTTTCTCCGTACAAGTAATGTCTCCAAATCTTAAGTGCAGACATCACTGCTGCCAACTCTAAATCATGAGTCAAATAGTTTCCCTCATGAGGCTTAAGCTATCGTGATGCATATGCAACCACCTTACCCTCTTGCATTAACACGCAGCCTAAACCCACGTGTGATGCATCACTGTACACAGTAAAATCCTTCCCAGACTCCGGTTGAATTAACACAGGTGCTTCAGTCAGAACTTTCTTCAACTTCTCAAAAGCTTCTTACTGTTTCTTAGTCTATACAAATGGTACTCTTTTCCTTATGAGTTTTGTTAGAGGTGCTGCCATCACAGAAAAACCTTCTACAAACCTTCTGTAGTATCCTGCCAGTCCTAGGAAACTCCGTATTTCCGACACTGACCTAGGTGGCTTCTATTCCAAAATCGCTTCAATTTTCCGAGGGTCCACTTTAATCCCCTCAGCAGAGACCACATGTCCTAAGAAAGTTACCTCCCTCAACCAAAATTCACACTTGCTGAACTTCACAAAGAGTTCCTTCTCCCTTAATACTTACAGCACTATACGGAGATGTTCATCATGTTTCATTTTAGTTTCAGAATATACCAGGATATCGTCAATAAAGATGACTATGAACTGATCCAAAAATGGTTGGAACACACGATTCATCAGATTCATAAATGCTGCAGGAGCGTTCGTTAGTCTAAATGGCATAACCAGAAACTCGTAATGACCATACCGAGTCCTAAATGTCGTCTTTTGGATATCTGTCTCCTTGACCCTTAACTGATGATATCCAGATCGAAGGTCGATCTTGGAAAATACAGAAGCTCCTCTAAGCTGGTCGAATAGATCGTCAATCCTTGGCAGTGGATACTTATTCTTAATCGTCAGTTTGTTCAACTGGCGATAATCAATGCACATCCGCATCGTACCATCCTTCTTTTTCACGAATAGCACTGGTGCTCCCCATGGAGACACGCTTGGCCTAATAAAGCCCCTATCCAACAACTCTTGAATTTGAGCACTTAACTCTACTAACTCCTTCGGTGCCATCCTATACGGTGCGATAGACACAGAGACCATTCCAGGCAACAAGTCTATTCCAAACTCAACTTCTCAATTCGGAGGCAATCCTGGAAGCTCCTCCAGAAAAACATCTTGGAACTCCTTTACGGTCCTAACCTTATCCACTGTCAGTCCCTCCTCTTCCGACTGACTTACAAATGTCAAATAGACCTCACAACCTTTCCGAATCCACTTTTCGGCTCTTAATGCCGACATCACATTGGACAAATAATCCCTTCGCTCACCTATCACCATAACCTCCTCATCTTTTGTGGTCCTTAACACCATTCGTTTAGCAGCACAATCCAGAGTCGCTTTATGCTTAACAAGCCACCCATTCCTAAATGAGATCAAACTCTCGAATGGTAACTCCATCGATCTCCGGGAAAATCTTACCTTGAGTTTCTAAGGGTACATCCTATATAGTTTGTCTACCCTAACCGAAAGTGACTCAAATGACTTAGTACAGATACCCCACTCGCAATCTCCTCGAGTAGTCCAAGTTGTCCATAATCCATTCTGGGCCTCCAACCAATATTACGCCACATTCGGGCTATACCAGACGCACCTCTAAAGATCTAAGCTCGTTGGCCGGAGTCGTTCGTAAATCAATCCTCGAATTACATTGCGAACTTGTCCGGTAACCCTTTCCGAACACGAAGCATTGCTCGTGACAGACATCATCCTCGGCCGCATGTCATGAGACTCTACCTCATTGCCGGTGGTACGGTGCATCCACCGCCGGTATATGTCTCAAGACGAAGATCTCGCTCGAGCACTTTCTCGGCTCGTCCACGGCCTCTTGTACTCATATCGTATTATCTTGATTACAATTTTTATACATCAATTAATATTCCAGTGTTTATTACGGATGTTTTATGAATCGATAGATATTCGAGTTTGTTTTCGCAGAATCAAGTCTAGCTACGCTTTCATCTCTTATCAAATTTTTCTATGGTTTCGGTATCATCCTATCTAGAATATCCTAGCGAGATTTTAGTACGACAGATAATTTAGGAAAATATTCAAAAAATTGAATACTTACAGACTTGAGGAGATTCTAATGCCACCTTCTAAAGATCTAAATTTTGAAAATCGAGTTTTTCAGATTCTTTATAAAATTTTCGCTTTCGAAAATCTTTGTTTTGTAAACCCATTACACAACCGAGTTGTTGCAACCTAGGCTCGATACCGATAGATGTAGCACCTCAAACCCGCCCGAAGTTATGGCGGATCCAAGATGCCACATCAAAACGTAAAAAAAATTCCATTCTAAGTCTAGAAAATCGTACTTGATGTTCAAAAGATTAATTCATTAAGGGTTAAAGTGAATGGAAGTCATGCACCGGTAGGAAACCGGAAAAGAGGTGGTGAGTCCATCGGATGCTAAGTACCAAGCTCCTTCGGATCCAATCCTAGACATGCATACGCCATTGCCACACCTTAACGTCATGGATATTTCTAGGAAACCGATTTGATTAAGTCATTTTAGGAAAAGTGATTAATTTTGGAAAATACTTTCATTGCGGAAGCTTTGCTTGTTGTCGTGTTATTTTGAAATCAACTGTTGTTTTTGAAAACGCGCTACTAAAGCTATCCAGTTTCAACAGTTAAAATAAGTAATACCTATCTTAGTAATACATATTAAAACCATCAAAAACAAATAAGCGGCC
Source organism: Gossypium arboreum (assembly GCF_025698485.1). Taxonomy (NCBI): domain Eukaryota; kingdom Viridiplantae; phylum Streptophyta; class Magnoliopsida; order Malvales; family Malvaceae; genus Gossypium; species Gossypium arboreum. The sequence continues at coordinate 129,151,187 of NC_069080.1, forward strand.
TTATTACATTTAAAAGCCCAAAACCTCAAACGTAATTAAAAGGATGTCCAGTTCACGAAAGAAAATCAAACTTTCAGCGGGTGGCCACTCCAATTCCCTCACGACTCCAAGCCCACTATGGTTGGGGATTTCTGCGTGGATGAAAATAAAAGGGTGAGTTTGGGGAAATTCAAAGTGTAAGGAAAACCCATTCAAAGCCCAAGTCACTCAAGCCTATTGGGCCTAAGCCCATTCAGGTAACAGTGGTACTAGGCCAGAGCCCTTTTCAAATTACAATAAACTGGGCCTTAGCGCCTTATTCAGATAACAGTATGGCCCATAGGCCCATTTCAAAATACATGCAACATCAATAACATATGCAAGCCCATTTGGGTAACAGTGGTCTTGGGCGAGCCCTTTTCAGATTACAATAAACTGGGCCTTAGCCCCTTATTCAGATAACAGTATGGCCCATAGGCCCATTTCAAAATACATGCAACATCAATAACATATGCAAGCCCATTTGGGTAATAGTGGTCTTGGGCGAGCCCTTTTGATTACAATAAACGGGCCTTAGCCCTTATTCAGATAACAATATGGCCCATAGGCCTATTTCAAAATACATGCAACATCAATAACATATGCAAGCCCATTTGGGTAATAGTGGTCTTGGGCGAGCCCTTTTCAGATTATAATAAACGGGCCTTAGCCCTTATTCAGATAACAAGATGGCCCATAGGCCCATTTCAAAATACATCCAACATCAATAACATATGCAAGCCCATTTGGGAGACTACTCAACCCACCAACCACTACACTCCACCGTATCACCCATACACTCCATGTGGGAATAGCTCAACCCACCCACCAAACACTCCACATTGCGACCTTTGTCAGCTCGATTAACGATAAATTGAGGCAAAGCCTCCAAGACGTGGACAAGCCACTTTCAGTACTTCCTCCGTCAATATCCCATCCCATGCATCGATAATAACAACATGGCATGCAGTAAATAACAACAGTCAAACATGCATTTAGGTCAATTTAACCCTAGGGGTATTTCGGTAATTTTGCACCTAGGGGTATAACAGTAATTTTCTATACATAGGGGTATTATAGTAATTTAGCTGCTTTTAGGGTTTTTCATGCAATTCCTACTTTTCACGTACTAACCAGAATCACGTACCAAGGGTTCTTACCGAATTGGGCCCGTTGGCCCATCATTCCAATTTTGGCCCATTAGGCCCAAAAATATCGAGGGCACAGAAATCATGCACTTTGCAGTCCCAAACATTGTAACTTACCAAAAACATTAATCGATTTACCTCACGAGCATTCGCTTTTTCGCAAATCTACAAAATACCGGTTTCGGCATTTCGGCATTTCGACTTTTGCCGATCTAGACTAAGAAAGAGGGTGTTAGTTACACACCTGTTTGCGACGATATGCTGACGAGATCCACACACGAACCGCCTACAATTGGATTGCTAACACGTTAATCTAACTATTCAAATACAAACTACGTATTAACCCCTTACAATATTCGGCCAACCACACCTACAGATCATAGTAAGCTTATAAGAAATCAATAAGCAACCCATTAACAAATTTTTGTCAATGTTTACCACATAATCATAATTTCACTGCAAGCTGTCTTCTTGAGCAACAGTCACTAAATCATTTATAACTGGAGCTACGAAACTCCAAATCAAGTGCTGTTAATTTTCCCTGAAAATAGACTCATATATCTTCTATCCATAAAATTTTCAGAATTTTTGGTTTAGCCAATCAATACCAGATTTTTCTCAAAGTTTCCCATGTTTCACTGTTTGACTAATCTGACCACTCTTCATTACGAATCAAATTTCTCATTGTACAGAATTCAAAATATGTTCTTGTTTATTTCATTAGAAACTAGACTCAATAAGCTTTAATCACATAATTTATTCAGCTTCTAATTCATCTCCCACAATTTATGGTGATTTTCCAAAGTCACGTTACTGCTGCTGTCCCAAGCAGATTTATTACCAAATCACTCTTTCATACACCTATCTTGCATGCATGTTATTTAAACATGTATATCACCAAGCAATCATCACATATCTATGATTTTACTTAAGTATAATCTCTATTTCATCATTTTAAAGCACAACATGTTAGCTGATTTTTCCCTTTAACATCTAAGGCACATGCATGCTTATTTGTTTGGCTCAACTTCACCTATCTTCCATTTTTCATCAAAAGAACATGAAACAACAACCATTTCCTTCATTTCAATTCATGACTAAATGCTCACAACACAACTAAAAATCAAAATATACTTCAAGAGTTAAGGTAGAATCAAGAAGAACTCATGAACCTCAAAATAGAAGCAAGGTACGAAGAACTTACCTTCAATTTTCCTCCTCCTAATGACCGAATACTCAAGAGCTTGTTCCTCTCCTTTCTCTTCTCTAACTTTCAGCTATGATGAACAAAGATGGACAAAACTTTGTTCTTTTCACCCCTTTTTCTTTTAATAAAACTTCATATTTCATCCATTTAATTCTTTAATACAAAAGACATGAAATTCTTATCATGAAACATTTACCTAACCCATTATCATGAAACATTTACCTAACCCATTATCATGGAACATTTACCTAACCTATTATCATGAAACATTTACCTAACCCATTATCATGGAACATTTACCTAACCTATTATCAATTTGTATCAATTTGTACCATAAATTATGGATATCAAGTGTACATTTTGTCTACAACAACATGATGGTTGGCCACTTCATGTAAAATGGGAGGTTTATCATGCAAATCCTCCTATTTTGCACTCCTATTTATTTGGCCACTTCAATTTAGCCTATAGCATTTTCAAACATTTTCACATAGGTCCTATTTCATAATTTCACTCACAAATGACAAAATCAAAGCATGAAATTTTGTCAACATTCACAGAATTCCCGAAAATTGGGGCGTTACATGTCCCTTTTTAAAAGGATATTCGATTATTTAGGGTAAACGAGAAAAATCGAAACCCAGTTAGTTAGGGCATTATCTCTCGAACTTCCAAATACCGAACATTGCCTTTATTTACCAAAATCTTATCTCGAGGTAATAAGATGTCATACCCGGTAAGTTGGGGCACAACACTTCATACCTCCGAGAGTAAGCATTTTTATTAAAAAAAAAACATATCGCGGTTTAAAGGAATATTCCGTTATTTAGGTTAAATGAAAAAAATCGAAACCCAGTAAGTTAGGGCACGATTTTCTCGAATTTCCAAATACGAAATATTGCCTTTATGAAAGAATTAATATTGGGTTGGATAAAACCTAAATTCGTAATGAAACGAGATAATAAAGAATGCATAACAAATAAAAATTGACAGGCATAACAGAATAAACATAAACACGAATATGAATGATAACAATAAAACAAAGATAAAATAAATGCATCAAACGAATAATAAGAAAGGGAAATAATAAATAAGCTAAATGTTTGAAAATAAGAAAACTAGTCGTAAAATAATGAAGATTATGAGAGTCTATTTAAAAGGTAGTAATAATGATGATAATGATAGGAAAAATATAACGATAGTAAAATACGATATTAGTACCTAAATATTAATATAGACATAATGCCTAAAGCATAATAATAACGAAAATATGAATGAATAAGAAATACAAATAACTAAGTAATGAGAAAATAAATATAGATGAAAATATAATAATAATGCAATGATAGTAAGAAAGAAAATTTAGTAATAACATTAATATGTTAAATAAAAAAATAGTAACAACAATTTGAAAAATAGTAATGTAATAAGATGGTAATAATAATAAAAGGAATAACAATATGGTAGATAGTAAGTAATAATAAAAATAATAATAACAGTAATAAAAAATGATAATAGTGATATTAGTAATAATAATAATAATAATAGGAAATAATAATAACAATATATACTAATAACAACAATAATATGAAAAATAAGAAATAACAATACACGAATAGTAATAGATTACTAATAATAATAGTAAATAATGATAATAATAATATATTAATAAGGGTAATAATAATAATAATAATAATAATAATAATAATAATATAATAATACATTAATAGTGATAATGATAATATATTAGACAATAATAGTGAAATAATGAGTAATAATAATAGATTAAATTAATTAATTTAATTAAAATATTGAAAATAACAAAAAAAAAAAGACTAAATTGAACCTAAAATGAAAGTTCGAGGCAAATTTGGAATAAAATGAGAAGATAGGGTCCATATTGCTACGCGCGAAAGAAGTGGGGGACCACAAGGGAAATATGCGCAGCATAAGGGAGGACCAAAATGAAAACCAAAATAAATTACCGGGCACATTTACAAAAAAAAACTTGATTTTAAAACAATAAAAAGGCGGAAGGGCTAAAAGTGAAATTAGCCCTTCCGTTGAAAAATATGCTGATCCTAGGCCGGAGCGGGTCGGATCGGGTTGGACCAAGGGCAAAATGACGTCGTTTTAAGGCTTATGAGCTTTAGCCAAAACGACGTCGTTTTGTTTTGCTATTTAAGGCAAAAATTTTCAAAAAAATTCATTTTATTCCTGCTTTAAAAAAAAAACTCCCCCCTTTCTATTTCTCTCTGGCCGAGCGAATCCGCTAAGGGACCACTGTGGCATCGCTGTCGCCCTTGTCGTTGCCCACGATGTCTGTGGCGAATTCCAAAAAGGTATTTTTTTATATTTATATAAATATATATGTACTCTTTTTAAAAAATAAAATAGAGAAACCTTTGTGTAAAGAGATTCGAAAAAACGAAAGAAAATATAAAAAGAAAGAAAAGAAAATATATAAATAACAGTAACCTTTGTTCTTGTTTTCTTTTTGTCTTTTTTCTACTTTGTGAATCTGTAGTTTGATGTTCAACTATCTTTTTTATTTTGTTTATTTGTTGAAAAATTGAAAAAAACAGCAGAAAAAAAAACCACATTACATGATTTCCGAATGACTTTTTATAGCCATCTTTTTTACAAGTTTTATTATTTTTTTTTTGCTGTCCTTTCTCCTTTTCTCTTACAGGTGGTTGAGCGGTGGAGCAGGTGGAAGTGGGTGGCAGAGGTGACGGCTGTGGTAGAAGATAATGGGTTTGAGCCATTTGGGCTTATTTAGTTTAGCCCGGGCCAAAATCGGCTTGTACATATATATTTTACTAGCCTAATAACAAATTTAACCTTACAGTTTTTATACATTCTATCAATTTAATAATAAAATTAAAAATTTATTCAAATTTAACCATAATATTTACAAAATTTATCATTTTAATTTAACTTCTAAGAATTATATGTTAATCATTCTTTTCTAAGAATTATATATATATATATATATATATATATATATATATATATATATATATTATTGAGCTCTAACCACAATAGTGATCTTTGAATGGTTCAATGCTCCATACATTTAATTGGCAAGATAGTAATGCAGTCTTAAAAACTTCATTGTTTTTACAAATTAAAGACCATAGTTTCTCACAAAGCAAATATATTTTAGTCTAAAGTCACCCCTGCGTTAACTTTCCAAGGGTGTGAATGTGGATCTAAAGTAGGAAAAGGAAGTAATACAACTAATGCTCTTAGACTAAGGTGAGATTTGACAATTTATGTATATTTGTTGGTCAAATCATTTTATTATTTTACAATCATTTTAAAGATGTTATATATTATTTTATTAGTTCATGTATTATTATTTGTATTCATATTACACCCTTTTATTATTCTCTTACTATATTCATGTTATGTAATACAATTGTATCATAAAATACTTGTCACGTTTTCCTAACAAAGGAATTGTTGTTTTAGCCTTAAATCTAACAAAGATGTTATCATTGTTGTTGTAGTAGTATTCATATTAATCATCGGTGAAAGTATCCAACTGATCAGTGTGTTTTGAGTTGTTGACAAGTGGTCAATCTTGGTGTTGACTTTCTTTGCAAAAGCTTTTTCTTTTTAATAAAAATTATGTCTTAAAAAACAGAGTTAAACAAATTTATAATTACTTGTGAATTTGTATTCAAATTGAATCTTTCTATTAATTTTAAATTAGAAAGGCAAAAATTTATTGTTGAGTATATTTCAGTTAAATTTGAGAAATAATCTTCTAATTAATTTCTGTTTATTTGTTTCATTAAAACTAATTAGTTTAGATTATTTTATTATTATTTGATCTACAAATTTAGCCTACAAATAGGCACTTTTACAATCTTAGAAAATACACCCATTAAAGATTAGAACTCATAACACTTTTGGAGAATTTTGTGTTTACGTTTTGAGGGTTCTTTGTTTTTCAAGTTTTGGGGTTTAGTTTTTTATCTCCATCTTTTGTACTATTCGTTCTTTTGCCATTATTGTAAAATAATCTTTGCCCGTGATTTTTTATCCTCTTTGGAGATATTTTTCCACATTAATTTTGTTTGCTCAATTTTTCAATTGCTTTCGCTATTTTTACTTGTTCGTTGCTTAATTGGGTCGTTCCCCAAGAAGTGGTATCAGAGCTAGCTCAATTCATAGATCAGCCCATTCAGAGATGGCAATAACAAAGTTTGATATTGAGAAGTTCGATGGTGTCTCAAATTTCAATCTAAGACAAGTTCGGATGATAGTAATTCTAGCTTAAATTGGCCTGAAAAAGGTCGTTACTAGGAAAAGGCCTAAGAATCTAGATTAGATAGAATGGGAAGAGCTTGATGAAAAGACCTTGTCTGCAACCCAATTATGCCTTGTGAATAGGGTATTGCAGAAGGTATTGATAGAGAAGACCCCATCCACCTCGTGGAAAAGGTTAGAAACTTTTTATGCGACTAAGTATTTAGCTAATTGTTTAGTGTTGAGACAACGTTTATTTACATTTTGCATGAACGAAGGTGAGCTTCTTAGAGATCACATTAGTCAATTTATTACTCCTTTGAATGATTTAAAAAATGTTGAGGTTAAGATTGACGATGAAGATCAGGTTATGCTATTATTGTGCTCTTTACCCTCTTCATACAAGTCTTTCATGGAGACATTAATTTATGGTAGAGACAAACTCTCGTTTGAGTATGTAAAGGGTCATTTGTTGAGTAGAAACAAACTTGGCAATGAGTTTGGTTCAGATAGCAAGGCAGATATGTAAACTTCCATTTTGGTAGCATTAAAAAAGTGAGACAAAAGGTGCCGCTATTGTAAGAAGTTAGGTCACATCAAAGCAGATTGTTATAAACTGTGAAATAAAAGGGCTGCTGAGAGTAACGAGGAAGATATAGTTGATGCTAATTTGGCTGATGAAAGTGGTAATGATTTCTTGTTAGTGTCAACGAGCGATAGCTCCAAGCTTACATTCGAGTGGATCCTAGATTTGGGATGTTCTTTCCACATGTGTCCCAACAGAGAATGGTTCTCCACATACAGTTTGATTAAAGGTGGAGTTGTGCGCATGGGAAATGATTCATCTAGTAAGGTAATCGGTATTGGTACTGTTAAAATTAGGATGCACGATGGGACGATTAGGACACTCTCAGGTGTCAATTATGTACTGACTTACGAAAGAATCTCATCTCCTTCAGTATTTTAGACTCAAAAGGTTGTAAAATCAACATCAATTCAAGTGACATTAAGGTGTCTCATGGATCTCTCGTTTGGTTAAAAGGTAAAAGGACTGACAGTCTTTATATTCTGGAAGGTTCTATAGTGATCGGTGAAAACCGGATGTCCTTCGTCCGTTACGGAGTTGAAGTCAACTCATTTGGAGTGAAAGCAACTTGGTCATAGGTTGGAAAAATGTATGATTGTTTCGTTGAAGAGAGGTTCTCTTTTGGATACAGGTTGAAAGTTAGGGTACTGTGTTCGTGAAAATCAGACCAAGTTAGTTTTGATTTGGCAATGCACAAGTCGAAAGCTAGAAGTCTTCCAGCTTCTAAGCACAGATTCGACTCAGTTAATTTCCTGTATAGTTCAAGATAGACCCGTAACAGGCTTTGACAAAGATGGTGTTATGGAAATACGAGTTAAGGGGGAGATTTGTTAAGTATGACTCCTATTTCAGTCAAATTTGAAAGATAATCTCCTAGTTAAATTATGTTTATTTGTTTAAGTTAAACTCTGAGTAATCTAGATTATTTTATTATTATTTGACCTACGAATTTAGCCTATAAATAGGCTCTTTTACAACCCTAGAAAATATACCCATTAAAGATTAGAACCCATAACACTATTGGAGAATTTTGTGTTTATGTTTTGAGGGTTCCTTTTTTTTGGGGTTTCGAGGTTTAGTTTTTATCTCCATATTTTGTACTATTCGCTCTTTTGCCATTATAGTAAAATTATCTTTACCCATGGTTTTTTTATCTTCTTTAGAGGAGGTTTTTCCACGTAAATTTTGTGTGTTCAATTTCTTAATAATTTTCGCTATTTTTACTTGTTCGTTGCTTAATCGGATCGATCCTCGACATTTACATAGACCCAGTCTTGCAAGTAAAACATGGGAGCTGATGATTTTTTGATAAAAACACATTTCTTAAAGCAAGCTTCTTTATATTCAATCTCTTTTGTCGTGCGAAAAGGATACGATTGTCCAATATTGATGAATTATGTAAGTCAAGATCTTTGCAATTTGCTAATGCATGAATATTAATAATTATACCAGTTCTTTATACTTAACTTTTACTTAATTACAAGTTATTTGATTATTTGTCTTGGTTCTCATCTCTTACTTGTTCTGGGCGGCTGAGTTGCAGTTGGTTCGATCGACCAATATTGTCAACTTGAATTGAAAAGAATGACCACCATTGTCAAGAAGTAATAGAAAGCATAGAATTCTGTCTTTTTTATTTCTATCAATCTTTTCTTATTAAGAAAAATAGGTTAATCTGCTGCCATATTTAGTCTTTTGCATATTTTAAGAACATCTCTGGAATTGATGTACAATTCTTTTACTTTGAATACATGAGTATTTGTATATGGACATATATTTGATATGGCATATTCACTTTTTTAAATATGTATATAAAAGAAGGGTTGTAGAAGTAAATGTGCAAGAAATTATTAAAATTATTTTATATTTTAAAGGGCAAAGTACATGCTTACTAAATTAATTTTTACATTCTAATTTAGTTATTAAATTTTAGTTTTTCGATTTAGTCATTAAATTATATAAAGTTAATTTTTTGTAATTAAATATTAAAATTTAACAAAAATAATAACATAGGCTTCTTTTATTGATTTAATAACAAATTAAACTTCAACATTAGTGATAAGCGTTGCAGCAAGGACAAAAAATAATATGTGATGATGAAGAGTCGCCACCACCACCACACATGGATGCATCTCCATCGTCCCTTGGCTTCCCCAATACTTTGATTCCAAAGATTTAGACATCATCCTTTGACTCTCAACTTGAGTAAGAAATACGTACAATTAATTATTGAGCTCCAACCCCAATAGACGGCACAAAAGGAAAGCCTCAAGATTTAGTCTAAAGTAACACTAATAATTCAGGCCCCAATTGTGATCTTTGAATGGTTCAATAATGCTCCATACTTTTAATTTGCAAGATAGTAATGCTGCCTTAAAAACTTCTTTAATTTTAAATTTTACACTAATATTAGTGGATCCTTCTCATATATATATATATATATATATATTTTTACACAATTAACTTCAGATCTTTTCATTGCTGGTTTTTAATCTGATTGGAGCAGATTTAGAAAACAAAATTTCTGTTAATGATTCATTTTCTAAAAATATTATACATATTTTTAATTATTGAGCTCCAAATCCAATGGACGGTACAAAAGGAAAGCCTCAAGATTTAGTCTAAAGTAGCACTAATAATTCAGGCCCCAATAGTGATTTTTGAATGGTTCAATGCTCCATACATTCAATTGCAAGACTTATTAATCATAATTTCAACAGTAGCATTAATAATTTGACAAAGAAATACGTTCAGTTATTAGGCTTCGACCCGAATACAGGACTTTTTATTTGGAAAAAGAAAGGGAAAAGACTTATTAGTCATAATTTCAACAGCAGCATTTATAATTCAGGCCCAAGGCATTCATGGCGCCATGACTTTGTTAGTTTTGACTTTCATCGAACGAGTTTCATCAACATCGCCAACTCTGATTGAAATTAACATAAACTTTACAATTGAGAATTTTATGTGATCTAACACTAAACTACATTGACCGTAAATAGATTTATATTTTGATTATATAAATATAAAAAATTATAATTTAGTCACTTAATTATTTTAAAAATATTTTTCTAAATCATCCTTTGCTAACTTACTAAGGACATCAATAAGAGTTATTAAGCCACTATTCTCAAATATACCATTAGTCACCTTATTATTAATAAATTCTCATTTTGATTATCAAACTATAAAATGTTACAAAATAATCATTGATATTTTCTATTCGTAACATTTTAGTCACTTGTGTGTTGACTCAGTAATAGATTAATAACATGACACATTAACTCATATGCTTAACTAATGACATGACATATTTGTAACATTTTAGTCATTTATGTGTTGACTCAGTAATGGACTAATGACATGACATATTAACTCATATGCTTAATAGCTAATTTCCTTCTTGAACTATATCTAAAATGTCAATATACTTTTAGCTCTTTTAATCATAAATCCAAAACAAATCCACAAGATTAAAAATATAAAAAATCTTGAATTTTTGAAAAATTCATAATTTGTTTTCTAAAAACATAAAAATTATATTTTTAAATTATATTTATACAAAAATTCTTGAAAAATAGAATATTCATAAAATTTTAAAAATTAAAAGCTGCCTAAAATTCCAAAAATATAAAAAGGATATTTTTCTATTAATAGCTACAATTTACTCCACTAATTGTGCCTGCTTGAGAATTGTTTGTAAATATCAGTTCACGATCTAAACTAGACTTTGCACTATTAATTTAGCAAAAATATATATTTCATGCTTAATATCTCATATAAAAATTCATATCTAAGAAGTTCATAAAATTCATAACTAAAATCATTAAAATTAAAAAAAATCATAAATTTCTAAAAAGTTCCTAAGTTTTTTGAAAAATGCCTAAAATCTCATTGCTCAGCGGGACGACTTTTCATTATATGGTCCTTATTTTTACTCGACAATGAACAAAGTAAATTCAAGCTCTTCTTTTGCTCATCTTTTTTGTTGATGATTGTCATTTCAAAAGTAAATAAGTTGTAATTTACTCTTGACTAAATTGTTACTTTGATTGAGGATTGGAATCAATGATATTTCATCAATCAACAAACTAACAGTATCATTCTTATACTTCACGGCTGCAGTATAATTAGATCAAACAGAACACCAAACTGCAGCACAAGAGAAGAAACAGAATGGAATTGGAAGCTGAAGCTCCAATGGAGCTTGATGATACACAAAGAGAATTGAATTGGAAACTCTTAGCATTGATAGGATATGCAACTGGGTTAGTGTTGGGATTGAGCATGGGGCACGTTTTGTTCATATCTGTAAAAAAAATCATGGTTAAGAGCTGAATATTCCCTCAATTTGATCTCTGTTCAATTTACATATATAAAAAAAATCATGTAAATCAATTGATATGTCAAACCTGAGAACTTATTAATGCCAAAACCGAAATAATCAAACTAAACTTTGTTGATTCAGTTGGATCGGTTTGGTTGGTTTTACTTCTTTTTTTTTTTTTCTCTCTTTTATAAGGCTTCACTGGTTTACAATTTGCACCTGTTATAGCTATTGTAAAAGAAAAACTTTTCAAATGGGTTTCATTTAATTGAAAATGGGTTGAATTGGGCAGAGTATTTGGTTTTGGGTTAAATGAAAATCAACTTCTGGCTGGATTAAGGCATTGAGTTTAAGGCTACTTAAATAAAGAGTCTAGTATGTCGATTTATTGGATTTTTTTGGTATGAAAACTCAAAATTAAAACTGATCAATTGAACTTACAAAATCGAGTCTCAACTGAATAAACTGAAAAGTCAACTAAATGGAATTGGGTTAAATCGATTCAATTTACCGATTTTTCACATACTACTCATTCATTGAGAGATTTCAGCAAACATAGCGAAAGTAGAGAAAGAAAGTAATACAACTAATGCTCTTAGACTAAGGTGAGATTTGATAGGATTTGACAATTTATGTATATTTGTCCAATTAAATATATAAAAATACATATCTATAATGTCACAAAAAGAATTACATTAATTCAAACCAAGTCATTCCTTTTATAAATTCAATTCCAAACCTTTTGAAGTAAATCAAACTCACAAAATATTATATATATATATATATCCAACAAACAACACATGTATTGTGCAATTAAAACCATGATCCATATTCAATTCAAAAGTATTGAAGATATAATTTTGCATTATTTTACCTCCCTTGATTCTTCACAAACTCTTTGGAATAAATTAACCATTCTTGGACCATCTATTCCTTATTTCAATTTTATTAAAAAGATAGATTCCCATAAGGACAGTCTTTACAAACCAGTGCACCTATCATAAACACATCAGGGAACATTGCCATGAGAGAAGACCTAAGAAAACATAATACAAACTACATAACATACAATGAAGCACCCAGACAAGATGTTTATTAAAACAACTACAGAAAATTGCCTGCATACCACCAAGCAATGAAGTTTTCTGTTCTGTTTGCAACTTGTTGAACTCGCCAAAATGTTGGCTTCTCTACCTTTTTGCAAATCTTTGTCGAACTCGCACGACAATCCTAATTAACCACCATGGTTTTCTAGTCATGAATACAATGTATGCCATGCTCATTCCTAGCACCAACCCACATCCATAACCCCATCAATATTGAAAATTTCCAATTCAATTCATCACCATCATCATCTCTATCAAATTTGGCGGGAGTTTCCTCATCAGTACCACAGTTTTTTGATAATGGCAAATCAGATAAATCCAAATTTCTCATGAAGGAATCGTTAGTGAAAGTATCAAATTGTTTGCCTTGAGGAATGGGTCCCTTGAGATTATTTTGATAAAGGTTTAACACCTCTAAGAATCCAAGAAATTTTAACTCTCTCCTATGATTCAAGCAAATGACAGCACTACCCATAGAATTATGAATTAGTTAAGTCTTTTGTATGTTATTACTTTACCAAAAAAATAAAATTAATTTTTATAAGAGTTATTATTTGGTGCAGTGTACTTTTTTATTCCATAAGTATTCTTAAAAAGTGTCATGTATATATATATATATATAATTATATTTAATATTTTACTATGTCCCTATAAGATACTTATCAACCTCCTAATCTTACTTGTTAAGTCTGAAAACTCAATCACGTTCAAGATGAATTTAGACAAATGGTTTAGTTGTAGATTAATTTCTTTGGATATATTAACTAAATCCACACACCAGCAAATTTTACCTATGATGGATTCAATTGAACATATAAAAATAGTAACTTGTTAGAAGGGTTGATTAATTGGAAATCATAGAATGGGTTAATCAATCAGAAAAATAGAATCTATAAAGCTTGAGGATATAAATTTATATTGGGATTATTCAGTGGGATGAAGAGTAAATTTCAAGTAGCAAAAGGTTGGATCCATCTCTCTCCCTGCCATATTTAGTCTTTTGCAAATCTTCAGGAATAGGCGCATCTCTGGAAATTGATGTACAATTATTTTACTTTGAATGCATGAGTCTATGGTAAGGAAGGGGTCACAGCAGTAAGGTAAAATGTAAGTGTTGAAACAGAAAAGAAAAGAAATGCAGCCGCTGTGGGTCTTATGAGGAGCGGGATTTTGTGGAATTAGTATGATTTAACGATGATGGGGTCTTATGGTGCTTTGGAATCATCGTTTTTTTAAGATGATTTCATTTGGTGAAAAGGAGAGGGCCGGTTGTGGGTATTTGGTTGCATCTTTATTGTTGTACAAAAATCTTGCTAGTTGGAGAATCAACTATCTTTTTAATTTTAATAAAAATTATAAATGAACTTGTGAACTTGTATTCAAATTGAATCTTTCCATTGAGTCGCTCTTGCAAGTAGAACATGGCAGCTGACGATTCCTTGATAAAAAACACTTTTCTTAGAGCAGGCTTCTTTATATTCAACCTTTTTTGTTGTGCGAAAAGAACATGATTGTCCAAGGAATTGTGTAAGTCAAGATGTTTGCGATTTGCTAATGCATGGATTGAATACCAACAAGGAATCCTTAAAGGCTTAAACCCCCTCTTCTTCCTTTGAGGTAATGGATTAAACTGTGGAGAATAATTAATAATTATACCAGTTTTTTATACTTACTTTTTACTTAATTACTGCTCAAGCTAAATCGAGTTTACACGTTACGTTTGAGAGACTCAAATATGGTTATGCATTGCTAATGTTTTTAGGGATGGCCCGTTTGAGGTCAAAGTTCAGTTGGATAGACTCAAATGAGGTTTAGCATTGCTAATCTTTTTAGGGATGGCAAAAGCAAGGGTGGAGAGATGCACGTTCTTTGAGGCGTGGTGGTGATATTAACATCTGTGCTCATCTGGTTTTCTTCTTAGGCCTGCCATTTTGGTTTATTGTTTGGTTCTGTTTTGCCTTGTGTTCCTCTGTTTTATTCTGCTCCTGTGATGTTGGGTTTTTTTATGCCTATTGACAGTGTTGCATACCATGGTTTTTATGACGAATACTAATTAAAAAGATGAGTTTAATTTCCGATATTGGCCTAATTATCATGTATTCCTTTCAATTAGATTTTATTTTTTAAAAATACAATTTATAGACCGACCATGAAAATTTCAAAATGTTGTAGGAATCTATCTTTTGAAATTGTTTTCAGCGACCATCAAGTTTTCATGTTTTTGACAAATTGGCCAAAGTTGATGGAATAGAACCAATGAATTTGTTGATGTATAGATACAAGCTTTGATGTCTAGTGAAGTAAAAGGATATTTGTTGGCATAGCCCTATTGAAGTTGTTGTTACGAATATTTCAACTGATGCAGATTAGATAATTTGTTGGTGTTTGAAGAACAAAAAATAGTTTCTAAAGGCTGAGTCTTGAGCAACAAGGCTTGTTGCTTGTGGAGGAAACAAAAACAGATTTTGCAGAGAAAACAAGAACCGAAATGAGAGCAAAGAAAAATGGAGCATGAATTCGAATGAAATTCAATAATTTTCATTGAAAAATAACATTGGCATATATCCATTACATATACCAGACAAGCTGGTCAATACAACAAGGTTTTCACCTAATCAAATACCTAACACTACTAAATTACATAGAAACTTGCTAATTTAACTTGCACTCATTGTAAAGCTGATTTATTAGCTCAAAGTGTCAACAAAATGCACCTAATACATCAACCACTTGGTTCAAATACAACTAAGCTACAAAGTAAATACTTGAGGTAACTAAAATTACAAAATAGAATAGAAACAACAATATCAGCAAGGTTCTTCATCTGGTGCATGCATGGCTCAATAGTATGTGCTGCTTCCTTAGTTGCGTGAGCTGCATGGAAGCCAACTTCAACACTCCTCATTGGTTTTCATGCAGCAAACTCGCATTAACTCTCTTAATTTAATGAACCTCGATGCATTGAGAGGTTTTGTCAAAATATCAGCAACTTGCACTTCAGAATTGCAATGAATTAGCTCAACTTCTCGAGCTTGTTCCATCTCCCTAACAAAATGAAACTTAATGTTAAAGTGTTTTGTTCTTCCATGGAAGACAGGATTCTTTGCAATTGCAACAGCAAATTGATTGTCACACATGATCCCTGTTGCTTCCTTTTGTTGCAAACTCAGGTTTGCTAATATCTTCCTCAGCTGTATGGCTTGATTCACAACCCCAGTAGCTACTACATATTCAGCTTCAGCAGTTGATTGAGCAACCACATTTTGCTTCTTCGAACTCCAACAAAAGATAGCTGAACCAAGGGTGAAGACATACCCTGATGTACTCTTCATGTCATCAATCGAACCTGCCCGGTCACTGTCTGTGAATCCAACTAAGCTTAGCTTGTCAGCCTTACCATACAACATTCCATGGTTTAGTGTACCCTTGATATATCTAAGTACTTGTTTAACAGCTTGAAAGTGTTTCTCATTGCAACAATGCATGAACCTTGAGAGCAAACTGACAGCAAACATGATATCTGGCCTAGTGGTAGTCAAATATAGCAAACAACCAACTAGACTCCTACAGACAGATTCACTAACCTATTCAAAACTCCCTTGACTTGATAATTTTTCTCCTACAGCAATAGGAGTGTTTGTTGCCTTGCAACTTTGCATGGAGAACTTGATCAAGATTTTGGTGGCAAAGGCTTTCTGACTTAGGAAAATCCCTCTCTGAGTTTGAGTCACCTCCATGCCAAGAAAGTAAGTAATTCTACCAAGATCAGACATCTCAAACATCTTTTGCATCATTACTTTGAAATCTACTAACATAGCTTGGTCTCCTCCTGTAACAAGTAAATCATCCACATACACAGACATAATAAGCTGTGTTTCATCATTTTCTTTCTTAACATACAAAGTAGGCTCACTGGAGCTTCTCTGAAATCCCAGGCTGAGCAGGTAGCTATCAATTCTGCTGTACCAGGCCCTTGGTGATTGTTTTAAGCCATATACGGCTTTCTTGAGCCTGTAGACCATGTTTTCCTTGTCTGACACTTTGAAGCCTTGAGGTTGCTCTACATAGATTTCTTCTTCAAGAAAGCCATTGAGAAATGCTGACTTTACATTGAGCTGGTGGATTTTCCACTCCATCTGAGCTGCTAAGGCTACCAACAGCCTGATGGTGTCTAGCCTGGCTACTGGTGCAAAAGTTTCCAGGTAGTCCAAGCCATACTTTTGGCTAAAACCCTTTACAACTAGCCTGGCCTTCAGCTTATTCAAACTCCCATCTGCATTGTGCTTGGCTCGATAGACCCATTTCACCCCAATGACCTTCCTGTTGGCTGGTCTTGTGACTAGTTCCCATGTCTGGTTCTTCTCAATCATGGCAATCTCATCTGCCATAACTTGTTTCCAACCTTGATGTGCCTCAGCCTCTTCAAAACTGCCTAGTTCAACTGTAGCCATATGTGCTCTTTCATAAATTTCAGCCAATAATCTAGTGCCCCTGACTGGTTCATCATCAATGTCTATTTCTAGACCATTTTGATCCGCCTCAGTCTGATCAGCCATAAATTCTTCAGAATTAGCTTCTGGTTCATTTATTTCGCATTTCCAGCTTGCTCTTTCATCAAAGACCACATCCCTGCTTACTTGGATTCTGTTTGATGAAGGATCTAAGATCCTTAACTAAGCTGTAGCCAACTAGAATACCAGGTTATCCCTCTTCACTGCTGTGTGTGTGCATAACACAGGCAACCAAAGACCTTCAGATGAGCCAGTGATAGCTTGAACCCAAACCAGGCTTCAAATGGTGTTTTGTGAGCCAAGGCTTTTGTTGGAAGCCTGTTTTGAATGTAGACTGCTGTGTTGACTGCCTCAGCCCACAAGTTTTTGGGCAAATTCTTCTCAAACATTGAGCATCTGGCCATATCCATCAAGCTCCTATTCTTTCTTTCACTTACACCATTCTGTTGAGGTGTGTAGGTGTTGGTAAGCTGGTGTTTGACTCCTGCTTCATCACAGTAAGCTTGAAATTGACCTGAGGTGTACTCAGTCTCATTATCAGACCTTAGGGTCTTAAGCTTGCAGCCAGCAGCCTTGAACTTCAAAAACACAGAGGTCACTTCTAATTTCTTCTTTAAAAAGAAAATCCAGCAAAATATGGTGTGATCATCAATAAACAAAATGAAGTACCTATTTCCATTCAATGATTCAATCTTCATAGGGCCACACACATCAGTGTGCAGTAGTTGCAACCTTTCAGAGGCACTCCAAGCCTTGTTTGAAGGAAATGGTAGTTTGGCTTGCTTTCTAAGTTGACATGTCTCACAAACATCCTCCTTTTCAACTGAGTTTATGAAGTTTACAACCAGATCCTCCTTGCTTAGCTGGTCCATGGATTTGTAATTGGCATGACCAAGCCTTTGATGCCAAAACTTGGATTCATTTGAAAAAGCAGTATAGGCTCTATATAGGCCTTTTTTTCAGTCCACAACAAAAATCTTGTCTGTCATAGCTACTGTCATAGGCATGGATCCTCTTAAATCACTAATTCGGCACTCATTGCCCTTGAACACAACAGTATAGCCCTTCTTAAGTAACTGAGCTATGTTAGGCAAGTTTCTATCAATCTCAGGTACAAACAACACATTTGAAATGAGTTTGTTACCTGTGGGAGTGCATATCAACACATCCCCTTTGCCCTCTGCATTGATAAAGTGCCCATTGCCAACCTTTACTTTGGTCTTGCAGCTTTTGTCCAATAACTTGAAAATGGCAGCATTTGGTGTCATGTGATTAGTGCAACCACTGTCTAGAAGCCATCCATTTGAGACTTTCTTCTAAGCTGCTGAGCATGACACAGCAAAAACTTACTCCTCTTGGTCACTGTCTTCTATTGCTATCCGAGCCTCAACATTTTGTTGCTGGGGTTGATTTTGTCTTAGTTTGCCTTTGTCTTTGCAAACTCTTTCAACATGCCCCATCTTTTTTGCAGTTTTGGTACTGCACATCTGGCCTAAACCAGCATTTGGCCTTTAGATGACCAGGCCTCTTGCAATGCCTGCATGGTCTGTCCCATTTTCTTGGAGCATCTGACTTAGATCTGTCTCTCCAAGTCTTCTTGCCTTTATAGGCAGTGGTGCTCAAACCAGGCTTTGTTGTAGCTTGGAAGGCGCCCTCTCGATGCTCCTCCAATCTATTGGCTCTTCTTTGCTCTTGTGCATAGAGAGCATTGATCAACTCTATTAAGGAGATGCTGGTCAGGTCCCTTGAGTCATCAAGGGAGGATATTTTTGCCTCATACCTCTCTGGTAAGGTTGAGAGGACTTTCTCCACTATTCTTGCTTCATTGAACTGCTTTCCAAGGAGCCTTATGCTGTTAACCACAACCATTATTCTGTCTGAATACTGCTTGACAGTTTCCTCCTCCTTCATCTTCAAGTTTTCGAAATCCCTTCTCAAATTCAGTAGCTGTTGCTGCCTTGTCCTCTCAGTCCCTTGAAACTCCTATTTCAATCTGTCTCAGGCTTGCTTTGGTGTCTCACAGTCCATGATCCTTGTGAAGATCACATCTGACACACAGTTTTGAATGTAGGACATGGCTTTGTGCCTCTTGGTCCTTTCATCAGTATGTTGCCTGATCTGAGCCACTGTTGGATTGGCTCTCAAAGGTGCTGATTTAGCATCTGAGTTGACCACTTCCCATAGGTCAAATACTTGGAGGTAGGTCCTCATATTGACCACCCAAATGTGGTATCCTTCTCCATTGAAAACTGGAGGTGCAGCAGGTGAGAAGCCTGATGAAGCCATCGTTTTTGAAAGTATACAAAGATAGGTACACTAAGATTATAGCTCTAGATACCAATTGTTAGTGTTTGAAAAACAAAAAATAGTTTCTAAAGGCCAAGTCTTGAGCAACAAGGCTCGTTGCTTGTGGAGGAAACAAAAATAGATTTTGCAAAGAAAATAAGAACAGAAATGAGAGCAAAGAAAAATGGAGCATGAATTCGAATGAAATTCAATGATTTTCATTGAAAAATAACATTGGCATATATCCATTACATATACCAGACAAGCTGGTCAATACAACAAGGTTTTCACCTAATCAACTACCTAGCACCACTAAATTACATAGAAACTTTCTAATTTAACTTGCACTCATTGTAAAGCTGATTCATCGGTTCAAAATGTCAACAAAATGCACCTAATACATCAACCAATTGGTTCAAATACAACTAAGTTACAAAGTAAATACTTGAGGTAACTAAAATTACAAAATAGAATAGAAACAGCAACATCAGTAAGGTTCTTCATCTGATGCATGCATGGCTCGACAGTATGTGCTGCTTCCTTAGTTGCATGAGCTGCATGGAAGCCAAATTCAACATAATTAAATGGGTAAATACTTATTATCACTGACGGATAACTATGAGTGACACTGTTTTATTTGGAGTCTAATGATTGCAACATGTTTGGTGATGATCCTCAACTTTGATTGAATCTATTATTTAATATCAGACAAAATAAAACATTGAGATGAAACTATTTCCTTTTTCATGTTCTTTGATGATTTATCTTGGTTCTCATCTCTCACTTGTTCTTTTTGGCTACTTAACAATGAAGCGGCTTCGTGTTAGGATTTTAATAATGCTGCAACGACTGGTTATTTATGGTTTTAATTCTTTTAATTTGATATATATTATATATATCTCGTTATTTGAGATTTTGTAGTTCGATTCCTGCATTGCACTTGTAACAAAATCATGATTCAGACCAAAGTCTTGTAGATTGTAATTTTGCATTATTTCACCTCTCATGATTCTTGACAAACTGCCTTTGGTAGAAATCAACCTTTCTGAAAAAAAGGCAGAAGGTGCCAATTAATACAAAGTATAATCTAGTGCACTGGTAAAATCATCAGGAAAACATAATACAAACAACACAACATACAATAAAGAAGAAATATAAAACAACTATAGAAAAAGGCCCCCCTCCCACCAGGCGATAAAATTTTCTAGTTTGTCCTCAGATTGTTTTGCAAAAAGATCTATCGAAAACTTTTCTTATCCACCTTTTTGCAAATCTTAGTTCAACTCTCTCGATGATCCTAATCAACCACCATGATTTTTCAGTCGTGAATACGATGTTTCCAATGCTCAGTCCTAACACCAACCCACATCTATATCCCATCAATATAGAAAATTTCCAATTCAATTCATCATCACCATCATTATCACCATCATCATATCTATCAAATTTGACTAGAGTTTCCTTATCATTATCACAACTTTTTGATAATGGTAACCCGCATAAAACCAAGTTTCCTTTGTAGGAATCATTAGTGAAAGTATCAAATTATTTACCTTGAGGAATGGGTCCCTTAAGATTATTATAAGAAAGGTTTAACATCTCTAAGAATCCAAGATTCGTTAATTAATTCTATTGGAATTCTTCCTTAGAGCTTGTTTGATGAGAGATCCAATGAGTCAAGCTCTATCAAATCACATAATGATGATGGGATATGACCTGTTAAGTAATTATGAGAGAGGTTTAGGGCAATAAGTGATTGAAGCTCACCTAAAGTTTTAGGAATTTCTCCCAAGAATTGATTGTTAGAGAAGTTAATTACCATCCAGCTGGTTAATAGTGATTCAAACTTCAATTCCTACCCTTTGCAGTAAAAGACAAACCTTTCACCTGATAATACTGCGTTCCATTAGCCAATGCATTTATCACGTACTCCAATTTACCTTTCTTTTCATACATTTTTTTAATGGCATGTAAATTCTCAAAAAAACCTGATAGGTAAGTAGCCATTGGCATGTAAATTCTCAAAAAAACCTGATAGGTAAGTAGCCATTGAAGTTATTGTGAGAAAGATCAATGACATGAAAATGAGTGAAGGAAACAATAACATTAGAGTTAACGACATGGCCATAAAATCTATTCGATCTGAAGATAAGAACTTGTAGATGATCCAAATTTCCTAACCAATCTGGGAAAGTATCATTTAAATAGTTGTTCATAACATTTAGAAGCTTCAACTCTTTGCAGTTAGCCAAAGATCACAGTAGTGACTCTTCTAATTGGTTGTTGTTGACCTGAAAACTTTGTAAAGTGCAACCTTGAGCAAATTTTTTTGGTATTTTACCATGAAAATAATTATTCGAAAGAGAATAACTCCAATTTCCAATGCACTTTGGAATTGTTCCACCAAAACTATTCTTATATAAATTGAGAATTTTAAGGGAACTCAAGTTGCATATTAAGGAAGGGATTTCTCCGACTAAGTTATTCTCTGAAAGGAAGCATATTTGCAATGAAGATGGTAGAGTTATAATTCGTCCTTCAAGAAATTTTTTAATAGAATTAGAGTTAGGAGTTTGAAGATTCTTTGAAACAATAAATGTAAATGAATTATATTTGTCATGCAAAATATGAATTGTATGGCCAGCACAAATGATTAGTTAATTTACTAACACTACTTGTAACAATTTTTAGATGCATGAGAACCACCTTCTAGACATATACCTAATGTAACTTTTATTTTTATTACTTAGTAGTACTATATGTAACAAAGTTCTACTGCAATTAGAAGGGATTTCATAACAATAGAATAAAAAGGAGATAAAAATGATATTTATACCTGTTAAATTGTTATTATAAAGTACAATGACCTCGAGAGAGAAGTAAAGTTTTCAATAGTTGAAGGAATTTCACCTGAAATATATAATTAATTTATTAAATTTTTTTCTAGAATTAAAAGCAGGACATTTGGTTCTGCTTATCTAAGAAGGTGTTTGCGATAGTGAAATGCAGAAGAGAAGTCAAGTTTGTGATTTTTAAAAGCACAAGTCATTTATCTTACCAGAAAATTGAATTCCACTCAAATTAAGATAATTTAATCGAGGAAGGTAATCAAACATATTCAACGAGAGATGACCAAAGAGATTGTTGTATCCCAATGCAATTTGTTACATTAAAGAAATGTTGAAGATTGAGGAAGGAATAGAACCTGCAATAAATATGATCAATTCATTTCTTGGCATAAAGAAAGAAAAAAAGGCGTTGAAATATGTAAAATTCACATGTAATAAATGTTTAAGATTTATACCAATCCAAATTTCAACTTATTATTTGATGCCATCTAAGCCAATTTGTCAAAAAATGTTGACATAACTAACATCAAGATTTTTTTCGACATGCAAGTTAACTGAACCATTAATCATATCATCATTTTCCTTTTAGATTGGCTTAAAGTGACATCAAATAACAAGTTGATGGCTCAATTGACACACACAACATATTTACACTATGGCTAAGTTTCATTTTGTTAGCATTGAATTTAATGGTTATTGTCCAAGGTAAATGGGATAACACCAACTAAGTTGTTACCACACAGATACAACCTTTGAAGTTTAGCAAAGTAACCAGACCACAATGGGATTTCTCCATTGAAGTTGTTACCAAAGATCAAATATTTCAGCAGATCCAAATTAGTTAACTCAATGGATAAAAGGCCACGAAAACTATTATGATGAATGTCAAGCCAGGTAAGGGAAGGTAGATTTTCAAATTGACACTAAATGGCACCTATGAGATCATACTTGACAAAATTAAAGTAATGACTTTGTCATGTCTGAGTCAACATGTGATATCAGTCTAATTACAGATGGAAGTAGTGTTGGAACAATGGCAGCAACTTAAGCAAAATCAAAACAAACAAAAGCCAAGAAGGAACCAAAAGCAAAAATTGAAAAGAAAATAGTTTGAAAAAAATGTTGTAATGGGATAATAATTTCCATTGAATGAAAATAAAAAATATATGTGAAGGTTACATGAAATTGGACAGTTACCTAACAATGTAACTGCTCCCACCAATACACCACTAATACAAGTTAAATTTCAAACTAAAGCAAGCTAATACATCAGCCATTACATCAAGTACATCTCAAAAAATAATCCTACTGACTTTGATTACAAGTTACAAATTAACTAAGCAAGTTACATTTGAACAAAAGAAACAAAATGGACCAAACTAGCTGCTACACTTGGTTCTGCTCCATTGCTAGTCTGCTTGGTGAACTACTGGTCACATGTTGCATTGCAGGCCAATACTCAACACTCCTCCTTGGACTGTATACAACATACACCAATCTTCCTTCTTAAGTCTTCGAACCTTGTTGTACCAAGTGGCTTAGTTAAAATATCAGCCAATTGGTCTTGTGAGCTGCAATGAATAAGGTTGACTTCTAATGATTGTTCAGCCTCTCTAACAAAATGAAATTTAATTTTAAAATGTTTAGCCTTGCCATGAAAGATTGGATTTTTAGTTATGGCAACTGCTGATTGATTATCGACCATAATCTCAGTGGCTTCGCGTTGATCTTCATTCAATTCAAATAACAGCTTTCTAAGCCAAATGGCTTGATTCACTGCTCCTGCTACAATGTACTCTGCTTCAGCTGTGGATTGAGCAACAGTTTATTGCTTCTTTGAACTCCAGCAAAATACTCCTGAGCCAAGTGTGAAGAAGTAACCAGAGGTGCTCTTCATGTCATCAACAGAGCCAGCCCAGTCACTATCTGAGTATCCAATTAGCTTGAGCTCTTTCTCTTCCTTAAACATAACTCCATGGTTCAATGTTCCTTTGACATGTCTAAGGATTCTCTTAGCTGCTTTAAAGTGAGTCACATTACAGCAGTGCATAAACCTTGACAAGAGACTAACACCAAACATGATATTAGGCCTAGTTGCTGTTAAGTAAAGCAGGCAGCCTACTAGGCTTCGATATTCCTTCTCATCGACCTTGTTTTGATTCCCACTATTAGTTAGTTTCTCCCCTTGTGCTACTGGTGTACTAACTGATTTAGAATTAGCCATGTAGAATTTATTTAAAATCTTCAATGCAAAGGCATGTTGGCTGAAAAAATGCCTTGATCAGATTGGTTTACTTCCATGCCAAGGAAGTATGCCATGACTCCCAAATCTATCATCTTAAATACTTTCTGTAGCGATGTAAAATTTACTTTCGGTTGCTAATTGTGGCGATTTATTGAAAATTTGAAAATGGAAGTTTGATTTTGAAATAAGAAGGGAGTCACCTGTAACGCCCCAATTTTCGGGAATTCTGTGAATGTTGACAAAATTTCATGCTTTGATTTTGTCATTTGTGAGTGAAATTATGAAATAGGACCTATGTGAAAATGTTTGAAAATGATATAGGCTAAATTGAAGTGGCCAAATAAATAGGAGTGCAAAATAGGAGGATTTGCATGACAAGCCTCCCATTTTACATGAAGTGGCCAACCATCATGTTGTTGTAGACAAAATGTACACTTGATATCCATAATTTATGGTACAAATTGATACAAATCGATAATAGGTTAGGTAAATGTTCCATGATAATGGGTTAGGTAAATGTTTCATGATAATAGGTTAGGTAAATGTTCCATGATAATGGGTTAGGTAAATGTTTCATGATAATGGGTTAGGTAAATGTTTCATGATAAGAATTTCATGTCTTTTGTATTAAAGAATTAAATGGATGAAATATGAAGTTTTATTAAAAGAAAAAGGGGTGAAAAGAACAAAGTTTTGTCCATCTTTGTTCATCATAGCTGAAAGTTAGAGAAGAGAAAAGAGAGGAGAAAGCTCTTGAGTATTTGGTCATTAGGAGGAGGAAAATTGAAGGTAAGTTCTTGGTACCTTGCTTCTATTTTGAGGTTCATGAGTTCTTCTTGATTCTACCTTAACTCTTGAAGTATATTTTGATTTTTAGTTGTGTTGTGAGCATTTGGTCATGAATTAAAATGAAGGAAATGGTTGTTGTTTCATGTTCTTTTAATGAAAAATGGAAGATATGTGAAGTTGAGCCAAACAAATGAGCATGCATGTGCCTTAGATGTTAAAGGGAAAAATCAGCTAACATGTTGTGCTTTAAAATGATGAAATGGAGATTATACTTAAGTAAAATCATAGATATGTGATGATTGATTGGTGATATACATGTTTAAATAACAAGCATGCAAGTTAGGTGTGAAAGAGTGATTTGGTAATAAATCTGCTTGGGACAGCAGTAGTAACGTGACTTTGGAAAATCACCATAAATTGTGGGAGATGAATTAGAAGCTGAATAAATTATGTAATTAAAGCTTAATGAGTCTAGTTTCGAATGGAATAAACGAGAACATATTTTAAATTCTGTA
The DNA here is from genome assembly GCF_025698485.1 of Gossypium arboreum. NCBI lineage: Eukaryota > Viridiplantae > Streptophyta > Magnoliopsida > Malvales > Malvaceae > Gossypium > Gossypium arboreum. The sequence goes on from NC_069080.1 coordinate 129,177,034, forward strand.
CAATGAGAAATTTGATTCGTAATGAAGAGTGGTCAGATTAGTCAAACAGTGAAACATGGGAAACTTTAAGAAAAATCTGGTATTGATTGGCCATACCAAAAATTCCAAAATATTTTATGGATAAAAGATATATGAGTCTATTTTCAGGGAAAATTAACGGAACTTGATTTGGAGTTTCGTAGCTCCATTTATAAATGATTTAGTGACTGTTGCTCAGAAAGACAGCTTGCAGTGAAATTATGATTATGTGGTAAACATTGACAAAAATTTGTTAATGAGTTACTTATTGATTTCTTATAAGCTTACTATGATCTGTAGGTGTGGTTGACTGAATATTGTAAGGGGTTAATACGTAGTTCGTATTTGAATAGTTAGATTAACGTGTTAGTAATCCAATTGTAGGCGTTCGTGTGTGGATCTCGTCAAGATATCGTCGCAAATGTGTGTAACTAACACCCTCTTTCTTAGTCTAGATCGGCAAAAGCCGAAAAGCCAAATGCCGAAAACGGTATTTTGTAGATTTGCGAGTGTCGCGAATGCTCGTGAGGTAAATCGATTAATGTTTTTGGTAAGCTGCAAAATTTGGACGCAAAGTGCATGATTTACGTGCCCTCGATATTTTTGGGCTTAATGGGCCAAAATTGGAATGATGGGCCAACGGGCCAATTCGGTAAGAACCCTCGGTACCTGATTCTGTTAGTACGTGAAAAGTAGGAATATGCATGAAAAACCCTAAAAGCAGCTAAATTACTATAATACCCCTATGTATGGAAAATTACTGTTATACCCCTAGGTGCAAAATTACCGAAATACCCCTAGGGTTAAATTGACCTAAATACATGTTTGACTGTTGTTATTTACTGCATGCCATGTTGTTATTATCTGATACATGGGATTGGGATATTGACGGAGGAAGTACTGAAAGTGGCTTGTCCACGTACTGGAGGCTTTGCCTCAATTTATCGTTAATCGAGCGCAAGGTCAAATCGTGGAGTGTTAATGGGTGGGTTGAGCTATTCCCACATGGAGTGTATGGTGGTAGGGTGGAGTGTAGTGGTTGGTGGGTTGAGTAGTCTCCCCAAATGGGCTTGCATATTTTATTGATGTTGCATGTATTTTGAAATGGGCCTATGGGCCATCTTGTTATCTGAATAAGGGCTAAGGCCCGCTTTATTGTAATCTGAAAAGGGCTCGCCCAAGACCACTGTTACCCAAATGGGCTTGCATATGTTATTGATGTTGCATGTATTTTGAAATGGGCCTATGGGCCATCACATTATCTGAATAAGGTGCTAAGGCCCGGTTTATTGTAATTTGAAAAGGGCTCGCCTAGTACCATTTATTACTGAATGGGCTTAGGCCCAATAGGCTTGAGTTGACTTGGGCTTTGAATGGGTTTTCCTTACACACTGAGTTTCCCCAAACTCACCCCTTTTATTTTCATCCACGCAGGAAATCCCCAACCATAGTGGGCTTGGAGCTGTGAGGGAATTCGGAGTGGCCACCAGTTCTGAAAGTTTGATTTTCCTCTGGTGAACTGGACATCCTTTTATTTACGTTTGAAGTTTTGGGTTTTTTAAATGTAATAAGGCCGCTTAATTATTTTTGATGGTTTTAATATGTATTACTAAGATAGGTATTACTTATTTTAACTGTTGAAATTGGATAGCTTTAGGGCGCGTTTTCAAAAACAACAATTGATTTCAAAATAACTCGACAACAAGCAAAGCTTCCGCAATGAAAGTATTTTCCAAAATTAATCACTTTTCCTAAAAATGACTTAATCAAATCGGTTTCCTAGAAATATCCATGACATTAAGGTGTGGCAATGGCGGTATGCATGTTCAGGATTGGACCCGAAGGAGCTTGGTACTTAGCAAATCCGATGGACTCACCACCTCTTTTCTGGTTTCCTACCTGGTGCATAGCTTCCATTCACTTTAATCCTTAATGAATTAATCTTTTGAACATCAAGTACGATTTTCTGGACTTAGAATGGAAAAAAAAAATTTTAACGTTTTTGATGTGGCATGCCGGATCCGGCCATAACTTTTGGGCCGGGTTTGGGGTGCTACATTTAGTGGTATCAGAGCCTAGGTTGCAACAACTCGGCTGTGGAATGGGTTTGCAAAAATAAAGATTTTCGAAAACGAAAATTTTATAAAAAATGCGAAAAACTTGATTTTCAAAATTTAGATCTTTAGAAGGTGGCATTCGGAATCTCCGGCTGAAGTCTGTAAGTATTCTGAATTTTTCTGAATATTTTCCTGAATTATCTGTTCAGCATCAAATCCTACTAGGATACTCTAGATAGGATGATTCGAACATAGGAAAATCGATAAGAGATCAAATCGTAGCTAGACTTGATTCTGCGAAACAAACTCGAACTATCGTGCGATTCATAAAACATCCGTAATAAACACTGGAATATTAATTGATGCATAAAAAAATTCGTAACCAAGATAATACGATATGAGTACAAGAGGCCGTGAACGGGGCCGAGAAAGTGTTCGAGCGAGATCTTCATCTTCGAGACATATGCCGGCGGTGGATGCACCGGTACCACTGGCAATAGAGGTAGAGTCTCATGATCATGTGCGGGGATGATACCTGTCACCAAAGAATGCTTCGTGTTCGGAAAAGGTTGCCGGAGTAAGTTCGGGCAACGAAATTCAGGGATCTATTTCTGAATGACTTCGAGACCAACGGAGCGGAGATCTTTAGGGGTGCGTCTGGTATAGCCCCAAATGTGGCGGAATATTGGTTAGAGGCCACAGAACGGATTATGGACAACTTGGACTGCTCTGAGGAGATTGTGAGTGGGGTATCTGTACTAAGTCCCTTTGGATCACTCGGTTAGGGTAAACAAACTGTATAAGGATGTACCCTTAGAAACTCAAGGTAGGATTTTTCCTGGAGATCTGATGGAGTTACCATTCGGAGAGTTTGACCTCATTCTGGGAATGGATTGGCTTGTTAAGCATAAGGCGACTCTGGATTGTGCTGCTAAACGAATGGTGTTAAGAACTACAAAGGATGAGGAGGTTATGGTGATAGGTGAGAGAAGGGATTATTTGTCCAATGTGGTGTCGGCATTAAGAGCGAAAAGTGGATTCGGAAAGGTTGTGAGGCCTAATTGGTATTTGTAAGTCGATCGGAAGAGGAGGGATGACAAGGATAAGGTTAGAACCGTAAAGGAGTTCCAAGATGTTTTTCCGAGGAGCTTCGTGATTGCCTCCGAATCGAGAAGTTGAGTTTGGAATAGCCTTGTTGCCTGGAATGGCGCCTGTGTCTATCGCACCGTATAGGATGGCACCGAAGGAGTTAGTGGAGTTAAAGGCTCAAATTCAAGAGTTGTTGGACAGGGACTTCATTAGGCCAAGCGTGTCTCCATGGGGAGCACCAGTGCTATTCGTGAAGAAGAAGGATGGTACAATGCGGATGTGCATTGATTATCGCCAGTTGAACAAACTGACGATTAAAAATAAGTATCCACTGCCAAGGATTGATGATTTATTTGACCAACTTAGAGGAGCTTCGGTATTTTCCAAGATTGACCTTCGATCTGGATCCATCAGTTAAGGGTAAAGGAAGTGGATATCCATAAGACAGCATTCAGGACTCGGTATGGTCATTACGAGGTTTTGGTTATGCCATTTGGACTGACGAACGCTCTTGCAACATTTATGGATCTGATGAATCGTGTGTTCCAACCATTTTTGGATCAGTTCGTAGTCGTCTTTATTGACGATATCCTGGTATACTCTGAAACTGAAACGAAACATGATGAGCATCTCCGTATAGTGCTGTAAGTATTAAGGGAGAAGGAACTCTTTGTGAAGTTCAGCAAGTGTGAATTTTGGTTGAGGGAGGTAACCTTCTTAGGACATGTGGTCTCTGCTGAAGGGATTAAGGTGGACCCTCGAAAGATTGAAGCAATTTTAGAGTGGAATCCACCTAGGACGGTGTCGAAAATACGAAGTTTCCTAGGACTGGCAGGATACTACAGAAGGTTTGTGGAAGGTTTTTCTGTGATGACAGCACCTCTGACAAAGCACATAAGGAAAGGAGTACCGTTTGTATGGACTAAGAAACAGCAGGAAGCTTTTGAGAAGTTGAAGAAAGTTCTGACTGAAGCACTTGTGTTAATTCAGCCGGAGTCTGGAATGATTTTATTGTGTACAGTGACGCATCACACGTGGGTTTGGACTGCATGTTAATGCAAGAGGGTAAGGTGGTTGCATATGCATCACGATAGCTTAAGCCTTATGAGGGAAACTATTTGACTCATGATTTAGAGTTGGCAGCAGTGATATTTGCACTTAAGATTTGGAGACATTACTTGTACGGAGAAAGGTGTATTATATACACTGACCATAAGAGTCTTAAGTATTTGTTGACTCAGAAGGAGCTGAACCTTAGGCAAAGGAGATGGATTGAGTTACTTAAGGATTATGACTGTTCGATCGAGTATCACCTAGGCAAGGCTAATGTGGTAGCCGATGCTCTAAGTTGTAGAGCTGTATCTGATCTGAGAGCAATGTTTGCTCGTCTGAGACTGTATGATGATAGAAGTCTGTTGGCTGAGTTGCAAGCGAGGCCAACCTGGGTGGATCAGATTAAGGAAAAAAAATTGAACAATGAGTCTTTGGTCGCTCGTTTTCAACAAGTTAAGGAAGGGGAAACTTCTGAGTTTGGGAGCCAGAAGAGACGATGCAATAGCAATACCCTCATCTGTTTGGATTAGGTAAATTTCGAGGACGAAATTTCTTTAAGGAGGGTAGAGTTGTAACGCCCAATTTTCGAATTCAGTGAATGTTGACAAAATTTCATGCTTTGATTTTGTCATTTGTGAGTGAAATTATGAAATAGGACCTATGTGAAAATGTTTGAAAATGATATAGGCTAAATTGAAGTGGCCAAATAAATAGGAGTGCAAAATAGGAGGATTTGCATGACAAACCTCCCATTTTACATGAAGTGGCCAACCATCATGTTGTTGTAGACAAAATGTACACTTGATATCCATAATTTATGGTACAAATTGATACAAATTGATAATAGGTTAGGTAAATGTTCCATGATAATGGGTTAGGTAAATGTTTCATGATAATAGGTTAGGTAAATGTTCCATGATAATGGGTTAGGTAAATGTTTCATGATAATGGGTTAGGTAAATGTTTCATGATAAGAATTTCATGTCTTTTGTATTAAAGAATTAAATGGATGAAATATGAAGTTTTATTAAAAGAAAAGGGTGAAAAGAACAAAGTTTTGTCCATCTTTGTTCATCATAGCTGAAAGTTAGAGAAGAGAAAAGAGAGGAGAAAGCTCTTGAGTATTTGGTCATTAGGAGGAGGAAAATTGAAGGTAAGTTCTTGGTACCTTGCTTCTATTTTGAGGTTCATGAGTTCTTCTTGATTCTACCTTAACTCTTGAAGTATATTTTGATTTTTAGTTGTGTTGTGAGCATTTGGTCATGAATTAAAATGAAGGAAATGGTTGTTGTTTCATGTTCTTTTGATGAAAAATGGAAGATATGTGAAGTTGAGCCAAACAAATGAGCATGCATGTGCCTTAGATGTTAAAGGAAAAATCAGCTAACATGTTGTGCTTTAAAATGATGAAATGGAGATTATACTTAAGTAAAATCATAGATATGTGATGATTGATTGGTGATATATATGTTTAAATAACAAGCATGCAAGTTAGGTGTGAAAGAGTGATTTGGTAATAAATCGCTTGGGACAGCAGCAGATAACGTGACTTTGGAAAATCACCATAAATTGTGGGAGATGAATTAGAAGCTGAATAAATTATGTAATTAAATCTTAATGAGTCTAGTTTCAATGGAATAAACGAGAACATATTTTAAATTCTGTACAATGAGAAATTTGATTCGTAATGAAGAGTGGTCGATTAGTCAAACAAAGGAAACATGGGAAACTTTAAGAAAAATCTGGTATTGATTGGCCATACCAAAAATTCTGAAAATTTTATGGATAAAAGATATATGAGTCTATTTTCAGGAAAATTAACCCACTTGATTTGGAGTTTCGTATCTCCGATTATAAATGATTTAGTGATTGTTGCTCGGAAAGACAACTTGCGGTGAAATTATGATTATGTGGTAAACATTGACAAGAATTTGTTAATGAGTTGCTTATTGATTTCTTATAAGCTTACTATGATCTGTAGGTGTGGTTGATGAATATTGTAAGGGGTTAATCGTAGTTCGTATTTGAATAGTTAGATTAACGTGTTAGTAATCCAATTGTAGGCGTTAGTGTGTGGATCTCGTCAAGATATCGTCATAAGCAATTGTGTAACTAACACCCTCTTTCTTAGTCTAGATCGGCAAAAGCGAAAAGTCGAAATGCCGAAAAGCGGTATTTTGTAGATTTGCGAGTGTCGAATGCTCGTGAGGTAAATCGATTAATGTTTTTGGTAAGCTGCAAAATTTGGACCAAAGTGCATGATTTACGTGCCCTCGATATTTTTGGGCTTAATGGGCCAAAATTGGAATGATGGGCCAACGGCCAATTCGTAAGAACCCTCGGTACTGATTACGTTAGTACGTGAAAAGTAGGAATATGCATGAAAAACCCTAAAAGCAGCTAAATTACTATAATACCCCTATGTATGGAAAATTACCATTATACCCCTAGGTGCAAAATTACCAAATACCCTTAGGGTTAAATTGACCTAAATGCATGTTTGACTGTTTTTATTTATCTTGCATGCCATGTTGTTATTATCGATACATGGGATTGGGATATTGACGAGAAGTCTTGAAAGTGGCTTGTCCACGTCTTGAGGCTTTGCCTCAATTCTCGATAATCGAGCAACAAGGTCAAGAATGTGGAGTGTTAAATGGGTGGGTTGAGCTATTCCCCACATGGAGTGTATGGTGGTAGGGTGGAGTGTAGTGGTTGGTGGGTTGAGTAGTCTCCCAAATGGGCTTGCATATGTTATTGATGTTGCATGTATTTTGAAATGGGCCTATGGGCCATACATTATCTGAATAAGGGCTAAGGCCCGTTTATTGTAATCTGAAAAGGGCTCGCCCAAGTACCACTATTACCCAAATGGGCTTGCATATGTTATTGATGTTGCATGTATTTTGAAATGGACCTATGGGCCATCTTGTTATCTGAATAAGGGCTAAGGCCCGTTTATTGTAATTTGAAAAGGGCTCGCCTAGTACCATCATTACTGAATGGGCTTAGGCCCAATAGGCTTGAGTTGACTTGGGCTTTGAATGGGTTTTCCTTACACACTGGGTTTCCCAAACTCACCCTTTTATTTTCATCCACGCAGAAATCCCCAACCATAGTGGGCTTGGAGTCGTGAGGGAATTGAGTGGCCACCGCCTGAAAGTTTGATTTTCCTCCGTGAACTGGACATCCTTTATTTACGTTTGAAGTTTTGGGTTTTTAAATGTAATAAGACCGCTTAATTATTTTGATGGTTTTAATATGTATTACTAAGATAGGTATTACTTATTTTAACTGTTGAAATTGGATAGCTTTAGGCGCGTTTTCAAAAACAACAATTGATTTCAAAATAACTCGACAACAAGCAAAGCTTCGCAATGAAAGTATTTTCCAAAATTAATCACTTTTCCTAAAAATTACTTAATCAAATCGGTTTCCTAGAAATATCCATGACATTAAGGTGTGGCAATGGCGGTATGCATGTCTAGGATTGGACCCGAAGGGAGCTTGGTACTTAAGCAGTCCGATGGACTCACCACCTCTTTTCCGGTTTCCTACCTGGTGCATAGCTTCCATTCACTTTAATCCTTAATGAATTAATCTTTTGAACATCAAGTACGATTTTCTGGACTTAGAATGGAAAAAAAAAATTTTAACGTTTTTGATATGGCATGCCGGATCCGGCCATAACTTCTGGGCTGGGTTTGGGGTGCTACATTGCCATCGATCCTTTTTCCTAGGTGTGATCGGACACCTATTATATTTCCTTTTTTAAAACAAAAGGAAGGCCAAGTTTCGGTCTACGTGAAAGTCCAGAGAAAAATTAGGGTTCCGGAGTCGGTTACGCGCGAGGAAGGTATTAGCACCCTCACGACGCCCAAAATTGGTATCTCATAAACATGTGTTGTCTTGATTTTCAAAAATACGAGTTCAATATAAGATTTAATCGTGATCCGATTGAAAAGTCGAGAACTTTTAATTTTTGATTTTCGAGAAGGACATACCGTTTTAACACGAGTCGACCGATATTCACCCAACATAGCGATGAAATCGGCGATTTAATGTTAAATCGGTATGTTGCCTTGTTTATTAGGATAAATAAAATAAAAAACGTGAATAAAATATTTTTAAAATAGTGAATAGCGACATGATACGAAATGGGCGAGCAATAGAAAAATAAATATTAGAAATACATCAAGGTATATAAATAACGCGATGATTAAGAATAATGACAATGCATGTGATATATTAAACATAATAATAGTATCAAACACGAAATAAAAGCGTGAACGATATATTCATAATAATAATATTAAGAACTCAGACGTAAAATAATATATATATATATATATATACACGAATAAAATAGTGTTAGAAGTATATACTATAATAAAATATAACTTGCAATGTTAAAATATATACATAATATATACATGAATAAAATGAACATTGAAAAATGTATATACGTGGCATACGTGAGAAATATAAACATAATAATATTAAGATAAGTGATAATAGTGAAAATCAAAGGTATAGTAATAAATATAATGATATACTGAAAATAATACTATATGTAAAATGTGTATACAAGAATAAAATATATGTGCAAATATTAATGATAAATGTAGTAGGAATAAAACAAATGTAATAATAATATATATACAATATGACAAAAATAAACATATACATATAATAGAATTTAAAATATATATACATGGGGTAATATGGAAATATGTACATAGGGTAATATATACAAAAATTTAACTAATAATATTGAAAATACATGTTCATAATATATATAAAACGTATATATAATATAATATTAAAACATTTACATAATATATACACATATAATTACAATGTTAAAAAACATATTAATATTAAAAATAATACTAATATTACATAAAGATATACTTATATATATTAAAGATATATACATATATAATAAACGAATAATACGATATTTAATATATATACGTAATATGTATAATAAAGATAATAATATACATAATATATATAAATTACACATAACATATAATGTATGTAACAAAACATATACTATGGTTAGTGAGAATAACAATGATGATATAAAAATATATACATATATAACAAGACATTCACTATATTAAAAATTATAATAGTAATGGTATTAAAATACAATGCAACATAACAAAAATACTATACATATAAATCTATATACGTAAATAAAAGTTTACACTATTATAATAACAATAATAATAAATATAATAATAATATTAAAATACAAAAACAAATACAATAAAGGTATTGAAATAAAATAATAAAAATAGTCCTATATTAAAATATATATATATACATATATACTAATATATATATATATATATGATAATAATAATAATAATATTAATAATAATAATAATAATAATAATAGTAGTAGTAGTAGTAATAATACTAATAATATAAAAATAACAAGAATATTTAATGAAGAAATAAAAATAAACGAAAAAAGGACAAATTAAATTAAAAACAAAGTTGTGGGGCCAATTTGAAATAAAATTAAAGAAAAGGACGAAATTACAACACGCGCATAACTTGGAGGGGTCCAAAACGCAAAAAATCCCTTGGTCAAAACGCTGCGTAGCACGGAGGGACTAAATTGAAAACCATGGAAAAATTCTGGGGCCAAATTAAAACGTAAAAACTTAATTACAAATGCATGAAAAAGTGGAGGGGCCGATTGCGCAAATGGTCCCTCCCTTACAAAAACACGCGGATCCTAGTCGGAGCGGGTCGAGTCGACCCGACCCGGGGCCCAAAACGGTGCCGTTTTATTTAAAATGGGGGGGACTAAAACGGTGCGTTTTGGTCCCCTATATAAGTCAAATTTTTTTGAAAAATTTCATTTGCACCAGGGGAAAGAAAAAAAAAAGAAAAGAGGGAAGGAGAGAAGAGGGAGAGGGGGAGAGGAACCCGGCCATAGGCCGGTCATCGGACGGTCACCGGATGCTCGCCGGCGCCAGCACCGGCCACCGTGCACGGTGGCCAGAGAAGGTAAATTCTTTCCCTTTTTTGTATTTTTTATTTTTTGTGTTTTTATTATAAATTTTTACTTGTTTTTTTTAATATATATGTATGAAAAAAAGAAACAAAAATGAAACTGAAATCACCTTCGATCTTGTGTTTCGGCTCTCTGATTCGTGATATTTGGGTTGTTTTTTATTTTCTCTGAGTTACTGATTGTGGATGTTTAACTTGTTTTTTTTTTGTATTGATCTCGAAAAAAAAGAACCCCCCTTTTTACAAATTTCATTCGGGTTTTATAACCCTTTACATTCATTATAATATTGTTTCTGTCTCTTCCTTGCAGGTGAACGGCGGTGGAGGTGACCGATGGTACAGGGAGTGGTGCTGTCAGAGGGTAGGTGGCCGGTTAATCAGGGGCAAGTGGGGGTGGTTGCGGCGCTGCAGGTTAGGGTTAGGGTTAGCTGATGGGATTTGGGGTTATTAGGTCAGTGGGCTTACCGGGTTTTAGGTTTAGGTTAGTTTGGGTTCAATTGATGGGTTAAGGGATAATTGGATTTTGTAATGGGTCAACCGGGTATTGGGGTTTAATGGCTTTAAGTTGGTTTAGGTTGGTATTGGGTTAGTGGGTCTAGAGGTTATTAAATGGGTAATTTGGGCTGATGTTTGGGTCTTGGGGTTTGATGTAATGGGTAGGTTTAGTTTGGGTTAAAAATTGTTAGGATTTAATGTATTGGGCTGAGTAATTTAGGGATGGCCCAAAAGCCTTTAACACTTTCAGCATTTGCTCTTTGAATTCACTGATCAGTTCTTCTTTGCTTTTAGTCACAAGTAGATCATGTACATAGAGTGACACAATCAATAAAGTTTTACCTTCTGATTTCTTCACATAGAGTGTAGCTTCACTAACACTCTTTTCAGATTTAAGCCTAGACAGATAAGTGTCTATCCTGTCATACCAGACTCTTGGTGCCTATTTTAGGCTATATATGGCCTTCTTCAGCCTACAAACCTTGTCCTCTTGTCCTTGGACTTTAAAGCCTTCTGGTTGCTCAATGAAAATCTCCTCCTTCAGAAAGCCATTAAGAAATGCTGACTTAACATTCAGCTGGTAAACTTTCCAATGTTTCTGTGCAGCTAAGGTAAACAGTAGCTTGATTGTATCAAGCCTTGCTACTGGTGCAAAAGTTTCCATAAAATCGATGTCATATTGCTGACTGTATCCGTTCACCACTAGCCTTACTTTGTGCTTGTTTAGAGAGTCATCAACATTATATTTGGTTCTAAAAACCCATTTGACACCAATTACCTTCTGGTGATCTGGTCAGTTCACTAGTTCCCAAGTCTCATTCTTATGAATCATCTCCAGCTCAGCTTTAATAGCCTTCTTCCAATATTTTTCGTTAGCAGCTTCTTCATAGTTTGATGGTTCAACTAATGCAATATTGCACCTACGGTAAATATCTGCAATGGTCCTAGTGCCTCTCACAGGAGTATCATCAAAGTCTTCATTGCTTGGCTCGTTTTCAGCTGGTTCTAAGTTGTTGTTGGACTGATCTTGTAACGCCCTAATTTTCGGGAATTCTGTGAATGTTGGCATAGGTTTAATTATGTTAGTGGGCCTCTAGAAAGCCCAAACTTAAAATAGAACCCGACAATTTTAGTTAATTTTTGTTCCATAAGAAAAAGGGGGTGAAATTATGAAATAGGACCTATGTGAAAATGTTTGAAAATGCTATAGGCTAAATTGAAGTGGCCAAATAAATAGGAGTGCAAAATAGGAGGACTTGCATGACAAACCTCCCATTTTACATGAAGTGGCCAGCCATCATGTTGTTATAGACAAAATGTACACTTGATATCCATAATTTATGGTACAAATTGATACAAATTGATAATAGGTTAGGTAAATGTTCCATGATAATGGGTTAGGTAAATGTTTCATGATAATGGGTTAGGTAAATGTTTCATGATAAGAATATCATGTCTTTTGTATTAAAGAATTAAATGGATGAAATATGAAGTTTTATTAAAAGAAAAATGGGTGAAAAGAACAAAGTTTTGTCCATCTTTGTTCATCATAGCTGAAAGTTAGAGAAGAGAAAGGAGAGGAAAAAGCTCTTGAGTATTCGGTCATTAGGAGGAGGAAAATTGAAGGTAAGTTCTTGGTACCTTGCTTCTATTTTGAGGTTCATAAGTTCTTCTTGATTCTACCTTAACTATTGAAGTATATTTTGATTTTTAGTTGTGTTGTGAGCATTTAGTCATGAATTAAAATGAAGGAAATGGTTGTTGTTTCATGTTCTTTTGATGAAAAATTGAAGATAGGTGAAGTTGAGCCAAACAAATGAGCATGCTTGTGCCTTAGATGTTAAAGGGAAAAATCAGCTAACATGTTGTGCTTTTAAATGATGAAATGGAGATTATTCTTAAGTAAAATCATAGATATGTGATGATTGATTGGTGATATACATGTTTAAATAACATGCATGCAAGGTATGTGTGAAAGAGTGACTTGGTAATAAATCTGCTTGGGATAGCAGCAGTAACGTGACTTTGGAAAATCACCATAAATTGTGGGAGATGAATTAGAAGCTGAATAAATTATGTAATTAAAGCTTATTGAGTCTAGTTTCTAATGAAATAAACGAGAACATATTTTGAATTCTGTACAATGAGAAATTTGATTCGTAATGAAGAGTGGTCAGATTAGTCAAACAGTGAAACATGGGAAACTTTAAGAAAAATCTGGTATTGATTGGCTAAACCAAAAATTCTGAAAATTTTATGGATAGAAGATATATGAGTCTATTTTCAGGGAAAATTAACGGAACTTGATTTGGAGTTTCGTAGCTCCAGTTATAAATAATTTAGTGACTGTTGCTCAGGAAGACAGCTTGCAGTGAAATTATGATTATGTGGTAAACATTGACAAAAATTTGTTAATGAGTTGCTTATTGATTTCTTATAAGCTTACTATGATCTGTAGATGTGGTTGGCCGAATATTGTAAGGGGTTAATCGTAGTTTGTATTTGAATAGTTAGATTAACGTGTTAGTAATCCAATTGTAGGCGGTTCGTGTGTGGATCTCGTCAAGATATCGTCGCAAAGTGTGTAACTAACACCCTCTTTCTTAGTCTAGATCGGCAAAAGTCAAAAAGCCAAAATGCCAAAACGGTATTTTGTAGATTTGCGAAAAGTCTGAATGCTCGTGAGGTAAATCGATTAATGTTTTTGGTAAGCTGTAATGTTTGGACCGCAAAGTGCATGATTTACGTGCCCTCGATATTTTTGGGCTTAATGGGCCAAAATTGGAATGATGGGCCAACAGCCCAATTCGTAAGAACCCTCGGTAGTGATTCTCATTAGTACGTGAAAGGTAGGAATATGCATGAAAAACCTAAAATAGATAAATTACTGAAATACCTTTAAAAGTGGAAAATTTACGCTTTACCCTAGTAGATAAATTACCAAAATACCCCTAGGGTTAAATTGACCTAAATGCATGTTTGATTTGTTATTTATTTCTTGCATGCCATGTTGTTATTATCGATGCATGGGACCGGGATATTGACGGAGGAAGTACTGAAAGTGGCTTGTCCACGTCTTGGAGGCTTTGCCTCAATTCTTTGATAATCGAGCGACAATGTTGCAATCGTGGAGTGTTAAATTTGGGTGGGTTGAGCTATCCCCACATGGAGTGTATGGTCGGTACGGTGGAGTGTAGTGGTTGGTGGGTTGAGTAGTCTCCCCAAATGGGTTTGCATATGTTATTGATGTTGCATGTATTTTGAAATGGGCCTATGGGCCATCTTGTTATCTGAATAAGGGACTAAGGCCCGGTTTATTGTAATCAAAAAGGGCTCGGCCAAGACCACCACTGTTACCCAAATGGGCTTGCATATGTTTACTGATGTTGCATTTATTTTGAAATGGGCCTATGGGCCATCTTGTTATCTGAATAAGGGCTAAGGCCCGTTTATTATAATCTGAAAAGGGCTCGCCCCAGACCATGTTACTGAATGGGCTTAGGCCCAATGGGCTTGAGTGACTTGGACTTTGAATGGGTTTTCCTTACACACCGAGTTTCCCCAAACTCACCCTTTTATTTTCATCCACGCAGAAATCCCCAACCATAGTGGGCTTGGAGTCGTGAGGGAATTGGAGTGGCCACTGCTCAAAGTTTGATTTTCTTCGGTGAACTGGACATCCTTTTATTTACGTTTCAAGTTTTGGGGCTTTTAAATGTAATAAGGCCGCTTAATTATTTTTATGGTTTTAATATGTATTACTAAGATAGGTAATACTTATATTGACCTAAATGCATGTTTGACTGTTGTTATTTACTGCATGCCATGTTGTTATTATCTGATGCATGGGACTGGGATATTGACGGAGGAAGTACTGAAAGTGGCTTGTCCACGTACTGGAGGCTTTGCCTCAATTTACTGTTAACTGAGCAGCAAGGCTGCAACTGTGGAGTGTTGGGCTGGGTGGGTTGAGCTATTCCCACATGGAGTGTATGGCTGGTACGGGTGGAGTGTAGTGGTTGGTGGGTTGAGTAGTCTCCCCAAATGGGCTTGCATATGTTTACTGATGTTGCATGTATTTTGAAATGGGCCTATGGGCCATCATCATTATCTGAATAAGGGCTAAGGCCCGCTTTATTATAATCTGAAAAGGGCTTTGGCCCAAGATCACCATTACCCAAATGGGCTTGCATATGTTATTGATGTTGCATGTATTTTGAAATGGGCCTATGGGCCATCATTATCTGAATAAAGGGCTAAGGCCCGGTTATTGTAATCTGAAAGGGCTCGCCCAATACCACTGTTACTGAATGGGCTTAGGCCCAATAGGCTTGAGTGACTTGGGCTTTGAATGGGTTTTCCTTACACACGAGTTTCCCCAAACTCATCCCTTTTATTTTCATCCACGCAGAAAATCCCCAACCATAGTGGGCTTGGGTCGTGAGGGAATTGGAGTGGCCACCCGCTTCGAAAGTTTGATTTTCTTACGGTGAACTGGACATCCTTTTAATTACGTTTGTGGTTTTGGGCTTTTAAATGTAATAAGGCCGCTTATTTATTTTTGGTGGTTTTTAATATGTATTACTAAGATAGGTAATACTTATTTTAACTGTTGAAATTAGATAGCTTTAGGGTGCGTTTTCAAAAACAATAGTTGATTTAAAAATAACACGACAACAAGCAAAACTTCCGCAATGAAAGTATTTTCCAAAATTAATCACTTTTCCTAAAAATGACTTAATCAAATCGGTTTCCTAGAAATATCCATGACGTTAAGGTGTGGCAATGGTAGTATGCATCTCTAGGATTGGATCCGAAGGAGCTTGGTATTAGCGATCCGATGGACTCACCACCTCTTTTCGGTTTCCTACGGTGCATGACTTCCATTCACTTTAACCTATAATGAAATTAATCTTTTGAACATCAAGTACGATTTTACGGACTTAGAATGGAATTTTTTTACGTTTTGATGTGGCATGCGGATCCGCCATAACTTCGGGTGGGTTTGGGGTGCTACATTTAGTGGTATCGAGCCAGTTACAACAACTCGGTACGTGGAATGGGTTTACAAAATTTAGATCTTGAAAACAAAATTTTATAAAGATTGCGAAAAATGCGATTTTCAAAATTTAGATCTTTAGAAAGTGGCATTACAATCTCCTACCAAGCTCGTAAGTATTACTCGAACTTTTCTAAATATTTTCCTGAATTATCTGTGCATCTTCAAATCCTATTAGGATACTCTAGATAGGATGATACCGAAACTATAGGAAAATCGATAAGAGATCAAAGCGTAGCTAGACTTGATTCTGCGAAAACAAACTCGAACTCTCATGTCGATTCATAAAACATCCGTAATAAACACCGGAATATTAATTG
Organism: Gossypium arboreum; assembly: GCF_025698485.1. Classification (NCBI taxonomy): domain Eukaryota; kingdom Viridiplantae; phylum Streptophyta; class Magnoliopsida; order Malvales; family Malvaceae; genus Gossypium; species Gossypium arboreum. Next base: position 129,193,161 of record NC_069080.1, read on the forward strand.
ATGCATAAAAATTCGTAATCAAGATAATACGATATGAGTACAAGAGCTACTCGTGGAAGAGGCCGTGGACGTGGCCGAGGAAGGGCTCGAGCGGTATCTTCGTCTTCGGGACATATGCCGGCGGCAGATGCACCAGTACCACTGGCAACAAAGGTAGAGTCTCATGACCGCGGTGCCGAGGATGATTCCCTGTCACAGGCAATGCTTCGTGTTCTGGAAAGGGTTGCCGGAGCAAGTTCAGGCAACGAAATTCAGGAATCTATTTCTGAATGACTTCGAGACTAACGGAACGGAGAACTTTAGGGGCGTGTCTGGTATAGCCCCGAATGTGAAGGAATATTGGTTGGAGGCCATAGAACGGATTATGGACAACTTAGACTGTTCTGAGGAGATTGTGAGTGGGGTATCTGTACTAAGTCCCTTGGGTCACTCGGTTAGGGTAGACAAACTGTATAGGAATGTAGCCTTAGAAACTCAAAGCAAGGTTTTTCCTGGAGATCTGATGGAGTTACCGTTCGGAGAGTTTGACCTCATTCTGGGAATGGATTGGCTTGTTAAGCATAAGGCGACTCTGGATTTTGCTTCTAAATGAATGGTGTTAAGAACTACAAAGGATGAGGAGGTTATGGTGATAGGTGAGAGAAGGGATTATTTGTCCAATGTGGTGTCTGCATTAAGAGCCGAAAAGTGGATTCGGAAAGGTTGTGAGGCCTAATTGGTATTCGTAAGTCAGTCGGAAGAGGAGGGACTGACAGTGGATAAGGTTAGGACCGTAAAGGAGTTCCAAGATGTTTTTCCGGAGAAGCTTCCAAGATTGCCTCTGAATCGAGAAGTTGAGTTTGGAATAGACTTGTTGCCTGGAATGGCGCTTGTGTCTATCGCACCGTATAGGATGGCACCGAAGGAGTTAGTAGAGTTAAATGCTCAAATTCAAGAGTTATTGGATAGGGGCTTTATTAGGCCAAGCGTGTCTCCATGGGGAGCACCAGTGCTATTCGTGAAACAGAAGGATGGTACGATGCGGATGTGCATTGATTATCGCCAGTTGAACAAACTGACGATTAAGAATAAGTATCCACTGCCAAGGATTGACGATCTATTCGACCAGCTTAGAGGAGCTTTTGTATTTTCCAAGATCGACTTTCGATCTGGATATCATCAGTTAAGGGTCAAGGAGGCAGATATCCAAAAGATGACATTCAGGACTCGGTATGGTCATTACGAGTTTCGGTTATGCCATTTGGACTAACGAACGCTCTGCGGCGTTTATGGATCGATGAATCGTGTGTTCCAACCATTTTGGATCGGTTCGTAGTCGTCTTTATTGACGATATCCCGGTATATTCAAACCGAAACGAAACATGATGAGCATCTCCGTATAGTGCTGTAAGTATTAAGGGAGAAGGAACTTTTTACGAAGTTCAGCAAGTGTGAATTTTGGTTGAGGGAGGTAACCTTCTTAGGACATGTGGTCTCTGCTGAGGGGATTAAGGTGAACCCTCGGAAAATTGAAGCGATTTTGGAGTGGAAGCCGCCTAGGTCAGTGTCAGAAATACGGAGTTTTCTAGGACTGGCAGGATACTATAGAAGGTTTGTGGAAGGTTTTTCTGTGATGTCAGCACCTCTGACAAAACACATAAGGAAAGGAGTACCGTTTGTATGGACTAAGAAACAGCAGGAAGCTTTTGAGAAGTTGAAGAAAGTTCTGACTAAAGCACCTGGGTTAATTCAGCCGGAGTCTGGGAATGACTTTATTGTGTACAGTGATGCATCACACGTGGTTTGGGCTGCGTGTTAATGCAAGAGGGTAAGGTGGTTGCATATGCATCACGATAGCTTAAGCCTCATGAGGGAAACTATTTGACTCATGATTTAGAGTTGGCAGCAGTGATATTTGCACTTAAGATTTGGAGACATTACTTGTACGGAGAAAGGTGTATTATATACACTGACCATAAGAGTCTTAAGTATTTGTTGACTCAGAAGGAGCTGAACCTTAGGCAAAGGAGATGGATTGAGTTGCTTAAGGATTATGACTGTTCGATCAAGTATCACCCAAGCAAGGCTAATGTGGTAGCCGATGCTCTAAGTCGTAAAGTCAGATTCGATTTGAGAGCAATGTTTGCTTGTCCGAGTGCAGTATGATGATGGAAGTCTGTTGGCTGAGTTGCAAGTGAGGCCAACCTGGGTGGATCAGATTAAGGAAAAACAGTTGAACGATGAGTCTTTGGTTGTAACGCCCCAAAAATTGGGCCTAAAAGAGTTGGGCTTTGAGTCTGGGATTCGGATAGAAGAAAACCTGAATATTGAGAAGTTTTAAATATTACTAGTGTTCAAAAAATATATATTGATAAAATATTTATGTTATTACTAATATTTTAATTTTTATGAAAATTATTGTCATTATAATTATTAGATACAAATATATTTATAAAATTATTGTTGTTAATTTAGTGTTTAAATTAACATACTATTAGAAAATTTTATTGTATCTATTTTTATTGATTTATGGAAATTATAATTATTATTAGGAAAATATATATTATCGTATTTGAAATTTTCATTATTATGGTTATTATTATTATTTTAGTTTTTAAATAAATTACAATGTATTTAAAGTGTGGGAAAAATTTGGACCAAGACTTTAGCAAAAATTATTATTTTTGCTCCTTTAGAGGATCTGGGCATTAAGGTTTATTAATAAGTTGGCCTAACACTGGATATAAGGAGGAATCTGGCCTAGTGGTTAGGCGTGTTAAGCAGTAGGAAGGGAGCAGGGGTTCGATTCCTTGCGTGCGCAAATGTGAGTTTTATTTTAGAAAAACCAAGGGCTGTCACAGGTAGGCCTTATTAACTATTCAGGCTAATTCATGTCAGAAGCAAGCATCTGGCCTAGTGGCTAAGCACGCTAGGAGGCCGTGGGAAGTGCCTGGGTTCAAGGCACGGCGCTCACAAATTGGGTTTTTTTTTAGTATGCAGGTTGCGGTTGGAATAGGCCTTAAAGGAAGTTGCGAATGAAGTCTGACACAAGGAGAGCACGTGGCGCAAAGGGCAAGCAACGATGTGTGTCTTTAAGAGGTCGCAGTTTGAGATGTACAATGAGCAAAAATTTCCTTTTTACATAAATAACCTGAGCTTCAGCACTAAGGTTTATAATTAATCGTGACCGTATATAAGTAAAGAGAAAGCATGGTGCAAGTGGCGAGCTACAGGCGAAGGCACAAGGCGACAGAGAGTCGAGGTTCAAGCCTCACCTCACGCACGGAAGGCTTGTATTTTTGCTGCTCATGTGGGGGAGAGTCAGAGTTTGACCGAAACTCTTTCCAGCAAAGCAGTGAAGCGGTCAAACGGTGGATAAGGCTGCTAGGTGGTTGGATAAATTTCAAATGCCTAATTCATGGAGCAAAGCAAGGGAATTTGAAATTAGAAAGAATTTTTATTAAGCATTAAGTACCGTATTTTATTCTTTTAATTTTGGCTTTTATGAATTATTCCCTTTTTGTTCATCTTTCCTTCATCGATAATAACCGAACCTATCTTCTTTTACTCTTCTTTTCTTTCTTTTCTTTTAGCTCATCTCTTCCTTCTTTAATTTCCTTCAAAGCCGAATCTGTACTGTCATCTCCTCTTTTCTATTTTTCTATTTTCTCTTTTTCATTATACTAAAATCTGAAGCATCCATACTTTAGTGATTCGAGAATTGATTTCTAAATCTATTTCCTACTTGCGATTAAGATAGATTCACAGTGGATCTAAGATTTGAAAAGTGTTGGAAACGCTTCTGACAAGAACGTCTTTGGTGGTAAGCATTCAGATCTTATTTTTTTTATTTAGTAATTCGAGGATAGGCTGAAAACCCCTAAATACTTTAGGGAGACTATCGATTTTTGCCAAGATTAAAATTAAGTATTTTTCATTCAGTTTTTTTTATATATGCGCATCGAAGGCTAGCGATCAAGATCTATTTGAAGGCTAGTAAGATCAACAAGGTTAATCGTGGGGGAGATCTCGTTAGCGAATCGTCATAAAACAGGTGTGTAAACGACACCCACTCATAGACTAGATCGGCAAAAGCCGAAAAGCCAGCATTTGTGAACTTGCGAGCGTGCGAGCACTTGTGAGGTGGTTTGGTTGTTAATTTTGGTAATCACAAGCAGTATGATTGTAGAGTGCGAAATTTCATGCACTTCGGTATATTTGGGCTTAATGGGTCGGAAACGGGTTAGTTGGCCAACGGGCCCAATTCGATAAAAACACCGGTAAGTGCTTCTGTTAATGTGTTAATGGTTAGAATATGTATGTAAACCCTAAAATATTTAAATTACTAGAATACCCTTAAGTAGGAAAATTATCGTTTTACCCCTAGGTACAAAATGACCGTCATACCCCTGGGGTTAATTTTGACTGAAATGCATGATATTCTGATTATGTTTGTTGTATGCCATGACATGTATATCTGTTGCATGGGGTTGGGTTTTGTTATGGAGGAAGAACCCGTTCTGGTGGCTGTGCCACATATTCCGATATAAGCAGCTTTGCTGCGGATTATAGTTAGTGCCGCAACCGGTGCTAACACTGTAAGTGTAAGGATGGCGTGGGTGATTTATTCCCCACAAGAAGTTTAGGGATGGACGGAGGGAAGTGCAGGGTTGGATGGGGTTATCATGCATTAATCATATGAGACTGTTTTGTTATGGGCCAACTGTATTGAAGTGGGCCCAACTATGTTAATATGGGCAAGGCCCAATATATCTCGACTTGTAATAGGGCTACGGCCCAAATTGATACTGATATGGGCTAGGCCCAGTATACTCTGTTACTGTAAGGGGCTATGGCCCAGATTAATATTGATATGGGCTAAGGCCCAGTTAACACTAAATTACGAATAGGGCTTAGGCCCAAGAAAGCTTGAACTGATTTGGGCTCGGTTGGGATACTTTACACACTGAGTTTTCCAAACTCACCCCCCTTTTTCCCATCTTTGCAGGTGAGCCTTAGATCGATGGACTTGGAGCTGGGCGAGATTCAGAGTGGCCACGAAGATTAAGTTTCTGTTTTCTTTAAAATAAGTTTCGCATTTATTATTTTGATCATTTTTATTCTGGTTTAAGTTGTAATAAGGTTGCTCTTTTTATTATTTTTAATATTTTGGGTTATTAAATTGGTTAGCTCTAAAGCGCGTTTTATAAAATTACTTACTTTCAAAATATCACGATTTCCGAGCAAAGCTTCCGCAACGTAAATGTTTTCAAAGGAAAGAAATATTTTAAATAGACTTAAACTTAATTTATTGTTCGTGGACAAGTAATAGGCTTAAAGTGTGGCAATGGATGTGTGCATGTCTAGGATTGGATCATGGAAGAGCTAGGTACTTAAGTAGTCTAATTGACTCACCTCCTCCTTTCTTGATTCCTACCTGGTGCGTAGTATCCATTCACTTTAAGCCATGACAAAGAAGGTTTGATACTTAACTGTTTTTTTAAAATAACAGGATTCTGCCACTACAAAGGTTTACAAGTTTTCAAAGTTTCCCATAAAATTTTACAAGGTTGTTAACAATGTTTTGATTATTACAATGAATCACGTTTTGGAAAAAATAAGGCTAAGGTTTTGTTCAAGTTTAAACGATGAAAGTTTCTAAACATCAAGAAGGGTTTTCAATGAAAACATGGTTTTCGAAAAACACTTCAATGTGACACGCCGGATTCGGTCGTAACGTCTGGGCCAGGTTTGAGGTGTTACATTGGTCGCTCGTTTTCAACAAGTTAAGGAAGGGGAAACTTCTGAGTTTGGGAGCCAGAAGAGACGATGCAACAGCAATACCCTCATCTGTTTGGATTAGGTAAATTTCGAGGACGAAATTTCTTTAAGGAGGGTAGAGTTGTAACGCCCCAATTTTCGGGAATTCTGTGAATGTTGGCATAGGTTTAATTATGTTAGTGGGCCTCTAGAAAGCCCAAACTTAAAATAGAACCCGACAATTTTAGTTAATTTTTGTTCCATAAGAAAAAGGGGGTGAAATTATGAAATAGGACCTATGTAAAAATGTTTGAAAATGCTATAGGCTAAATTGAAGTGGCCAAATAAATAGGAGTGCAAAATAGGAGGACTTGCATGACAAACCTCCCATTTTACATGAAGTGGCCAGCCATCATGTTGTTATAGACAAAATGTACACTTGATATCCATAATTTATGGTACAAATTGATACAAATTGATAATAGGTTAGGTAAATGTTCCATGATAATGGGTTAGGTAAATGTTTCATGATAATAGGTTAGGTAAATGTTTCATGATAAGAATATCATGTCTTTAGTATTAAAGAATTAAATGGATGAAATATGAAGTTTTATTAAAAGAAAAATGGGTGAAAAGAACAAAGTTTTGTCCATCTTTGTTCATCATAGCTGAAAGTTAGAGAAGAGAAAGGAGAGGAAAAAGCTCTTGAGTATTCGGTCATTAGGAGGAGGAAAATTGAAGGTAAGTTCTTGGTACCTTGCTTCTATTTTGAGGTTCATGAGTTCTTCTTGATTCTACCTTAACTCTTGAAGTATATTTTGATTTTTAGTTGTGTTGTGAGCATTTAGTCATGAATTAAAATGAAGGAAATGGTTGTTGTTTCATGTTCTTTTGATGAAAAATGGAAGATAGGTGAAGTTGAGCCAAACAAATGAGCATGCTTGTGCCTTAGATGTTAAAGGGAAAATCAGCTAACATGTTGTGCTTTTAAATGATGAAATGGAGATTATTCTTAAGTAAAATCATAGATATGTGATGATTGATTGGTGATATACATGTTTAAATAACATGCATGCAAGGTATGTGTGAAAGAGTGATTTGGTAATAATTCTGCTTGGGACAGCAGCAGTAATGTGACTTTGGAAAATCACCATAAATTGTGGGAGATGAATTAGAAGCTGAATAAATTATGTAATTAAATCTTATTGAGTCTAGTTTCTAATGAAATAAATGAGAACATATTTTGAATTCTGTACAATGAGAAATTTGATTCGTAATGAAGAGTGGTCAGATTAGTCAAACAGTGAAACATTGGAAACTTTAAGAAAAATCTGGTATTGATTGGCTAAACCAAAAATTCCGAAAATTTTATGGATAGAAGATATATGAGTCTATTTTCAGGGAAAATTAACAGAACTTGATTTGGAGTTTCGTAGCTCCAGTTATAAATAATTTAGTGACTGTTGCTCAGGAAGACAGCTTGCAGTGAAATTATGATTATGTGGTAAACATTGACAAAAATTTGTTAATGAGTTGCTTATTGATTTCTTATAAGCTTACTATGATCTGTAGATATGGTTGGCCGAATATTGTAAGGGGTTAATCGTAGTTTGTATTTGAATAGTTAGATTAACGTGTTAGTAATCCAATTGTAGGCGGTTCGTGTGTGGATCTCGTCGAAGATATCGTCATAAGCAGTGTGTAACTAACACCCTCTTTCTTAGTCTAGATCGGCAAAAGTCAAAAAGCCAAAATGCCGAAAACGGTATTTTGTAGATTTGCGAAAAAGTGAATGCTCGTGAGGTAAATCGATTAATGTTTTTGGTAAGCTGTAATGTTTGGACCGCAAAGTGCATGATTTACGTGCCCTCGATATTTTTGGGCTTAATGGGCCAAAATTGGAATGATGGGCCAATGAGCCCAATTCGTAAGAACCCTCGGTAGTGATTACATTAGTACGTGAAAGGTAGGAATATGCATGAAAAACCCTAAAATAGATAAATTATGAAATACCTTTAAAAGTGGAAAATTTATAGTTTTACCCCTAGTAGATAAATTACCAAATACCCCTAGGTTAAATTGACCTAAATGCATGTTTGATCGTTGTTATTTACTGCATGCCATGTTGTTATTATCGATGCATGGGACCGGGATATTGACGGAGGAAGTACTAAAAGTGGCTTGTCCACGTCTTGGAGGCTTTGCCTCAATTCTATGATAATCGAGCAAAAGAAGGCGCAATCTGTGGAGTGTTAAATGGGTGGGTTGAGCTATTCCCACATGGAGTGTATGGGTGGTACGGTGGAGTGTAGTGGTTGGTGGGTTGAGTAGTCTCCCAAATGGGCTTGCATATGTTTCTTGATGTTGCATGTATTTTGAAATGGGCCTATGGGCCATACATTATCTGAATAAGGGCTAAGGCCCGTTTATTATAATCTGAAAAGGGCTTTGGCCCAAGATCACTATTACCCAAATGGGCTTGCATATGTTATTGATGTTGCATGTATTTTGAAATGGGCCTATGGGCCATCTTATTATCTGAATAAGGGCTAAGGCCCGGTTTATTGTAATCTGAAAGGGCTCGGCCAAGACCATCATACTGAATGGGCTTAGGCCCAATAGGTTTGAGTGACTTGGGCTTTGAATGGGTTTTCCTTACACACTGAGTTTCCCCAAACTCATCCCTTTTATTTTCATCCACGCAGAAAATCCCCAACCATAGTGGGCTTGGAGCTGTGAGGGAATTCGGAGTGGCCACCCTTTCTGAAAGTTTGATTTTCTTCTGGTGAACTAGACATCCTTTTAATTACGTTTGTGGTTTTGGGCTTTTAAATGTAATAAGGCCGCTTATTTATTTTTGGTGGTTTTTAATATGTATTACTAAGATAGGTAATACTTATTTTAACTGTTGAAATTGGATAGCTAAACGCAAAAACAATAGTTGATTTCAAAATAACACGACAACAAGGAAAACTTTCGCAATGAAAGTATTTTCCAAAATTAATCACTTTTCCTAAAAATGACTTAATCAAATCGGTTTCCTAGAAATATCCATGACGTTAAGGTGTGGCAATGGTAGTATGCATGTCTAGGATTGGATCCGAAGGGAGCTTGGTACTTAAGCAGTCCGATGGACTCACCACCTCTTTTCTGGTTTCCTACCTGGTGCACAGCTTCCATTCACTTTAACCTATAATGAAATTAATCTTTTGAACATCAAGTACGATTTTCTGGACTTAGAATGGAATTTTTTTTTTTACGTTTTTGATGTGGCATGCCGGATCCGGCCATAACTTCTGGGCTGGGTTTGGGGTGCTACAGATCTTCGTCAAATAGCTTAGCATCAGCACCATTCCAGCTCCAAATTTTATCTTCATCAAACTTTACATCTTTGGTTACTAGAATTTCTTGTGTTGAAGGGTCATACACCCTGTACCCTTTTTTGTACTACTATAGCCAACAAATATTCCAAGGATAGCCTTTTCCTCAAGTTTGCTCCTCTTTTCAACAGGAATGTGTGCATAACAGACACATCCAAACACCTTAAGGTTAGAAACTATTGGCTTGAGTCCATGCCAAGCTTCAAAGAGGGTCTTATCCTTAACAGCATGAGTTGGTAGCTTGTTGAGGAGATATACTGAAGTATTGACTGCTTCAGCCCAAAAATTACTTGGTAGCTTGCTCTGGAACAGTAGACATCTAGCTATGTTCAGCACTGTTCTATTCTTTCTCTCACATACTCTATTTTGTTGAGGAGTATAGACATTTGTGAGTTGATGATGAATACCAGATTCCTTACAGCTTCTGAAATCTTTCAGACAAATACTCACTGCCATTGTCAGTTCTCAAGGCTTTGATTTTACAACTTGACTGGTTCTCTACCAGTGCCTTAAATCTACTAAAGGCATTAAATACCTCAGACTTCTGTTTCAAGAAGTAGACCCAGTAAAACTTGGTTAGGTCATCTATAAAAAGCACAAAGTACTTGCTGTCATTCAAAGAAGGTGACTTCATTGGTCCACAAACTTCAGAATGCACAAGCTCAAGTTTTTTTGGAGCTCTCCATGCTTGATTCACTGGAAAAGGCAATCTGGCTTGTTTACCAAGCTGGCAAACTTCACACACAGTGTCTTTTACTTCAACTCTTGACATATCATCCATCATATTCATTTTATACAGCAGATCAAGTGATTTGTAGTTGACATGGCCTAGTCTCCTATGCCAAAGACTAGTACTATCAACAAGGCTAATGTAAGCCTTCTTTTCAAGCTGATTCATGTTAAGCATGAAACATTTATCAGCCATAGCTACTGAGACCAACTCCTGGCCACATGTGTCTCTAACAATGTAAGTACCATTCTCAAAAATCAATAAGTACCCTTTTTCAACCAGTTGTCCAACACTAAACAGATTTTGATCAATGTCAGGTACAAAAAGCACATCTAAAATAACCTTGTTACCTGAACCAGTGTTGATCACCACATTGCCCTTACCTTTGGCTTCAATCAAATCTTCATTGCCAATTCTGATTTTTGAAACATAGTTTCTGTCTAGATCTCTAAACAGACTCTCATCAGTAGCCATATGATGTGTACAGCCACTACCCTTTACCCAGTTGGATCTGACTTTGCTTGAAGATACAAAACAGGAGGCTGTGAAGACATGCTCATCCTAAGCTTGAAGGTCCTCAGTAGCCTGAGCTTGAATTTTCTGCTGAGTTGGTGCATTCCCTTTATTTTTGCACACCTTCTTAACATGGCCAAGCTGTTTGCAGTTCCTGCATTGGATGTCTGGCCTATACCAGCAATATTTCTCCAAGTGTGTGGTTTTCTTGCAGTGGACACATGGTGGCAACCTCCTCTTGCCTGAATCTCTCCTTGATTTATCCCTCTTATCAAGCCAAGGCTTCTTTCCTTTCTGGCTTGAACTGGAGCTGTCTTTGGCCTTAGCTTGGAAGGCTCTTTCAGGATGTTCTTCCTGCTTGTTGGCCCTTCTTTACTCCAATGCATAAAGGGAATTCACCAATTCAGACAAAGAAATGGTTGTCAAATCCCTTGAGTCCTCGAGTGATGAGATTTTAGACTCAAATCTCTTTGGAAGGGTGGTGATGACCTATTCCCTAACCCTGTTCTCACTAAAGTCTTCTCCAAAGAGCCTTATGCTGTTGACAGTGGCCATAATTCTGTCTGAGTATTGCTTTATAGTCTTAGACTCCTTCATTTTTAAGTTTTCAAAATCTCTCCTGAGATTAATCAACTGTTGCTGCCTTGTTTTGTTAGAACCCATGAACTCCTCCTTTAGCTTTTCCCATGTTTCTTTGGGTGAGTTACAGGCCATTATCTGGGTAAAGATCACATCTGATACCCTATTTTGCAAAAAGCTAAGGCTTTATGCTTCTTTGTGCTTTCCTCAGCATGTTGCCTCATTTGAGCAATAGTGGGATTAGCCCTCAATGGAGGTGGCTCGAAATCATTCTCAACTACACTCCACAAGTCTTGTGCTTAAAGGTGTTTTCATCTTGACTACCCAAATGTGGTAGTTCTCACCAGCAAACACTGGAGGTAGAGGTGGAGTGAAACTCATCCTACTGAAACAACCTCAATAGCTTCAAACTCTTGCTTCTCGTGCTTTTGTTTTCTCAAAATAAAACAACCAACAACAGAGGCCCTCAAAGACTTAGGCTCTGATTACCATTTTTTGGAACAATGGCAGCAACTTAAGTAAAATAAAAACAAAGAAAAGCCAAAAAGGAACCAAAAGTAAAAATTGAAAAGAAAAGAGTTTGAACAAAATGTTGTAACCGGATAATAATTTCCATTGAATGAAAGTAAAAAATATATGTGAAGGTTACATGAAATTGGACAGTTACCTAACAATGTAACTGCTCCCACCAATACACCATTAATACAAGTTAAATTTCAAACTAAAGCAAGCTAATACATCAACCATTACATCAAGTACAAATCAAAAACTAATCCTACTGACTTTGATTACAAGTTACAAATTGACTAAGCAAGTTACATTTGAACAAAAGAAACAAAATGGACCAAACTAGCTGCTACACTCGGTTCTGCTCCATTGCTGGTCTGCTTGGTGAACTGCTGGTCACATGTTGCATTGCAGGCCAATGCTCAACAAGTAGAACTAGACCAATTGGCTGCTGAGAGGTTTTCTTAATCATGACTTATATTAGATTTTAGTGCTAAAAAGGCCAATTGATTAGTGGTGATGTTGGGTAAATTCGTAGACAAAATAGCCCTAAAGGTTGCAAATAGCAGCAGAAACATAAAAGAAGGGAAGGAACCAATTTTTGCCATAAGGTAGGCTGTGGGTATAAGGCAAACCATAACTAGAGAAACAGCTGAGTTAATACTTTTGTAATCTTAGCTCAATATTATTGTAACTACTTTGATACAAAGGATGTAGGCAATAGCGACCATTGGCTCGTAATTTGAGTAAGAAGTGCGTACAATTATTGGGATCCAACAAACAATTCACGGTAGGAAAGGGAAGTCTAAAATGCAAGATTTAATCACAAGTTTCTCTGGTGATCTCTGATTGGTTCAATGGTCCATAGATCCTATTTGTAAAAGAAAGAAAAAAAGACAGGTAACAAGGGCCAGTGCATTCAGAGGGTCTGGGTGGGGGATAGGGGATGGTGGGGGGAGGAAGCCAAAAGCGGAGAGGGAAAATATTTTTTATTTTTAATTAATATAAATACAAAATTATATAAAAAAGAACAAATAAGATCAGAACTTAAATAATAATAATAAAACAATCGATACTATTGCATACAATATGGACCAAGGAAAAAATAAGAAAAATAATTTTAATAAAGGGATAAAGCCATTGAAGAAACGTTAATACAAAAACAAACTAAAGTGTGGTAAGAGGATGTAAGTCTGTGACTCCTATAATGAACAATCTACCACCCAAGATGCAATGAATGGCTTCATGGTTGGTTTTCGAATATCATGGCAAGGTAATGACTCATTCATTCCCCCGTAAAAGGAGCAAAGTGGGAAGAGATTCAGGTTTGTTAGATATGCAAATTTAATTGATGCTCAAAGGTTTATAAGCACATATGGAATGGATTTAGGGTGTTAGGAAACTAGATTGATGTCAAGGTTGCTAGTCTCTATACTGGAACTATATTCTACAAGAAGTGACTGCTAGGAACCCAAAAGGAGATTTCTAATGCAACAGCAAATGTCGCTCAACCCCAAATCTAGGTGAAAAAGGACTGAAGAGATGAACAGTAAAGAAACTAGTAAGAACTCACATGATTATGAGCTCTCTCTCTCTCTCTATATATATACATTAAATAATATGAAAACAGTGCCCAACTATTATAGGAATCTGCCCTTCTAAATCATTGTTATATAATATCGACATTCAACTGTTATAGAAAAATGATAATCCATGGCTGATGGTTATAATGCCAAGTTTTTCCAAGCTTCTTGGAGTGTTGTTGGAGCTGATGTAGTGAAGGCAGTGCAAAATATTTTTTGATACTGGAAATCTGTTGGGATCTTTTAATTTTACTGTGCTTGCTCAGGAATTGGTTAATGGTTATGGGGGCAAACATTTATCTCCGAGATGTGCCATTAAAATGGATATTAGGAAGGCTTTTGACTCTGTAAATTGGAACTTTATATTTCAAGTTTTGAAGGTGCTGGCCTCTGAGATTTCTTGATGTGTTTCGTCATAGGATTAGAGCATGTGTTTCTTACCCAAAATTTTCAGTAGCTATATTAAAATTCTGGGGCAAAGGGTATTAGGCAAGGGAACCCTTTGTCCCCTTACCTTTTCATTATTATAATGAATGTACTGTCAAGCTTGTTAAATATTGCTGGGGAGCGCAAAGTTTTTCAGTATCATCCAAGATGTTGAAAGCTTCAATTGACACACTTGTGTTTTGATGATGATTTGTTGGTTTTTACAAAGGGGACAACTGTTGCTGCCATTAGTAATGTTCTTGACTTCTTTTACAATATTTCTGGGTTGCAAATGAATAAAGCAAAAAGTGAGTTATACAGCTTGGTGAGATGTTCATCGATCAGGTCGGGTTTGGGTCAAATCTAAGTATGATATTAACATATTTTATATTTGTTCAAGTCTAGATTGATTTGAAATATGCGCTTAAAATTTTGTCAAAATCTGTCCATTTTTGTAAATGCTTATTCGAGCTTATTTCAGGTTTCCCCATATTATTTTTTAAAAAATTTAAAACATATATATTTAGGGGTCAGCATTCGATCGAATCGAATCGAATCGAATCGAATGAAAAAATTTCAAGTTAATCGAGTTGACGAATCATATTTTATCATTCTAATTTGATTTGAAATTTTCTCGAATTGAGTTGAGTGAGATGGAATTAGAATCGAATATATTTGTTCGAGTTAAATTTTAAAAAATAATTTTGGGTCCTTGTAACTACTGTCACCCATCGTAATAAAATTTGTCCACCTTAATTAAAATTTTTATTAACTTTCATCATCTCATAATTTATTTATTAATCTTTTATATACGAGTTAACTTCTTTGCGTGGTTAGTTGTTTCAATTATCTTCAGATTCTTGGCACTATGTATTTTGGAATTAAAAATATATTAAATGTAAAAATGTTACTTTTTAATAAAAGTTATTTTAAAGATAAAATGTGAAATTGATACCAATATAAAATTTTAACATGAATATTTAATAGCATAATTAATAATTCAATTTTAATATAACTATTCAATATGACTAAACAATTCAATAATATAAATAATATAAAATGTGAAATTTAATTTAATTATATAAATAATAGATATAAATAAAATTATTACTATTTATGTTTAGTGATTTTTTGGGATAATTTTGATTTTTATTTGAGAGTAAAGGGTGAGAAGTAAAAATTTAGAGGGAAAATAAAAAATTTTGGGGATAAAAGTTTGAGGAAAAGTAAATAGGGGGAAGTAAAATTTTGGAGGGAAAATATTAAAAAAATTGGGGGAGGGGAGGATTTGGGGTAGATGGGAGATGGGATTGAAAGGAAGTAAAAATTTTAAGGGAAAAGTGAGAGGGAGTAAAAATTATGGGGGGAAATAAAAAGTTTTGAGGGTTTTTAGGAGTAAAATTTTGAGAAAAAGTAAATGGGAGAGTAAAATTTTGGTGGGAAATGGATTTTGGGTAGATTGGGGGTTAGGATGGAAGGGGAGTAAAAGTTTTGGGGGGAAAGTGGGAAGGAGTAAAAGTTTTAATTGAGAGAAAAGTAAAAAGGTTTGGGAGTTTAGGGTAAAAATGTAAAATATTATAGTTTGATATTCGAATTATTCTAGTTATGCGAATTTAAAAACTCAACTCGATTCGAACTCGAAATTCAAAAAAGAATTCAAGTTGACTCGAACAACTCGATTAACTCGAATAACTCAATTAGTTTTACTCGAAATTCGAATTTTTTTCGATTTTTTTGAGTTGAATCGAGTTTTGCTCACCCCTATATATATTTATATATATTTTAATTTAATATTTAATATTTAATAATTTTATATAAATTTTATTTATTATATTTTTATCTTAATTTTTTAATGTTTACATTATAGTAGTATTATATAATACTATAAATTTAATTTTTATGTGTTATAAACATAAAAACAACATAATATAAAAGCATTACAAACCTAAAAAATGGACCGAACCAAGTTGGGCTCGAGCCTTAAATACTTAAACCCAAGTTCGGTCCATATTTTAAATAAGTCTAATTTTTTTATCTAAATCTATTTTTTAAATCTATTATTTTTATCCAAATCTTTTAAGTTTTGAACAGATTTTCAAACCTAAACAAATAATCTAACCCATGAGTATCTCTAACCGATGTTATTCTCATTTTTGTAACCCTATTCAAGGCTCTTAATTTAACTATTTTTTTTTTCAAATAAATGATAATACAAATCAAAGCGGTAGAAATAGATAGAGGAAATAGTTAAGTAGAAGTCAAATGTTAATTCAATAATATTTTGTTTTCATGGATTTAAGCACTACTACAACTTGTGACTTATCTTTCCAGTAAGAAATACGTACAAATTAAAATTCAAAACATCAGTTAATTTAATGTAAAATTTAACTCTTTCATCAAATAAATTTGCTTAATAAAATACTTTCAGTGAAATTAAAATTTTTACTTATAAATGACAAATCTTATTCATAATATAAATATTTTCATCAATTGAAGATTTTTTCTAGGTTCGTACTTTATATATTATATGTTATGAATTATAGGTTACAAATATAAATTATAAATTTTAGATATATATATATTTTATATACATATAATTAGGTTGAGTTAGCAATACTGCTAAAGCTAAGTAGAGTAAATTGTTAAAATTCATAAACTTATAGTGAAATTATACAATTGTTTTTCATGTACCAAGTTCTAGTAGTTAAAAATATCAATATGTAATTAATCCATTGTTTTTGACCCAAAAGATTACTATATTAAGAAACTAGAAGATTGAAAAGCTAAAACAGTATAAAAAAGGTTGTACGGTAATTAGCTTTTTATTTTTAAGCACATTATTGAAGTAGGACAAGTCATTTAGCTTACCAGAAAGTTGACATTCATTCAAATCAAGAAGAAGTAATTGAGGAAGGTAATCAAACATATTCGACGAGAGATGAGCAAAGAGATTATTGTATCCCAATGCAATTTGTTGCAATGAAGAAATTTTGAAGATTGAAGAAGGAATATGACTTACAATAAATAAGATTTATTCATTTCTTCGCATGCAATAAATGTTGAATATTTGGTGAAACCCAAGAAGAAAAGGGAGCAAAATTGCACAACCAGAAGATTCAAGGCTAAAGAGAGGTACTTGTGAGATGCTGAGCATGAAAAGAGGATATATGCGGTGATTGAAAAGCCAGCATCACACAATTCTTGCAGTTGTAGTTCACA
The DNA here is from genome assembly GCF_025698485.1 of Gossypium arboreum. Taxonomy (NCBI): domain Eukaryota; kingdom Viridiplantae; phylum Streptophyta; class Magnoliopsida; order Malvales; family Malvaceae; genus Gossypium; species Gossypium arboreum. Next base: position 129,209,837 of record NC_069080.1, read on the forward strand.
TAGGATGGAGATATTCAACAAGCCAAACTTGAGGACATATGTAAAGAATTTTTGATGGGTTGCTATTAGAGGAGTAAAAGAAGCAGATTGGAGAGATTCTTGTTCTCCATCGAATGGTTTCTAAGAGATTCGTTGATTATGTTTAAAAAAATTAAATGAGAAAAAAAATGATTGAAACAATAATGAGGAATAATTTGCCTCTGAGGCGGTTTACATTAAGATACAAAGATTGGAGCATGGTCAAGTTTCCGATTTCTGTAGGTATACTTCCCTCCAAAGAGTTGCTAAATAATAGTAAATACTTCAATTCTTTGCACTTGAATAAACTATCCAGAATTCTTCCGGAAATATGATTATCAGCCAAGCTCAACTTTTCTATTTTTGACATATTGCCCAGAGTAGATGGGATAACTCCATTAAAATTGTTGTTAGAAAGTCCAAATATTTCAGCCGATGCAAATTAGTTAACTCATCGGGTAGAGAGCCATGGAAACTATTTTGATGAATGTCGAGCCAAGCAACGAAAGATAGATTACCTACTTGAGACGGGATGGTGCCTATGAGATCCATATTCAACGAATTCAAAGCAGTGACTCTGTTGTGTTTGGATCCACATGTGATACCAATCCAATTGCAAACAGAGGCAGAAATAGACCAATTAGTTACTAAGAGATTGTGCGGATCATGACTTATATGGGATTTTAGAGCTAAAAGGGCCGATTGATCAGTGATGATGCTGGGTGAACTCGCAGACAAAATAGCTCCAAATGTTGCGAATAGCAGCAAAAACATAAGAGGGAGGAAGCCAGTTTGTGCCATAAGGTAGGATGTGGGTATAAGGCAAATCATAATAGAGAAATAGCTAAGTTAATACTTTTCTAATTGTAGCTCAATATTCATTAAATACTCTGGCTCTATGGATTTAGGCACAGCATCCTTTGACTTGTAAGAATTTAGTTCAAAGTTATTGAGCTCCAACCAAAATAAACGATGGAAAAGGATAGTGTTGAAACAATGGCAGCAATATAAAGCTAAAACAAAACAAAAGCAAAAGAGAACCGAAGCAAGAAAAAAATGAAAAATGGAAGAGTTTTTGAAAATGAAATCAGACAACTTCTACATTTCCATTGATGAATTCAAAATATATGTGAGTTACATGAAATTGGACAGTTACCTAATAATGTAACTGCTCCCACCAATACATAACTAACACAAGATTGAATTTCAAACAAAAGCAAGCTGACATATCAACTATTACATCAAGTACAAATCAAAAACAAATCCTACTAACTTTAGTAACAAGTTACAAAGAAACTAAACTAAGTTACATAGGAACAAAATGAACAAAATGAACAAAATGGATCAACCTAGCAGCTGCACTCGGTTCTGCTCCATTGCTGGTCTGCTTGGTAAGCAGCCAGTCACATGTTGCATTGCAGGCCAATGCTCAACACTCCTCCTTGGACTGTATGCAACAAACACCAATTTTGCTTCTTAAGACCTCAAATCTTGTAACCCCGAGTGGCTTAGTTAAAATATCAGCTAACTGATTTTCTGAGTTACAATGAACAAGGCTGATTTCTCCTGATTGCTAAGCCTCTCGAACAAAATGAAACTTGATTTTAAAATGTTTAGTCTTGCCATGAAAGACGAGATTTTTAGCTATGGCAACTTCTGATTGATTATCAACCATAATCTCAGTGGCTTCACTTTGATCTTCATTCAAATCAAATAACAACTTTCTAAGCCAAATGCTTGATTCACTACTGCTTCTGCAATGTACTTTGCCTCAGCTGTGGATTGAGCAATAGTTTGTTGCTTCTTTGAGCTCCAACTGAAAACTCCTGAGCCAAGTGTGAAGAAATAACCCGAGGTGCTCTTCATGTCATCTACTGAGCCAGCCCAATCACTGTCTGAGTATCCAGCTAGCCTAAGCTCCTTTTCCTTTTTGAACATGACACCAAACTTCAAGGTTCCCTTAACATACCTGAGTATCCTCTTAGCTGCCTTGAAATGTGTTGTATCACAACAATGCATGAATCTTAACAATAGACTAACAGCATGCATGAGATCAAGTCTGGTTGCTGTTAAGTAAAGAAAATAACCAATTAAGCTTCTGTACTCCTTTTCATCAACTCTCTCTTGACTTCCAAAGCTAGTCAGCTTCTCTCCTTGAGTCGATGGTGTGCTCACTGCTTTGCAGTTTGTCATGCAGAACTTATTTAAGATCTTCAAGGCAAAAGCATGTTGACTGATGAAAATACCTTGATCAGACTGGTTCACTTCCATGCCAAGGAAGTATGTCATGATTCCCAAGTCTGTCATGTCAAACACTTCTTGAATTTGTGTTTTGAAATCATTGATCAAATCAGTTTTGCTTCCAGTCACCAGTAGATCATCCACATAGATTGAAGCAATCAGCAAGGTTTCATCTTCTGACCTTTTTACATAGTGTGTTGGCTCACTGAGGCTTTTTTCAAACCCGAGTCTAGACAGGTATGCATCAACCCTGTCATACCAGGCTCTAGGTGCCTGCTTCAAGTGATACAGAGCCTTTTTCAGCCTATAGACTTTATCTTCTTCCCCTAGGACTTTAAATCCTTCTGGCTACTTAATGTAAATCTCTTCCTTAAGAAAATCATTTAAGAAAGCTGGCTTGACATCAAGTTGATGAACTCTCCATTGTTCCTGTACTGCCAAGGCAAATAGGAACTTGATTGTGTCAAGTCTTGCCACTGGAGCAAATGTCTCTATGAAATCAATGCCATACTGCTGGCTATACCCTTTCACTACAAGCCTTGCTTTGTGCTTGTTCAATGAGCCATCAACATTGAATTTTGCACTAAAAACCCACTTGACACCAATAACTTTCTGCTGGTCTGGCCTATCAACCAAGTCCCATGTCTCATTCTTCTAAATCATATCAAGCTCAGCTTCCATAGCCTTTCTCCAGCACTTGTCCCTTACAGCTTCTTCAAAGCTCGAAGGCTCAACTATTGCAACATTGCATCTATGGTAGATGTCTGCAATGGTTCTGGTGCCTCTCATTGGAGGATCATCAATGTCTACATTTCTAGATTCACTTTCAGCTCTAAGCTGATGTCAAACTGATATTCTTCAAACTGACTTGCATCTGAATCATCCTAACTTCAAACCTTCTCTTCATCAAATTTGATGTCCCTACTCACCAAAATCTTCTTTGTTGAGGGATCATATACTCTGTAACCCTTCTTGGTACTGCTGTAGCCAACAAATATACCAGAAGCAGACCTTCTCTCAAGCTTGGTTCTTCTTTCAACTGGAATGAGAACATAACACACATCCAAACACTTTCAGATGAGAAACAGATGGTTTGAGTCCATACCAGGCTTTAAAAGGTGTTTTGTCCTTCACAGCTCGAGTTGGAAGCTTGTTGAGTAGGTACACTGAGGTATTGACAGCCTCAGCCCAAAATTTTCCTGGAAGTTTGCTTTGAAATAGCAAACATCTGGCTATATCCATCACTGTCCTGTTCTTCCTTTCACAAACTCCATTTTTTTGTGGAGTATAAACTGTGGTTAACTGATGGTAGATCCCTTCCTGCTCACAAAGTTTTTGAAACCTCTCAGACAAGTATTCAGTGCCATTGTCAGTTCTCAAGGCCTTGATCTTGCAACCTGACTGGTTCTCTACTAGTGCCTTAAATCTGCTAAAGGCTTTAAACACCTCGGACTTCTGTTTCAAGAAGTAAACCCAGCAAAATCTGGTCAGATCATCTATGAAAAGCACAAAGTACTTGTTGTCATTCAAGGAAGGGGACTTCATTTGTCCACAAATATCAGAGTGCACAAGCTCAAGTCTTTCTTAAGCTCCTCATGCCTGGTTAACTGGAAAAGGTAGTGTAGCTTGTTTACCAAGCTGACAAACTTCACAAACAGTGTCCCTTACCTCAACTTTAGACATATCCTCTACCAAATTTAGCTTGTGCAACAGATCAAGTGATCTGAAATTAGCATGGCCTAATCTTCTATGCCAAAGGCCAGTATTATCAGCTAGGCTCTATAAGCCTTCTTCTCAAGCTGATTCATATCAAGCATAAAGCATTTGTCTACCATGGCTATTGTGATCATTTCCTGGCCATGAAAGTCTTCAATAACACATGAACCATTCTGGAAAACTAGTGAATACCCTTTTTCAACTAACTGACCAACACTTAGTAAATTCTGATCAATGTCAGGTACAAAGAGCACATCTGAAATAATTTTGTTACCTGAGCTAGTGTTGATCACCACATTGCCCTTGCCTTTGGTTTCAATCAGATTCCCATTGCCTATTCTGATTTTTGAGGCAAAGCTTCTGTCAAGGTCTTTGAACAGACTTTCATCAGCTGCCATGTGATGTGTGTAGCCACTATCCACAAGCCAATTGCACTTGATTTTGCTTGAGGTTGCAAAGCATAAAGCTGTGAAACATGTTCCTCCTGAGCTTGAAGGTTCTCAGCAGCTTGAGCTTGGATTTGCTGCTGTGCTGGTGCCTTCCCTTTATTCTTACATACTTTCTCAACATGGCCAAACTGTTTGCAGCTCCTGCATTGGATGTCTGACCTATACCAGCAATATTTCTCCAAATGTGTGGTCTTCTTACAGTGGATACATGGTGGAAACCTCCTCTTACCTGCATCTCTCCTTGGTTTCTCCCTCTTATCGAGCCAAGGCTTCTTTCCTTTCTGACTTGAACTAGAGCTCTCTTTGGCCTTTGCTTGGAAAGCTCCTTCAGGATGCTCTTCCTGCCTGTTGGCCCTCCTCTGCTCAAGTGCATAAAGGGAGTTTACCAATTCAGACAAAGAAATGGTTGTTAAATCCCTTGAGTCCTCGAGTGATGATATATTAAACTCAAATCTTTCAGGGAGAGTGGTGATGACTTTTTCAACAACCCTACTTTCACTAAAATCTTCACCAAGAAGCCTTATGCTATTGACAGTGGCCATTATCTTGTCTGAATACTGCTTGATGGTCTCAGATTTTTTCATCTTTAGGTTCTCAAAATCTCTCCTAAAGTTGATCATAAGTTGTTGCCTAGTCTTGTCCAATCCCATGAATTCCTCCTCCAACCTCTCCCATGCTTCCTTGGGTATGTTACAAGCCATGATTCGAGTAAAGATTATATCAGACACTCCATTCTGCAAACAAGCCAAAGCTTTGTGCTTCTTAGTGCTCTCTTCAGCATGCTGCCTTATTTGAGCAATCATGGGATTAGCCCTCAATGGAGGTGGTTCGACATCATTCTCAACTACACTCCACAAATCTTGTGCTTGAAGGTATGTCTTCATCTTGACTACCCAAATGTGGTAGTTCTCACCAGCAAACACTAGAGGTGGAGGTGGTGTGAAACTCATCCTATTGAAACAAACTCAACAGCTTCAGACTCTTACTTCTTGTGCCTTTGTTTTCTCAAATAAAACAACCAACAACAGAGACCCTCAAAGATGATAGGCTCTGATTACCATTTGTTGGAACAATGGCAGCAATACAAAGCTAAAACAAAACAAAAGAAAAAGAGAACCGAAGCAAGAAAAAATGAAAAATGGAAGAGTTTTTGAAAAATGAAATTAGACAACTTCTACATTTCCATTGATGAATTCAAAATAAATGTGAGTTACATTAAATTGGACAGTTACCTAATAATGTAACTGCTCCCACCAATACATAACTAATACAAGATTGAATTTCAAACAAAAGCAAGCTGACATATCAGTTATTACATCAAGTACAAATCAAAAACAAATCCTACTAACTTTAGTAACAAGTTACGAAGAAACTAAATTAAGTTACATAGGAACAAAATGAACAAAATGGATAAAACTAGCTACTGCACTCGGTTCTGCTCCATTGTTGGTCTGCTTGGTGAGCTACTGGTCACATGTTGCATTACAGGCCAATTCTCAATAGATAGCCTAAAATGTATGACTTAGTCGCAAGTTTGAAGTTTCTGTGATGATCTATGATTGGTTCAATGGTCCATACATCCAGAAAAAAGAGACAAGGAGGAAAAGGGCATGCATGACTTTTGTAGATTTAGACTTTGGTTGGAACGTGTTTGATAGACCTCAGACAAAACTGGAACCTCAATTCCCAATTTCATTTCTTGTAAATTGTTGTGTTGATTGCATTCAAACATATTATTCAACAATCAATAAAACTGTCGGTATCTCCAATTCCTTCTATTAACCGACATTAAATGGAAACATTAACTGAAAAGAATGGCCACCTCTTCCAACAAGTAATTTTAAACTTTGTCATATTCTTTCAAAAAAATAAAAATAGATTCCACCTCTATCATTTTCAACTTTCCATTTCAATTATATGTGGTTTAGTAGATTAATCAAACCATGAACCGTAAAACTCTACCACAAATCATGTTTCTCAACGTATCAATTAAGCAACAAGTACCGTGACAAAAACTATTAAAATTAAGTTTGTTTATTCTCATGTTTTACTTTGAAAGTTGAATTATATAATATCTTAATATACAATTAATTCAAATAGTTACTGTGTTTAATCAAATTTCCTATTTTAACATATATATATATATATATATTTGTTTTCAATTAGTAGTGGAAAAATCTCAACCCTTATTTGTAAACTACTCTCTGAGTTTCATTTAAAAATTTTAACAACAAATTTTTTACAATTACGTTTTAGATTTGGGTCCCTCTACTTTTTAATTGTCGTAACCATTTTTTGAAAAAAACGGAAATCAACTTGGGTTTTGGAAACGAAAATGAAAAATGGGAGTCGCCACCAATCCTTTTTGTTAAGGTGTGATCGGATCACCTCGTAAAAGTGGTTGTTTTTAATAAATGGTTTGATTTATTTAAACAACGATTTTGGTCCACTCAAATCAAGAAAATAGGTTCGGGAGTCGGTTACGCACGAGGAAGGATTAGCACCTTGGATACGCCCAAAAATTGGCACCTAGTTGATTAATTAGTGTCTTAGTGTCGAAGATTGAAAACTTGGAAGACTTTTGAAATACAATCCCTCTTTGTAAAGAAAATGCTCAAATATTAAAGACCTTCTCGTCTCAACATATAAAATGTCACATCCAGTGAGTTTGGACACGACATCTTGAATTTTCGAGAGCGAGCTTGGCTTTTATAAAATCCGTGTTTTTTATTAAAAGGGTATTCGATTATTTAGAGTAAACGAGAGAAATCGAAACCCAGTAAGTTAGGGCACATTTTCTCGAATTCTCAAACACCGAATATTGCCTTTATTTCAAAACAAATTCTTATTTCGAGATGACAAAATGTCATACCCGGTAAGTTAGGGCACAACACTTCGCATCTTCGAGAATAAACATTTTTAAAAGTCGTATAGCGATTTAAAAGAGTGATCCGTTATTTAGGTTAAATGAGAAAAAATCAAAACCCAGTAAGTTAGGGCACGATTATTTCGAATTACCAAATACGGAATATCACTTTTATGAAAGAATTATTTTAAGGTATCGAGTAAAAATATATGTAATTCATAGTAATACATAAAAGCGATTATGATATTAATAATAACGATAATAATGAGTGATAATAACAAGTAGTTATGAAAAGGATGACATAGAAGCAAGGTTAGTAATACGTAAATATAAACAAATGCGTGAGAAAAATGAAATGATCGAATACATAAATAAATTAACGAATAAATAAATATAAAGATGACGAAATAAAATGATAATGATAGCGGTAATGATAATATAAAAGCGCATACATATACGTATCAAGGTACCTACGTAATAATAGAAGTAATAAGAAATATAAAATATATACCAATAATGAACGATTTAAGGTTTGAAAGAGTTTACAAAGATATAAATAAATAGGTGATAAAACGATAATAATGAAAAGTATAAAATGGTGAAAATAAGAAGATGATGATAATAATAATAAATATTTACACGAATATGTGTTGAAAATAAATATATGATAGTATTAAACGTATATACATAATATGTACGTGAAATACAAGGCAAGATATACACATAATATATTAAAACATATACATGACATACATAATATACATGATAGAACATAACATGATATTTACAATGTATAAAACTATAATAAAACGATATACATAATATAACAAGAATTTATGTGAGCATAATATGAAGTATAACATTTAAATATATATTAAAAGGATGCATATATGACACAAATGTATTAAAAATAATATCATAAACTAATAATAATAATGTATACGCATATATATATATATATATATATTGAAGATATATAAATAAACATATATTGATATTAATAGTAAATATGATAGAGATAGAAGTAGTGTAACGCCCCAATTTTCGGGAATCCTGTGAATGTTGGCATAGGTTTAATTATGTTAGTGGGCCTCTAGAATGCCCAAGCTTAAGATAGAACCCGGTAATTTTAGTTAATTTTTGTTCCATAAGAAAAAGGGAGTGAAATTATGAAATAGGACCTATGTGAAAATGTTTGAAAATGCTATAGGCTAAATTAAAGTGGCCAAATAAATAGGAGTGCAAAATAGGAGGATTTGCATGACAAACCTCCCATTTTACATGAAGTGGCCAACCATCATGTTGTTGTAGATAAAATGTACACTTGATATCCATAATTTATGGTACAAATTGATACAAATTGATAATAGGTTAGGTAAATGTTCCATGATAATGGGTTAGGTAAATGTTTCGTGATAATAGGTTAGGTAAATGTTCCATGATATGGATTAGGTAAATATTCAATGATAATGAGTTAGGTAAATGTTCCATGATAATCATGATAATGGATTAGGTAAATATTCCATGATAATGGGTTAGGTAAATGTTTCATGATAAGAATATCATGTCTTTTGTATTAAAGAATTAAATGGATGAAATATGAAGTTTTATTAAAAGAAAAGGGGTGAAAAGAACAAAGTTTTGTCCATCTTTGTTCATCATAGCTGAAAGTTAGAGAAGAGAAAGGAGAGGAGAAAGCTCTTGAGTATTCGGTCATTAGGAGGAGGAAAATTGAAGGTAAGTTCTTGGTACCTTGCTTCTATTTTGAGGTTCATGAGTTCTTCTTGATTCTACCTTAACTCTTGAAGTATATTTTGATTTTTAGTTGTGTTGTGAGCATTTGGTCATGAATTAAAATGAAGGAAATGGTTGTTGTTTCATGTTCTTTTGATGAAAAATGGAAGATATGTGAAGTTGAGCCAAACAAATGAGCATGCATGTGCCTTAGATGCTAAAGGGAAAAATCGGCTAACATGTTGTGCTTTAAAATGATGAAATGGAGATTATGCTTAAGTAAAAATCATAGATATGTGATGATTGGTTGGTGATATACATGTTTAAATAACATGCATGCAAGATAGGTGTATGAAAGAGTGATTTGGTAATAAATCTGCTTGGGACAGCAGCAGTAACGTGACTTTGGAAAATCACCATAAATTGTGGGAGATGAATTAAAAGCTGAATAAATTATGTAATTAAAGCTTATTGAGTCTAGTTTCTAATGAAATAAACAAGAACATATTTTGAATTCTGTACAATGAGAAATTTGATTCGTAATGAAGGGTGGTCAGATTAGTCAAACAGTGAAACATGGGAAACTTTGAGAAAATTCTGGTATTGATTGGCTAAACCAAAAATTCTGAAAATTTTATGGATAGAAGATATATGAGTCTATTTTCAGGGAAAATTAACGAAACTTGATTTGGAGTTTCGTAGCTCCAGTTATAAATGATTTAGTGACTGTATCTCAAGAAGACAGCTTGCAGTGAAATTATGATTATGTGGTAAACATTGACAAAAATTTGTTAATGAGTTGCTTATTGATTTCTTATAAGCTTACTATGATATGTAGGTGTGGTTGACTGAATATTGTAAGGGGTTAATACGTAGTTCGTATTTGAATAGTTAGATTAACGTGTTAGTAATCCAATTGTAGGCAGTTCGTGTGTGGATCTCGTCAACATATCGTCGCAAACAGGTGTGTAACTAACACCCTCTTTCTTAGTCTGGATCGGCAAAAGTCGAAAAGCTGAAATGCCGAAAACCGGTATTTTGTAGATTTGCGAGTGTGCAAATGCTCGTGAGGTAAATCGATTAATATTTTTGATAAACTGCAAAATTTGGACTGCAAAGTGCATGATTTCTGTGCCCTCGATATTTTTGGGCTTAATGGGCCAAAATTGGAATGATGGGCCAACGGCCCAATTCGTAAGAACCCTCGCACGTGATTACATTAGTACGTGAAAGGTAGGAATATGCATGAAAAACCCTAAAATAGATAAATTACTGAAATACCTTTAAAAGTGGAAAATTTACGCTTTACCCCTAGTAGATAAATTCTTGAAATAGCCCTAAGGTTAAATTAACCTAAATGCATGTTTGATTGTTGTTATTTATTGCATGCCATGTTGTTATTATCGATGCATGGACCGGATATTGACGAGGAAGTACTGAAAGTGGCTTGTCCACGTCTTGGAGGCTTTGCCTCAATTTATCGTTAATAGCGAGAAGCAATGCTTTGCAATCGTGGAGTGTTGGGTTGGGTGGGTTGAGCTATCCTACATGGAGTGTATGGTTGGTACGGTGGAGTGTAGTGGTTGGTGGGTTGAGTAGTCTCCCAAATGGGTTTGCATATGTTATTGATGTTGCATGTATTTTGAAATGGGCCTATGGGCCATCTTGTTATCTGAATAAGGGACTAAGGCCTAGTTTATTGTAATCAAAAGGGCTCGCCCGAGACCACTCATTACCCAAATGGGCTTGCATATGTTTCTTGATGTTGCATTTATTTTGAAATGGGCCTATGGGCCATCTTGTTATCTGAATAAGGGCTAAGGCCTAGTTTATTGTAATCTGAAAAGGGCTCGCCCAAGACCATGTTACTACTGAATGGGCTTAGGCCCAATGGGCTTGAGCGGACTTGGACTTTGAATGGGTTTTCCTTACACACCGAGTTTCCCCAAACTCACCCCTTTTATTTTCATCCACGCAGAAATCCCCAACCATAGTGGGCTTGGAGTCGTGAGGGAATTGGAGTGGCCACCCGCTCAAAGTTTGATTTTCTTCCGTGAATGGACATCCTTTTATTTACGTTTCAAGTTTTGGGGCTTTTAAATGTAATAAGGCCGCTTAATTATTTTTATGGTTTTAATATGTATTACTAAGATAGGTAATACTTATATTTAATCTGTTGAAATTGGATAGCTTTAGGGCGTTTTCAAAAACAACAGTTGATTTCAAAATAACACGACAACAAGCAAAGCTTCCAAATGAAAGTATTTTCCAAAATTAATCACTTTTCCTAAAAATCGGTTTCCTAGAAATATCCATGACGTTAAGGTGTGGCAATGGCGGTATGCATGTCTAGGATTGGATCCGAAGGAGCTTGGTACTAAGCAATCAATGGACTCACCACCTCTTTTCCGGTTTCCTACACGGTGCACTTCCATTCACTTTAACCTTTAATGAATTAATCTTTTGAACATCAAGTACGATTTTCCGGACTTAGAATGGAAATTTTTTTACGTTTTGATGTGGCATGCGGATCCGCCATAACTTCTAGGCCGGGTTTGGGGTGCTACATTTAGTGGTATCGAGCCTAGGTTACAACAACTCGGTACATGGAATGTGTTTACAAAAACAAAGATTTTGAAAGCGAAAATTTTATAAAGAATGCGAAAAACTTGATTTTAAAAATTTAAATCTTTAGAAGGTGGCATTCGAATCTCGGCTCAAGTCTGTAAGTATTACTCAAACTCTTCAATATTTTTCGACTTATCGATCAGATTTGAAATCCTACTAGGATACTCTAGATAGGATGATCTTGAAACCATAGGAAAATCGATAAGAGATCAAAGCGTAGCTAGACTTGATTCTGCGAAAACAAACCTGAACTACTTATCGATTCATAAAACATCCGTAATAAACACCGGAATATTAATTGATGCATAAAAATTCGTAATCAAGATAATACGATATGAGTACAAGAGGCCGTGGACAGAGCCGAGGAAGTACTCGAGCGAGATCTTCGTCTTCGGGACATATACCAGCGGTGGATGCACCGGTACCATCGGCAATAGAGGTAGAGTCTCATGATCGCGGTGCCAAGGATGATGCCCTGTCACAAGCAATGCTTCGTGTTCTGGAAAGGGTTGCCGCTACAAGTTCGGGCAACGAAATTCGAAGATCGATTTCTGAACGACTCTGGGCCAACGGAGCGGAGATCTTTAGGGGTGCGTCTGGTATAGCCCCGAATGTGGCAAAATATTGGTTGGAGGCCACAGAACGGATTATGGACGACTTGGACTGCTCTGAGAAGATTGTGAGTGGGGTATCTGTACTAAGTCATTTGAGTCACTCGATTAGGGTAGACAAACTGTATAGGAATGTACCCTTAGAAACTCAAGGCAAGGTTTTTCCTGGAGATCTGATGGAGTTACTGTTCGGAGAGTTTGACCTTATTCTGGGAATGGATTGGCTTGTTAAGCATAAGGCAACTCTGGATTGTGCTTCTAAACGAATGGTGTTAAGAACTACAAAGGATGAGGAGGTTATGGTGATAGGTGAGAGAAGGGATTATTTGTCCAATATGGTGTCGGCATTAAGAGCCGAAAAATGGATTCGGAAAGGTTGTGAGGCCTAATTTGTATTTGTAAGTCAGTCGGAAGAGGAAGGACTGACAGTGGATAAGGTTAGGACCGTAAAGGAGTTCCAAGATGTTTTTCCGGATGAGCTTCCAAGATTGCCTCCGAATCGAGAAGTTGAGTTTGGAATAGACTTGTTGCCTGGAATGGCGCCTGTGTCCATCGCACCGTATAGGATAGCACCGAAGGAGTTAGTGGAGTTAAAGGCTCAAATCCAAAAGTTGTTGGATAGGGGCTTTATTAGGCCAAGCGTGTCTACATGGGGAGCACCGGTGCTATTCGTGAAGAAGAAGGATGGTACAATACGGATGTGCATTGATTATCGCCAGTTGAACAAACTGACAATTAAGAATAAGTATCCACTACCAAGGATTGACGATCTGTTTGACCAGCTTAGAAGGGCTTCTGTATTTTCCAAGATCGACCTTCGATCTGGATATCATTAGTTAAGGGTCAAGAAGGTAGATATCCATAAGACAACATTCAGGACTCGGTATGGTCATTACGAGTTTTTGGTTATGCCATTTGGACTAACGAACACTCCTGCAGCATTTATAGATCTGATGAATCATGTGTTCCAACCATGTTGGATCAGTTCGTAGTCGTCTTTATTGACGATATCCTGGTATATTCTGAAACTGAAGCGAAACATGATGAGCATCTCCGTATAGTGCTGCGAGTGTTAAGGGAGAAGGAACTCTTCGCGAAGTTCAGCAAGTGTGAATTTTGGTTGAGGGAGGTAACCTTCTTAGGACATGTGGTCTCTGCCGAAGGGATTAAGGTGGACCTTGAAGATTGAAGCAATTTTGGAGTGGAAGCCATCTAGGACGGTGTCGAAAATACGGAGTTTCCTAGATTGGCAGGATACTAAAGGTTTGTAGAAGGTTTTTCTGTGATGGCAGCACCTCTAACAAAACTCATAAGGAAAGGAGTACCATTTGTATGGACTAAGAAGCAGTAAGAAGCTTTCAAGAAGTTGAAGAAAGTTCTGACTGAAGCACCTGTGTTAATTCAACCGAGTCAGGAAGGATTTTCTTGTATGCGATGGACGCATCACACGTGGGTTTAGGCTGCGTGTTAATGCAAGAGGGTAAGGTGGTTGCATATGCATCACGATAGCTTAAGCCTCATGAGGGAAACTATTTGACTCATGATTTAGAGTTGGCAGCAGTGATATTTGCACTTAAGATTTGGAGACATTGCTTGTACGGAGAAAGGTGTATTATATACACTGACCATAAGAGTCTTAAATATTTGTTGACTCAGAAGGAGCTGAACCTTAGGCAAAGGAGATGGATTGAGTTGCTTAAGGATTATGACTGTTCGATCGAGTATCACCCAAGCAAGGCTAATGTGGTAGCCGATGCTTTAAGTCGTAGAGCTGTATCTGATCCGAGACAATGTTTGCTCGTCTGAGTCTGTATGATGATGGAAGTCTGTTGGCTGAGTTGCAAGTGAGGCCAACCTGGGTGGATCAGATTAAGGAAAAACAGTTGAACAATGAGTCTTTGGTCGCTCGTTTTCAACAAGTTAAGGAAGGGGAAACTTCTGAGTTTGGGAGCCAGAAGAGACGATGCAACAACAATACCCTCATCTGTTTGGATTAGGTAAATTTCGAGGACGAAATTTTTTTAAGGAGGGTAGATTTGTAACGCCCCAATTTTCGGGAATCCTGTGAATGTTGGCATAGGTTTAATTATGTTAGTGGGCCTCTAGAATGCCCAAGCTTAAGATAGAACCCGGTAATTTTAGTTAATTTTTGTTCCATAAGAAAAAGGGAGTGAAATTATGAAATAGGACCTATGTGAAAATGTTTGAAAATGCTATAGGCTAAATTGAAGTGGCCAAATAAATAGGAGTGCAAAATAGGAGGATTTGCATGACAAACCTCCCATTTTACATGAAGTGGCCAACCATCATGTTGTTGTAGACAAAATGTACACTTGATATCCATAATTTATGGTACAAATTGATACAAATTGATAATAGGTTAGGTAAATGTTCCATGATAATGGGTTAGGTAAATGTTTCATGATAATAGGTTAGGTAAATGTTCCATGATAATGGATTAGGTAAATATTCAATGATAATGAGTTAGGTAAATGTTCCATGATAATCATGATAATGGATTAGGTAAATATTCCATGATAATGGGTTAGGTAAATGTTTCATGATAAGAATATCATGTCTTTTGTATTAAAGAATTAAATGGATGAAATATGAAGTTTTATTAAAAGAAAAGGGTGAAAAGAACAAAGTTTTGTCCATCTTTGTTCATCATAGCTGAAAGTTAGAGAAGAGAAAGGAGAGGAGAAAGCTCTTGAGTATTCGGTCATTAGGAGGAGGAAAATTGAAGGTAAGTTCTTGGTACCTTGCTTCTATTTTGAGGTTCATGAGTTCTTCTTGATTCTACCTTAACTCTTGAAGTATATTTTGATTTTTAGTTGTGTTGTGAGCATTTGGTCATGAATTAAAATGAAGGAAATGGTTGTTGTTTCATGTTCTTTTGATGAAAAATGGAAGATATGTGAAGTTGAGCCAAACAAATGAGCATGCATGTGCCTTAGATGCTAAAGGGAAAAATCGGCTAACATGTTGTGCTTTAAAATGATGAAATGGAGATTATGCTTAAGTAAAAATCATAGATATGTGATGATTGATTGGTGATATACATGTTTAAATAACATGCATGCAAGATAGGTGTATGAAAGAGTGATTTGGTAATAAATCTGCTTGGGACAGCAGCAGTAACGTGACTTTGGAAAATCACCATAAATTGTGGGAGATGAATTAGAAGCTGAATAAATTATGTAATTAAAGCTTATTGAGTCTAGTTTCTAATGAAATAAACAAAAACATATTTTGAATTCTTTACAATGAGAAATTTGATTCGTAATGAAGGGTGGTCAGATTAGTCAAAC
Organism: Gossypium arboreum; assembly: GCF_025698485.1. NCBI lineage: Eukaryota > Viridiplantae > Streptophyta > Magnoliopsida > Malvales > Malvaceae > Gossypium > Gossypium arboreum. The sequence goes on from NC_069080.1 coordinate 129,225,411, forward strand.
AGTGAAACATGGGAAACTTTGAGAAAATTCTGGTATTGATTGGCTAAACCAAAAATTCTGAAAATTTTATGGATAGAAGATATATGAGTCTATTTTCAGGGAAAATTAACAAAACTTAATTTGGAGTTTCGTAGATCCAGTTATAAATGATTTAGTGACTCTTGCTCAGGAAGACAGCTTGCAGTGAAATTATGATTATGTGGTAAACATTGACAAAAATTTGTTAATGAGTTGCTTATTGATTTCTTATAAGCTTACTATGATATGTAGGTGTGGTTGACTGAATATTGTAAGGGGTTAATACGTAGTTCGTATTTGAATAGTTAGATTAACGTGTTAGTAATCCAATTGTAGGCAGTTCGTGTGTGGATCTCGTCAACATATCGTCGCAAACAGGTGTGTAACTAACACCCTCTTTCTTAGTCTGGATCGGCAAAAGTCGAAAAGCCGAAATGCCGAAAACCGGTATTTTGTAGATTTGCGAGTGTGCGAATGCTCGTGAGGTAAATCGATTAATATTTTGGTAAACTGCAAAATTTGGACCGCAAAGTGCATGATTTACGTGCCCTCGATATTTTTGGGCTTAATGGGCCAAAATTGGAATGATGGGCCAATCTGCCCAATTCGTAAGAACCCTCGACGTGATTCTCATTAGTACGTGAAAGGTAGGAATATGCATGAAAAACCCTAAAATAGATAAATTACTGAAATACCTTTAAAAGTGGAAAATTTACGCTTTACCCTAGTAGATAAATTACCGAAATACCCTAGGTTAAATTAACCTAAATGCATGTTTGATCGTTGTTATTTATTGCATGCCATGTTGTTATTATCGATGCATGGACCGGGATATTGACGGAGGAAGTATGAAAGTGGCTTGTCCACGTCTTGGAGGCTTTGCCTCAATTTATCGTTAATCGAGCAATCTTGTCAAGAATCAGGAGTGTTAATGGGTGGGTTGAGCTATCCCACATGGAGTGTATGGTGGTACGGGTGGAGTGTAGTGGTTGGTGGGTTGAGTAGTCTCCCAAATGGGTTTGCATATGTTATTGATGTTGCATGTATTTTGAAATGGGCCTATGGGCCATCTTGTTATCTGAATAAGGGACTAAGGCCCAGTTTATTGTAATCAAAAGGGCTCGCCCAAGACCACTGTTACCCAAATGGGCTTGCATATGTTTACCGATGTTGCATTTATTTTGAAATGGGCCTATGGGCCATATTGTTATCTGAATAAGGGCTAAGGCCCGGTTTATTGTAATCTGAAAAGGGCTCGCCCATACCATGTTACTGAATGGGCTTAGGCCCAATGGGCTTGAGTGACTTGGACTTTGAATGGGTTTTCCTTACACATGAGTTTCCCCAAACTCACCCCTTTTATTTTCATCCACGCAGAAATCCCCAACCATAGTGGGCTTGAGTCGTGAGGGAATTGGAGTGGCCACCCGCTCGAAAGTTTGATTTTCTTCCGTGAACTGGACATCCTTTTATTTACGTTTCAAGTTTTGGGGCTTTTAAATGTAATAAGGCCACTTAATTATTTTTATGGTTTTAATATGTATTACTAAGATAGGTAATACTTATATTTAATCGTTGAAATTGGATAGCTTTAGGCGCGTTTTCAAAAACAACAGTTGATTTCAAAATAACACGACAACAAGCAAAGCTTCCGCAATGAAAGTATTTTCCAAAATTAATCACTTTTCCTAAAAATCGGTTTCCTAGAAATATCCATGACGTTAAGGTGTGGCAATGGCGGTATGCATGTCTAGGATTGGATCCGAAGGGAGCTTGGTACTTAAGCAGTCCGATGGACTCACCACCTCTTTTCCGGTTTCCTACCTGGTGCACAACTTCCATTCACTTTAACCTTTAATGAATTAATCTTTTGAACATCAAGTACGATTTTCTGGACTTAGAATGGAAATTTTTTTTTACGTTTTTGATGTGGCATGCCGGATCCGGCCATAACTTCTAGGCCGGGTTTGGGGTGCTACAAGTAGATATATAAAAAGTATAAATATTGTGGTATCAATATGTGTATAATATAGTATTTAAATGTATATACATAAAGCATACATTAGGAATAATAATATATACATGAAAAGACAACAATAAGAATGTATATATATAAAATGCATGCAAGTATTAATTAAAAAATGCCTAAATAATAATAATATGTGCTGATAATAATAATACGAAAATGGTAAATAAAATAATGAATAATATTTAAAATATCAAAGGAAAAAATAATATGGAAACCACATTAAACCTGAAAAAGGACTAAATTTAAAACAAATATGAAGTTCTGGGGCTGATTTAAAAATTAATAAAGGAGAAACCGAATAATTTGAAAACGCGAGCGACTGCAGAAGGCTAAAAGGGAAATTTTCCTGGGCCCTTAAAATGACGTCGCAGAAGGGAGGACCGAATCACAAACGCGATAAATTCCAGGGCCAATTTAAAAGAAATCAAAACCTGATTGCAAAACATATAAAAAGCGGAATGACCGGGCATGCAATTAGCCCCTAAGAGCAAAAACGCGTGGATCCCAGGGTAAGACAAGTCGGGTCTTCGGGTCGCACCTAAACGATGCCGTTTCTGGGTTTAAAATGGCCGGGCAAAACGGTGCGTTTTGTCGGCCTAAATAAGACATTTTTTTATATTTTTCATTTCTCCTCTCTTCTCCTTCAAAAAAACCCCGAATCCTCTCTCCCTCTCTCGGTCTGTCGACCCAGAAGTCGACGAGGTCCAGGTCGAGTGCCGTCATGTTGTCCGCCGTGCCGGCCACCGTGCACGGTGGCCAGAGATAAAAAAGGTAAGAAATTTTTATATTTTTTTGTTTTTAAATCGTATATATATATGTGAGTTGAATAAGTGAAAAAGAAAGAAAAAGCAAGAAGATTAAGATGAATCACCTTCGGTTATTTAGATGTCTATTCTCTGTTTGAACTGATTTTTTTTGTTTGATATTGCTAGGGTTTCTTTGTTTTTTGCTTCTGTTTTACGATCTAATATTGCTCTTTATTTTAACTGAAAATGCCCGAATGAGTACATGGTTTTTGGATTTGGCTTTTAAATAGCCATTACATTTCTTTGTTTTGCTTTATGTCAATTCCCGTTTAATGCTTGCAGTGCAGAGAGGGTGGAGCGGATGTAGCACCCCAAACCCAAATTTCAGAAGTTATAAATTTGGATCCGCATGCCACATCAAAACGTTAAAAAAATTTCCATTCTAAGTCCGTAAAATCGTACTTGATGTTCAAAAGATTAATTCATTAAGGGTTAAAGTGAATGGAAGTGCACCGTAGGAAACCGAAAAGAGGTGGTGAGTCCATCGGATCGCTAAGTACCAAGCTCCTTCGGATCCAATCCTAGACATGCATACCGCCATTGCCACACCTTAACGCCATGGATATTTCTAGGAAACCGATTTGATTAAGTCATTTTTAGGAAAAGTGATTAATTTTGGAAAATACTTTCATTGCGGAAGATTTGCTTGTTGTCGTGTTATTTTGAAATCAATTGTTATTTTTGAAAACGCTACCTAAAGCTATCCAATTTCAACAGTTAAAATAAGTATTACCTATCTTAGTAATACATATTAAAACCATCAAAATAATTAAGCGGCCTTATTACATTTAAAAGCCCAAAAAAATTCAAACGTAAATAAAAGGATGTCCAGTTCACCAGAAGAAAATCAAACTTTTAGAATGGGTGGCCATCCAATTCCCTCACGACTCCAAGCCCACTATGGTTAGGGATTTCTGCGTGGATGAAAATAAAAGGGTGAGTTTGGGGAAACTCGAGTGTAAGGAAAACCCATTCAAAGCCCAAGTCACTCAAGCCCATTGGGCCTAAGCCCATTCAGTAATGTGGGTATTGTTCTAGAGCCCTTTTCAGATTATAATAAACCGGGCCTTAGCCCTTATTCAGATAACAAGATGGCCCATAGGCCCATTTCAAAATACATGCAACATCAAGAAACATATGCAAGCCCATTTGGGGAGACTACTCAACCCACCAACCACTACACTCCACCCGTATCAGCCATACACTCCATGTGGGAATAGCTCAACCCACCCAAATTTAACACTCCACAGCTGCACCTTGCTGCTCGATTATCAATAAATTGAGGCAAAGCCTCCAAGACGTGGACAAGCCACTTTCAAGATTTCCTCGTCAATATCCCATCCCATGCATCGATAATAACAACATGGCATGCAAGAATAACAACAATCAAACATGCATTTAGGTCAATTTAACCCTAAGGGTATTTGGTAATTTATCTCTTAGGGTAAAACTATAAATTTTCCACTTTTAAAGGTATTTCAGTAATTTATCTATTTTAGGGTTTTTCATGCATATTCCTACTTTTCACGTACTAACAGAATCACGTACCGAGGGTTCTTACCGAATTGGGCCTGTTGGCCCATCATTCCAATTTTGGCCCATTAAGCCCAAAAATATCGAGGGCACAGAAATCATGCACTTTGCAATCCAAATTTTGCAGCTTACCAAAAACATTAATCGATTTACCTCACGAGCATTCGCACACTCGCAAATCTACAAAATACCGGTTTTCGCATTTCGCTTTTCGACTTTTGCCGATCCAGACTAAGAAAGAGGGTGTTAGTTACACACTGCTTATGCATTTATATCTCGACGAGATCCACACACGAACCGCCTACAATTGGATTACTAACACGTTAATCTAACTATTCAAATACAAACTACGTATTAACCCCTTACAATATTCGGCCAACCACATCTACAGATCATAGTAAGCTTATAAGAAATCAATAAGCAACTCATTAACAAATTTTTGTCAATGTTTACCACATAATCATAATTTCACTGCAAGCTGTCTTCCTGAGCAATAGTCACTAAATTATTTATAACTGGAGCTAAAAAACTCCAAATCAAGTTCCGTTAATTTTCCCTGAAAATAGACTCATATATCTTCTATCCATAAAATTTTCAGAATTTTTGGTTTAGCCAATCAATACCAGATTTTTCTTAAAGTTTCCCATGTTTCACTGTTTGACTAATCTGACCACTCTTCATTACGAATCAAATTTCTCATTGTACAGAATTCAAAATATGTTCTCGTTTATTTCATTAGAAACTAGACTCAATAAGCTTTAATTACATAATTTATTCAGCTTCTAATTCATCTCCCACAATTTATGGTGATTTTCCAAAGTCACGTTACTGCTGCTGTCCCAAGCAGATTTATTACCAAATCACTCTTTCACACATACTGTAACACCCCAAACCCGGCCCAGACGTTATGGCCGAATTTGGCGTGCCACATTGGAGTTGAAAACCCACGTTCCGTTTTTAGTGTTTTAAAACCATATATTTTTGAGTTAACAAAGTGTATGGAAGCCGGGCACCGTGTAGGTATCCGAGATAGAGGAGGTGAGCCATGAAGGTCTTAAGTACCAAGCTCTTTAATTGGATCCAATCCTAGACATGCCCACAACCATAGCCACACTTTGTCATATCGAGTTTAAATTTGTTTAAGTGGACGTCTTTGATAAATCGATTAATCGTGGTGTTGAGATATTTTGAAAACAAGTATCATTTTGAAAACACGTCCTAAGTCTAGCCCATTTGAATAATTATCAACCAGGTTTAAAGTTATTAAAATTAAAGTAATCCCGAAAAGAAATAAAAGAAAAGTTAAAATTGGCCTTATTACAACCCAAAAATAAATAATAGTTAAAGAAAATTTAAAGAAAACCGACGCTTATTTAAAAGTCCAAAGACAATCACCGTGGCCACTCTGAATCCCCTCCGGCCCAAGTCCCCATATCAAGGCTCACCTGTAAGGTTAAGGAAAGGGGGTGAGTTTGGAAACTCAGTGTGCAACAAGCCCCTTTCAGAGCCCAAAACAATAGCAGCCTGTTGGGTCTAAGCCCAAATCCAATCTCAAAACATGTACTGGGCCATTTTCCTTTTCATATTTCATATCTCATAACACTGGGCCGAAGCCTTTTCAAAATTTCATATTCTTGGGTCAAGCCTTTATCAGAAATCAGTATGGCCCTTAGGCCCATTTCAATATCACATATAATTTCAATGAAAGAATGCAACCCATTTGGGAGACTACTCAACCCACCATCCGCTACTCTCCACCCGCACCAACCAACACACCATGTGGGGATTAACTCGACCCACCCCGCCATACTCTCCATCGGCAAGATAGCTTTATCATATAACTAGAGGCCTAGCCTCTTTTAATAATCAGGGCAAAAGCCCTTTCAATAATCAGGGCATAAGCCCTTTTATAATCGGGCATAAGCCCTTTTGATAATCGGGGCATAAGCCCTTTTGATAATCGGGGCATAAGCCCTTTTGATCTTCCTCCATCCATATAAAACCCAACCCAATGCATTTATGATTACCTCATGTGCATATCATACATATCATGTGCATATCATACATTTCATGTGCATATCATACATACCATATTTATCAAAATCCCATGTATTAAAATCATACATAAACCCTAGGGGTATAATGGTCATTTTTACCTAATTTCCTTAATTTTGGTATCCAATACTTTCTCTACCACTTTCCTTACTATCTCGGCCAAGGCCTCAAGACCAAGCTCAGAAGTTACCGCTACCCGAAGTTGGCAGACTTTGCTTACCCTCAGAATCCATATCAATACTCTACATTACCAGTACACATATCAAATAACTACAAAGATCTCAAAAAGTTTTACTATTTATTCATATGTCTTATGCAGAGAGAGTATTTTCAAGTTTTTGTTCTTATAGAATCATATCCTAACCACGGTTTCAATCTTTTAGGGTTTTTAGTTCTACCCTATCTACAGTTTCATATCAAAAGGCTCGATTCTAACTACAGTATTATTTCAGTGCATTACAGTATAGGAAAAAAAAGTACTTACAGACTTGGTGCCGGGGATTTAGTATGCCACCTCCTCAGTTTTAAGATGAACTCAAAAGATTTAAACTTTTTAAAATCCATTTTTCAATCATAAAAAAAAACAAGTTCGGAGATTATCTCCTTTAAACAAAAATTTGTTTTCAAAAGTCAGGTTTTTCCAAAAATACCCTTCTTAGGCCTAAATTTCCGAAAACATTTTTGGACCCGATCCACGTACCGAGTTGTTGCAACCTAGGCTCTGATACCACTAATTGTAACACCCCAAACCCGGCCCAGACGTTATGGCCGAATTTGACGTGCCACATTGGAGTTGAAAACCCACGTTCCGTTTTTAGTGTTTTAAAACCATATATTTTGTTGAGTTAACAAAGTGTATGGAAGCTGGGCACCAGGTAGGTATCCGAGATAGAGGAGGTGAGCCATGAAGGTCGCTTAAGTACCAAGCTCTTTAATTGGATCCAATCCTAGACATGCCCACAACCATAGCCACACTTTGTCATATCGAGTTTAAATTTGTTTAAGTGGACGTCTTTGATAAATCGATTAATCGTGGTGTTGAGATATTTTGAAAACAAGTATCATTTTGAAAACACGTCCTAAGTCTAGCCCATTTGAATAATTATCAACCAGGTTTAAAGTTATTAAAATTAAAGTAATCCCGAAAAGAAATAAAAGAAAAGTTAAAATTGGCCTTATTACAACCCAAAAATAAATAATAGTTAAAGAAAATTTAAAGAAAACCGACGCTATTTAAAAGTCCAAAGACAATCACCGTGGCCACTCAATCCCTCCCACCCAAGTCCCCACATCAAGGCTCACCGCAAGGTTAAGGAAAGGGGTGAGTTTGGAAACTCAGTGTGCAACAAGCCCTTTCGAGCCCAAAACAATAGCAACTGTTGGGTCTAAGCCCAAATCCAATCTCAAAACATGTACTGGGCCATTTTCCTTTTCATATTTCATATCTCATAACACTGGGCCGAAGCCTTTTCAAAATTTCATATTACTGGGCCGAAGCCTTTACTGTAAACGGTATGGCCCTTAGGCCCATTTCAATATCACATATAATTTCAATGAAAGAATGCAACCCATTTGGGGAGACTACTCAACCCACCATCCGCTACTCTCCACCCGTACCAACCAACACACCATGTGGGGATTAACTCGACCCACCCCGCCATACTCTCCACTGGCAGCATAGCTGCTTTATCATATAACCGAGGCCTAGCCTCTTTTAATAATCGGGCAAAAGCCCTTTCAATAATCAGGGCATAAGCCCTTTTATAAGCTGGGCATAAGCCCTTTTGATAACTGGGGCATAAGCCCTTTTGATCTTCCTCCATCCATATAAAAACCCAACCCAATGCATTTATGATTACCTCATGTTCATATCATACATATCATGTGCATATCATACATTTCATGTGCATATCATACATACCATATTTATCAAAATCCCATGTATTAAAATCATACATAAACCCTAGGGGTATAATGGTCATTTTACCTAGGGGCAAAACGGTCATTTTCATGGTATAAGGGTAATCTCATAATTTTACCAAAATTAGGGTTTCCATGTTCATTAACGATTACTAACAATCCATGGGTGCAAACAAAGTGATTTTGGCCCATTTTAGCGAAATCGAGTTATTGGGCCTAAAACCCTAATGGGCCCTACTTAGCCAATTTCGTCATCTAGGCCCATTTAGCCTATATTCCATAACGGTTTTAACGGTCTTATCATGCCATATAACGATTTCCGTTTTCTACCAATTTTACCCAAATGGGCCCGAAAGCCCAATGGGCCCCACTTCGGCCCCTCGAGGCCCAACTTACCAAGAACGCCAAAAATCACATTCTTACCGTTTCCATCATTCTCGATCATCATCTCATCAATTCTAACTAACTAGTGAGCGTTCGCTTGCTCACAAGTCCTCGAAATGCTAGAATTTCGGCATTTCGGCATTTATCACTTTAAGCTATGAAAAAGGGTTCGTTACACACCTGATTTGCGATATTCCTTGACGAGATCTCCTATTCGATTTCTCCTATAATCAACCACTTATAGATTAGACCATGTTAATATTAAACCAAATCGAAAACTACCTATTATCATCACTTACACATTCGGCCACCATCCACAATGGCCCTTGGGTTCATACCTTTGCCGAAGTTGATGACTAGATTTAGTCACTCCGATGATCCAAGCTTTTCACACACTCCTTGATCGGTAGCCTTTAATCCTCACTAGTACCAACAAACCAAATAACACCAAAAACCCTTTTAGCCTTAGTCGACGGAGGGTTTTCACTTTTCTTAAACCACAAGATACAAATGGAAAGAAGGTTCAATACTTACCAAGAGATCTACTCATTGAAGAACGTTCCAAATACCTTCCTACCCCATATCCTTTGTGAATCCAACTTAAACGTGCGTGAAAATAGATCTAAATATTAATTCCTAATCACTAAAATATGAAGCTTTCGACTTTTCAAAGAAATATTAATCTAAGCTATTTAGAGGTTAGTACACACTGTTATGGGTTGAAGTTGAAAAGTTTCCAAAATCAATCGCCTCGATAACCACCACCGTCACTCAAACTTAACTAATCCAATATCAATATATGTAAATCCTAAGCACATCACCATACGGAACATAAGGGCATATTCGTCATTTTACCATACAGGGTATTTTGGTAGTTTTACAAATTGAGGGTATTGCGGTAATTTCACAAACCAAGGGTATTTTAGTAATTTTGTAAATCGAGGTAAAACAAGAATTACAGAATCAAGGGTAAAACAAGAATTACGAAATCGAGGTAAAACGATAATTATGTAAATCGGGGTAAAATGGTAATTATGTAAATTAGGGGTAAAACGGTAATTCTATAAATCGAGGGTAAAATAGTAATTACAGTAACCGAGGGTAAAACGGTAATTACAGTAAATCGAGGTAAAACGGTAATTTTATAAATCGAGGTAAAACGGTAATTCTATAAATCGAGGTAAAACAAGAATTACGTAAATCAAGGGTAAAACAATAATTCTATAAACCGAGGGTAAAACAAGAATTACGTAAATCGAGGTAAAATAGTAATTACGTAAACCGAGGTAAAACAGTAATTACAGAAATCGAGGGTAAAACGGTAATTTTACAAATCGAGGTAAAACAAGAATTATATAAACCGAGGGTAAAACGATAATTACGTAAATCGAGAGTACTTTGGTAATTTTACAAGTCGAGGGCATTTCAAGAATTGGTAAACTAAAGTATTCTAAACATGGATAACAATACGAATGGGCCTAAAGCCTATTCTCTACCAAATGGGCCCATACGCTCGTGTGGCCCTTTTAGCCCAAACCTAGCCACGAGATATGCGATTCACCTAGCCTAGTCCAATATTTACTACACAATCAAACAACTTATCCAATTGGGCCGTAGGCCCATTGGGCCCACATAGCCCTTTCGCCCATCGCGTCCAAGTAGCCATCCAACAACAAGAGTAGTGATAAATACACACCGATAGGAGACTGGAGTTAATCCACGCTCCGAGCACTCTTAGCCGACGCCCAACCCAAACGAAAGCACGCCATACAATGAAAGGATCGACCAAGAAAGGTACATTTACTCTCTTCATGGTTCCTCTATTTAAAGCCGACTTCACAACCACTCTTATATTAGCTTCGATGTGGGATCCTCCAACATTAGAGTTTAAATTCAACACCAACTCTTGCCCCCTGTTAGCAAAATAAATGCTCTTTGCTTGCCATGGGATTCGAACCTATGCCTCCCCTTAAATGCTCCACACGCTACTTGCCACTAAGCCACAAGGCTTTTTTTGTGTCATATTTTATCCCCAATTAATTATAAGGTCTAAAGGCCAAAGTCCGTTTCCTTTAAAAAAACAAAATAAATTGCAAGAGCCAAGGCTTGAACCCAGGCTCCCATACAACCTTAACGACACCACAACCACTAGACTACAAGCTTCCTTGTGTCATTTATTTAACACAATAATTTAAAAACCCTCATCCAAGCATCCAAGTTTTTTTTTTCACTTAATACCAAAATTTTTGCTAAAGCCCAAGTTTGAACCCAAGATTTCTCCAACACTTCTCAAAGCCATTAACCACTAATAGCAAACATTTAATTGTGTTATTTCATTACACAATTAAATACTTATATAAAACCTCTTTACGGACCCACACTCAAGGCCCAATACTTCTAGGCCCAAATTCGGGGTGTTACAATTCTACTCCCCTTAAAGAAATTTCGTCCTCGAAATTTCCAACTATCAACTAACCGTATTACTCAAGTCAAACCTCTATGCTTCCGCTATGCACTCTAATTAAAAATAATTCTTAGTACAACCCAGAACATCTAATTACCAAAGTAAAGAAACATTTATCAAGCACGCATACAATTCATAACACATATTTAAATAAAATAAACTTGGCGACCCCGAGCTCGATGCTCCTTGGACCCACATCTAAGACATGCTCCTGTTTTCCTATGGCATTCACCAGGATGACGTCCGTTGCAGTCTTTGCAGATTGGATAGTTTGGTCGTGCCGTAACATGTTTCACATTTTCTGAGAACTAGAATCCTTCCTTTTCTTACACTCCAAGCACCCTACTTGAAGCGTTTCCCTAATTTCCTTAATTTTGGTATCCAATACTTTCTCTACCACTTTCCTTACTATCTCGGCCAAGGCCTCGGCACCAAGCTCCGAGTTACCGTTACAAGTTGGCGGACTTTGCTTACCCTCGAATCCATATCAATACTCTACATTACCAAGACACATATCAAATAACTACAAAGATCTCAAAAGTTTTACTATTTATTCATATGTCTTATGCAGAGAGAGTATTTTCAAGTTTTTGTTCTTATAGAATCATATCCTAACCACGGTTTCAATCTTTTAGGGTTTTAGTTCTACCCTATCTACGTTTCATATCAAAAGGCTCGATTCTAACTACGATATTATTTCAAAGCATTACAAGATAGGAAAAAAAGTACTTACAGACTTGGTGCCGGGGATTTAGTATGCCACCTCCTCAGTTTTAAGATGAACTCAAAAGATTTAAACTTTTTAAAATCCATTTTTCAATCATAAAAAAAACAAGTTCGGAGATTATCTCCTTTAAACAAAAATTTGTTTTCAAAAGTCAGGTTTTTCCAAAAATACCCTTCTTAGGCCTAAATTTCCGAAAACATTTTTGGACCCGATCCACAGCCGAGTTGTTGCAACCTAGGCTCTGATACCACTAATTGTAACACCCCAAACCCGGCCCAGACGTTATGGCCGAATTTGACGTGCCACATTGGAGTTGAAAACCCACGTTCCGTTTTTAGTGTTTTAAAACCATATATTTTGTTGAGTTAACAAAGTGTATGGAAGCTGGGCACCAGGTAGGTATCCGAGATAGAGGAGGTGAGCCATGAAGGCTGCTTAAGTACCAAGCTCTTTAATTGGATCCAATCCTAGACATGCCCACAACCATAGCCACACTTTGTCATATCGAGTTTAAATTTGTTTAAGTGGACGTCTTTGATAAATCGATTAATCGTGGTGTTGAGATATTTTGAAAACAAGTATCATTTTGAAAACACGTCCTAAGTCTAGCCCATTTGAATAATTATCAACCAGGTTTAAAGTTATTAAAATTAAAGTAATCCCGAAAAGAAATAAAAGAAAAGTTAAAATTGGCCTTATTACAACCCAAAAATAAATAATAGTTAAAGAAAATTTAAAGAAAACCGACGCTTATTTAAAAGTCCAAAGACAATCACCGTGGCCACTCTGAATCCCCTCCGGCCCAAGTCCCCACATCAAGGCTCACCTGCAAGGTTAAGGAAAGGGGGTGAGTTTGGAAACTCAGTGTGCAACAAGCCCCTTCGAGCCCTAAACAATAGCGACTGTTGGGTCTAAGCCCAAATCCAATCTCAAAACATGTCTTGGGCCATAGCCCTTTTCATATTTCATATCTCATAACACCGGGTCAAGCCTTTTCAAAATTTCATATTCTTGGGCGAAGCCTTTCTTCAGAAATCAGTATGGCCCTTAGGCCCATTTCAATATCACATATAATTTCAATGAAAGAATGCAACCCATTTGGGAGACTACTCAACCCACCATCCGCTACTCTCCACCGTACCAACCAACACACCATGTGGGATTAACTCGACCCACCCCGCCATACTCTCCATCGGCAAAGATAGTCTTTATCATATAACTGGAGGCCTAGCCTCTTTTAATAATCGGGCAAAAGCCCTTTCAATAATCAGGGCATAAGCCCTTTTATAATGGGCATAAGCCCTTTTGATAAGCAGGGCATAAGCCCTTTTGATAACTGGGGCATAAGCCCTTTTGATTTTCCTCCATCCATATAAAAACCCAACCCAATGCATTTATGATTACCTCATGTGCATATCATACATATCATGTGTATATCATACATTTCATGTGCATATCATACATACCATATTTATCAAAATCCCATGTATTAAAATCATACATAAGCCCTAGGGGTATAATGGTCATTTTTACCTAGGGGCAAAACGGTCATTTTCATGGTATAAGGGTAATCTCATAATTTTACCAAAAATTAGGGTTTCCATGTTCATTAACGATTACTAACAATCCATGGGTGCAAACAGTGATTTTGGCCCATTTTTAGCGAAATCGAGTTATTGGGCCTAAAACCCCTAATGGGCCCTACTTAGCCAATTTCGTCATCTAGGCCCATTTAGCCTATATTCCATAACGGTTTTAAAAGTCTTATCATGCCATATAACAGATTTCCGTTTTCTACCAATTTTTACCCAAATGGGCCCGAAAGCCCAATGGGCCCCACTTTGGCCCCTCGAGGCCCAACTTACCAAGAACGCCAAAAATCACATTCTTACCGTTTCCATCGTTCTCGATCATCATCTCATCGATTCTAACTAACTAGTGAGCGTTCGCTTGCTCATAAGTCCTCGAAATGCCGAATTTGGCATTTTGCTTTTAAGATTTATCACTTTAAGCTATGAAAAGGGTTCGTTACACACCTGATTTGCGATACTCCTTGACGAGATCTCCTATTCGATTTCTCCTATAATCAACCACTTATAGATTAGACCATGTTAATATTAAACCAAATCGAAAACTACCTATTATCATCACTTACACATTCGGCCACCATCCACAATGGCCCTTGGGTTCATACCTTTGCCGAAGTTGATGACTAGATTTAGTCACTCCGATGATCCAAGCTTTTCACACACTCCTCGATCGGTAGCCTTTAATCCTCACTAGTACCAACAAACCAAATAACACCAAAAACCCTTTTAGCCTTAGTCGACAGAGGGGTTTTCAACTTTTCTTAAACCACAAGATACAAATGGAAAGAAGGTTCGAATACTTACCAAGAGATCTACTCATTGAAGAACGTTCCAAATACCTTCCTACCCCATATCCTTTGTGAATCCAACTTAAACGTGCGTGAAAATAGATCTAAATATTAATTCCGAATCACTAAAATATGAAGCTTTGACTTTTCAAAGAAATATTAATCTAAGCTATTTAGAGGTTAGTACACACCGTTATGGGTTGAAGTTGAAACGTTTCCAAAATCAATCGCCTCGATAACCACCACATCACTCAAACTTAACTAATCCAATATCAATATATGTAAATCCTAAGCACATCACCATACGGAACATAAGGGCATATTCGTCATTTTACCATACAGGGTATTTTGGTAGTTTTACAAATTGAGGTATTGCGGTAATTTCACAAACCAAGGGTATTTTAGTAATTTTGTAAATCGAGGGTAAAACAAGAATTACAGAAAATCAAGGGTAAAACAAGAATTACGTAAATCGAGGGTAAAACGATAATTATGTAAATCGGGGTAAAATGGTAATTATGTAAATTAGGGTAAAACGGTAATTCTATAAATCGAGGTAAAATAGTAATTACGTAAACCGAGGTAAAACAGTAATTACAGAAATCGAGGGTAAAATGGTAATTTTATAAATCGAGGTAAAACGGTAATTCTATAAATCGAGGTAAAACAAGAATTACAGAAATCAAGGGTAAAACAATAATTACAGAACCGAGGTAAAACAAGAATTACAGAATCGAGGTAAAATAGTAATTCAGAACCGAGGGTAAAACAAGAATTACGTAAATCGAGGTAAAATAGTAATTTTGTAAACCGAGGGTAAAACAAGAATTACAGAATCGAGGGTAAAACGGTAATTTTACAAATCGAGGTAAAACAAGAATTATATAAACCGAGGGTAAAACGGTAATTCGTAAATCGAGTACTTTGGTAATTTTACAAGTCGAGGGCATTTCAAGAATTGGTAAACTAAAGTATTCTAAACATGGATAACAATACGAATGGGCCTAAAGCCTATTCTCATTTAAATGGGCCCACACGCCGTGTGGCCCTTTTAGCCCAAACCTAGCCACAGATATGCGATTCACCTAGCCTAGTCCAATATTTACTACACAATCAAACAACTTATCCAATTAGGCCCGTAGGCCTATTGGGCCCACATGGCCCTTTCTACCATCGCGTCCAAGTAGCCATCCAACAACAAGAGTAGTGATAAATACACACCGATAGGAGACTGGAGTTAATCCACGCTCGAGCACTCTTAGCCGACGCCCAACCCAAACGAGCACGCCATACAATGAAAGGGATCACCAAGAAAGGTACATTTACTCTTCATGGTTCCTCTATTTAAAGCCGACTTCACAACCACTCTTATATTAGCTTCCCGATGTGGGATCCTCCAACATTAGAGTTTAAATTCAACACCAACTCTTGGTTCCTTTAAAAAACAAAATAAATTGCAAGAGCCAAGGCTTGAACCCAGGCTCCCATACAACCTTAATGACACCACAACCACTAGACTACAAGCTTCCTTGTGTCATTTATTTAACACAATAATTTAAAAACCCTCATCCAAGCATCCAAGTTTTTTTTTTCACTTAATACCAAAATTTTTGCTAAAGCCCAAGTTTGAACCCAAGATTTCTCCAACACTTCTCAAAGCCATTAACCACTAATAGCAAACATTTAATTGTGTTATTTCATTGCACAATTAAATACTTATATAAAACCTCTTTACAGACCCACACTCAAGGCCCAATACTTCTAGGCCCAAATTCGGGGTGTTACACATACCTTGCATGCATGTTATTTAAACATGTATATCACCAATCAATCATCACATATCTATGATTTTACTTAAGAATAATCTCCATTTCATCATTTAAAAGCACAACATGTTAGCTGATTTTTCCCTTTAACATCTAAGGCACAAGCATGCTCATTTGTTTGGCTCAACTTCACCTATCTTCCATTTTTCATCAAAAGAACATGAAACAACAACCATTTCCTTCATTTTAATTCATGACTAAATGCTCAAAACACAACTAAAAATCAAAATATACTTCAAGAGTTAAGGTAGAATCAAGAAGAACTCATGAACCTCAAAATAGAAGCAAGGTACCAAGAACTTACCTTCAATTTTCCTCCTCCTAATGACCAAATACTCAAGAGCTTTCTCCTCTCCTTTCTCTTCTCTAACTTTCAGCTATGATGAACAAAGATGGACAAAACTTTGTTCTTTTCACCACTTTTTCTTTTAATAAAACTTCATATTTCATCCATTTAATTCTTTAATACAAAAGACATGAAATTCTTATCATGAAACATTTACCTAACCCATTATCATGAAACATTTACCTAACCCATTATCATGGAACATTTACCTAACCTATTATCATGGAACATTTACCTAACCTATTATCAATTTGTACCATAAATTATGGATATCAAGTGTACATTTTGTCAACAATAACATGATGGCTGGCCACTTCATGTAAAATGGGAGGTTTGTCATGCAAATCCTCCTATTTTGCACTCCTATTTATTTGGCCACTTCAATTTAGCCTATAACATTTTCAAACATTTTCACATAGGTCCTATTTCATAATTTCACCCCCTTTTTCTTATGGAACAAAAATTAACTAAAATTGTCGGGTTCTATCTTAAGTTTGGGCTTTCTAGAGGCCCACTAACATAATTAAACCTATGCCAACATTCACAAAATTCCCGAAAATTGGGGCGTTACAGCAGAGGCCACTTGCTGTCGACGTGACTAGGGGCGGTGGGATAGGTGATTTAGGCTAGGGTTTTTTTTTTAATTTTGGTTTTAATTTCGGGCCGATGTTAGGCATTGGGCCCGTTTGGGGTTTGGGTAGGTTTAGTGTTTTGGGTAAATTGGGTTAGGGGTTTTGGGTCCAAAATTGGGCTTGTACATTAATTATATAAAAATAGTTAAATTTCAATTTTGGTACATATATTATGTTAAAATTTGATATTCAATCTTGATTATTGAAATTTTTATATAAATTGATACATCAATGTTTATAATGCTATTAATTAGTTTAAATATTTGATTCTAATTAAAATTCTAAAATAAATTTAAAGAATTGTTAACATTGTTAATTTTTTGTTAAATCCAAGTCTACCTATAATGCCATTTCTTGTGACATGATTATTGAATGAGTATTTTTTAAAAAAACTTTAGAATGTTACACCAACAAATCTTACAAAATAATTTTAACTGTTTTAACAATTGAACCTGAATTTTAAATTTGAAAAATAGATAGACTAAATTCTTAAAAAAATAATGACTAATTTCCAAATATATAAGCAGTATAGAAACTTGGAATATACTGTAACCTTTATAGTTTAACCATTCAATCAAAATATTTATTTTAGAAAAGAAAAAAAATCCCAAATCTAACAAATTCTTAAATCTTATTATCAATGTAGTAGAATATTGTCCTACATAGATTAAAATTTAAGTTACTTGTGATGTATACTCAAGTAAATAATTATTATCACATTATTTTTGACTTTATCATGTGATAGACTCCTTTGGTTTCATGTATATATAATAAGTTATAACAATGTCATTTCAAATTAGTTAAATAAATTTATATTTAGTTGTGCATTTATATTCAATTTGAATTTTTGTTAATTTTAATTTAGAAAGGCGAAAATTTACATAAAGTCTCCCTTCCATATAAAACATCAACTATTCTTTTAGAAAAACACATTTACGGAGCGGAAAGGACAGTATTCTTTAACTATCACCAAAACTGATAACGTCACGAAAACACCAGAATAAGGTCACGAAAAGTGATTTTGAGCTTTCATGACCTTTTTGGCGAAAAGTAGGAAAATGTCATGGATGTAGCGTAACTAAAAGTCGTGATGATTAAAAAATATTATAAAAAAGTATATTTTAGATCAATATAGTAGAGATATTAGACTGATTCAAAAATTTACAAGCATGACAAATATAATTATATCAATAATTCGACAGTTTGATTGTTAAAATATTAATTGTATAAAAGAAACGAAATGGTATAAAATTTCTTTAGTTTTAAATTAGAAATTTTACACCGATGTAAGTAGGTCTCTCTCTTATATATATTATTAATATAATTTTTACTTTGTCCTCGGTTGATATCTTAACATGAAAACTTTTATATTGTTTATTCCACTTTTAAATTATTTGGACTTAAATGTGTTCAAAAATTATTTATTTCATAAAAATAAAATTTATATAATTATATATTAATTCAGTAAAATGTTTAAATGAATATATTAAAATAATGTGTTAATATTTTAATAATTTTAAATAAGTTAAAAATTCAATTATGTAGAAATTTTAATCTAAAGTTATTAACGATCATTTTATAATTTTATTACAATTAGTTATTTTTATTTATTTATTGATGACATGTCAAGTTATTTACTGATGATGCTTCAAACTCATATATTAACGGTGTATTAAATATTTTTCCATATAAATTTAATCAATCAAGCATTTATAATGACTTAAACTACTCATATTTACTCATCTGTTACTTACAAACTTGCTCTAAACTGTCATTGTTGTATTGTACTTTTTCTTTTTTTTACTATTAAAGTTAACCCAATATTAAAGTTTGGGTTTACATTATATTTATTTGATTAAATCCTATCTGATTTGAAAAAAAATTAATGTTTGGTTCAAATTCTTTGATATATGTATATGATTATTCCAAACCCTTTTCGCTTACTTATATATAAGATAAATATAATTTTTTTATTGAATAATTTTATATTTTTATAAAAATTAAAATAAAAACAACGTAATATATTATTTAATATTTTTATTATAGTATTATATATTTTATTTTCATTTATTATAAATTACAGGATAAATAAAGGGACAAGAAAATTAACACTTTATGAGATTCAAACATAAGTTGAATGAAGTTCAAGCTTTAAATATTGGATTCTAGGTCTGATCCATATTTAGACTAATTTTTTGTCCAAATCAAATTTTTAAGTTTAGTATTTTATCTAAACCTTCCTAACTATTATTGTATGGGCTTTTGAGTTTAAATGAATAACAATGTATAGACATAGTTTAATAATATGATAGTTTTATTATTTAAAATAAAGGTAAACTACACCATCGTATATCACCCAACTATTAATATTTTTTTTTTGTTTTGGCCATTCAATGATTAAATGTTACAAATTTGTCATTGATGTAACGCCCCAATTTTCGGGAATTCTGTAAATGTTGGCATAGGTTTAATTATGTTAGTGGGCCTTTAGAAGGCCCAAGCTTAAGATAGAACCCGGCAATTTTAGTTAATTTTTGTTCCATAAGAAAAAGGGGGTGAAATTATGAAATAGGACCTATGCGAAAATGTTTGAAAATTCTATAGGCTAAATTGAAGTGGCCAAATAAATAGGAGTGCAAAATAGGAGGATTTGCATGACAAACCTCCCATTTTACATAAAGTGGCCAGCCATCATGTTGTTGTAGACAAAATGTGCACTTGATATCCATAATTTATGGTACAAATTGATAATGGATTAGGTAAATATTCCATGATAATGGGTTAGGTAAATGTTCCATGATAATGGTTTAGGTAAATGTTCCATGATGGGCATTTCATGTCTTTTGTATTAAAGAATTAAATGGATGAAATATGAAATTTTATTAAAAGAAAAATGGGTGAAAAGAACAAAGTTTTGTCCATCTTTGTTCATCATAGCCTAAAGCTAGAGAAGAGAAAGGAGAGGAGAAAGCTCTTGAATGTTTGGTCACTTGGGGAAGAAAATTGAAGGTAAGTTCATGGTAGTTTGCTTCTATCTTGATGTTCATGAGTTCTTCTTGATTCTACCTTAACTCTTGAAGCATATTTTGGTTTTAGTTGTGTTGTGAGCATTTAGTCATGAATTAAAATGAAGGAAATGGTTGTTGTTTCATGTTCTTTTGATGAAAAATGGAAGATAGGTGAAGTTGAGCCAAACAAATGAGCATGCATGTGCCTTAGATGCTAAGGGGAAAAAATCGGCTAACATGTTGTGCTTTAAAATGATGAAATGGAGATTATACTTAAGTAAAATCATAGATATGTGATGATTGATTGGTGATATACATGTTTAAATAACAAGCATGCAAGTTAGGTGTGAAAGAGTGATTTGGTAATAAATCTGCTTGGGACAGCAGCAGTAATGTGACTTTGGAAAATCACCATAAATTGTGGGAGATGAATTAGAAGCTGAATAAATTATGTAATTAAATCTTGTTGAGTCTAGTTTCAAATGAAATAAACGAGAACATATTTTGAATTCTGTACAATGAGAAATTTGAGTCGTAATGAAGAGTGGTCAGATTAGTCAAACAGTGAAACATGGGAAACTTTGAGAAAAATTTGGTATTGATTGGCTAAACCAAAAATTCTGAAAATTTTATGGAGAGAAGATATATGAGTCTATTTTCAGGGAAAATTAACGGCACTTGATTTGGAGTTTCGTAGCTCCAGTTATAAATGATTTCGTAACTGTTGCTCAGGAAGACAGCTTGCAGTGAAATTATGATTATGTGGTAAACATTGACAAAAATTTGTTAATGAGTTGCTTATTGATTTCTTATAAGCTTACTAAGATCTGTAGGTGTGGTTGGCTGAATATTGTAAGAGGTTAATATGTAGTTCGTGTTTGAATAGTTAGATTAACGTGTTAGTAATCCAATTGTAGGCAGTTCGTGTGTGGATCTCGTCAGCATATCGTCGCAAACAGGTGTGTAACTAACACCCTCTTTCTTAGTCTAGATCGGTAAAAGTCGAAAAGTCAAAATGCCAAAAATCGGTATTTTGTAGATTTGCGAGTGTGTGAATGCTCGTGAGGTAAATCGATTAATGTTTTTGGTAAGCTGCAATGTTTGGACTGCAAAGTGCATGATTTCTGTGCCCTCGATATTTTTGGGCTTAATGGGTCAAAATTGGAATGATGGGCCAACGGACCCAATTCGGTAAGAACCCTCGGTACGTGATTCTGTAGTACGTGAAAGGTAGGAATATGCATGAAAAACCCTAAAATAGATAAATTACTGAAATACCTTTAAAAGTGAAAAATTTACAGTTTTACCCCTAGGAGATAAATTACGAAATATCCCTAGGGTTAAATTGACTTAAATGCATGTTTGACTGTTGTTATTTATTGCATGCCATGTTGTTATTATCTGATGCATGGGATTGGGATATTGACGGAGGAAGTACTGAAAGTGGCTTGTCCACGTACTGGAGGCTTTGCCTCAATTCTTGATAACGAGCAAAAAAGCCGCAATTGTGGAGTGTTAATGGGTGGGTTGAGCTATTCCCACATGGAGTGTATGGCTAGTACTGTGGAGTGTAGTGGTTGGTGGGCTGAGTAGTCTCCCCAAATGGGCTTGCATATGTTTATTGGTGTTGCATGTATTTTGAAATGGGCCTATGGGCCATACTGTTATCTGAATAAGGGCTAAGGCCCGTTTATTGTAATCTGAAAAGGGCTCTGGCCGATTACCATTTATTACTGAATGGGCTTAGGCCCAATAGGCTTGAGCTGACTTGGGCTTTGAATGGGTTTTCCTTCCACACGAGTTTCCCAAACTCACCCCTTTTATTTTCATCCACGCAGAAATCCCCAACCATAGTGGGCTTGGAGCGTGAGGGAATTCGAAGTGGCCACCCGTTCTGAAAGTTTGATTTTCTTCTGGTGAACTGGACATCCTTTTAATTACGTTTGAGGTTTTGGGCTTTTAAATGTAATAAGGCCGCTTATTTATTTTTGATGGTTTTAATATGTATTACTAAGATAGGTATTACTTATTTTAACTGTTGAAACTGGATAGCTTTAGGACGCGTTTTCAAAAAAACAACAATTGATTTCAAAATAACACGACAACAGGCAAAGCTTCCGCAATGAAAGTATTTTCCAAAATTAATCACTTTTCCTAAAAATGACTTAATCAAATCGGTTTCCTAGAAATATCCATGACGTTAAGGTGTGGCAATGGCGGTATGCATGTCTAGGATTGGATCCGAAGGGAGCTTGGTACTTAAGCAGTCCGATGGACTCACCACCTCTTTTCCGGTTTCCTACCTGGTGCACAGCTTCCATTCACTTTAACCCTTAATGAATTAATCTTTTGAACATCAAGTACGATTTTCTGGACTTAGAATGGAAAAAAATTTTTAACGCTTCGATGTGGTATGCTGGATCCGGCCATAACTTCTGAGCCGGGTTTGGGGTGCTACAATTGATGTTATTGACATTGTTTATTTTAATCATTTAGCCGTTGACTAAGTAACATAGTGATCACATGATATATTTTAATTAATATAATAACAAATTTTATTTTAAAGTTTATACATCAACCTCCTTTATATTTAAAAATTATAATTTTAAAAAAAATCATAAAAACATGCAAAACTGTAAAAAAAATACATAAAAAATAAATTATTAAAATTATTAAAAAAAAACAGTAGCCCACAACAACCACAACCACAACCACAACCTCATCAACATAAACATTACAGCAAGTATAAAAAATAAAATGTGATGTTTCCCCACCACCACACATGGATGCATCTCCACCGTCTCTTGGCTTCCCTCTCGACACTGCTCTCCTCTAAACCATCATTTTCAACTTGAGTGAAAATTACACGGGGTCGGCCTTGCATTGTTTCCTATCAACGGAAGTACTACCAAGTTAGTGTTCCTCTAAATATAAAAAACTCATTGACATAAAAAAAACAGAGAAAAGTATTGGGGGACAAGTGGATGACAGTGAGTGACATTGTTTGATTTAGAGTCCCATGATTGTTGTATGTTTGATCCCGATCCTCAACTTTGATTGAAACTATTTTGTAATATCAGAAAAAATAAATATTGAGATGAAAAATACTTAATTTTTTCTTTCTTAGCTATAAAATTTTTATTTCTAGTTTTGGTGAGATGACTTTGGTTCTAATCTCTTACTTGTTATGCAGGGCTGAGTCGTAGTTGGTTTAATGGACTTACATTGAAAACTTGAATCGAAAAGAATGACCACCATTGTGAACAAGTAATACAAACTTTCTCATATTAATGCATATCAAATTAAACTTTTTGTGTGGACCATTTATGATTGAACCAAATATTGGAATATTTTCCCACCTCTGCCGTGGATTAATACTATGGATTTCCGTGGATTAATATTGGATTTCTGTCTATGGTTTTAAAATTTGAGATGTTTATTTTACAAATAATTGAGTTCCCTTCTTCTTCATTGCTGGGTTTTTTATCCGATTGGGACAGAGTTAAATATGGTGGTGATCCTGATTTGAAGAAGTTGTATCATCATTATTCCTCACTTGCTGCTGTTAGCTGGACGAAATTTCTCTTAATTAATCTTTTTCTTATTAAATTGAGATTTGTTCCAGAATGCCTTCAAAATTTAAGCCACTCTTTTTTACACTTGAACCTCTATATGCATAAATTTCACTATAAAAGTCGAGGAACATTGTTCGTTAAAAGATTATCGGATGAACAACTATTGATTTGAAGGGTCAATTCTACAACCTTTGGCTAATTGCAAGAATTTGAAGACTCTACATCTGGGAAACAATTACCTGAAAATGATACATTTCTGAATTGGTTAGGAAATTAATCTGTAGAATCAGCAAATTCTTGTCATGAGGTCGAATAGATTTCAAGATCACATTGGGAATCCTGAAATATAATCTTCATCCTCTCATTTGCAGATCATCGATCTAATTTCAAACAAATTTCAGAAATTGTAACTGAATATTTTTTATCCAATTAAATGAAAAAATATATATGGCCATGATGATGTGTATAAATTCACAAAAGATTTACATTGACCTAACCCAAGTAATTCTTTTTTGAGTTTATCACTTAATAAACTCCTTAGATTTCAAGGTTGTTGAAATGTTAATGGGTGTTGAATTAAGCAAAAATAATATTTCTATGCCTAAATAATAAATAAATAGTAGTCTAGGAAGTAGTATCAATTCCAAAAAATTTAAATATTTAAAATTGTTGCTTAATTTAATCATGTTGCGTGTTTAAGCAACTGTCGTGTGACGACATATGATGATATGTGCAAAAATAAAGTGAATGATTTAAATCTAATAAAATAAGAATAATAGTAAAGATAAGCAGAAGCAAAGTTTAATTAAATAAACTAGTATATGAAATTTCAACTTTAGGCTCAATTTTGCTCTGATTTCTAATTGATCTTTAATAACAAATTTTCTCCTTCAATCGATAAGTTAGTTATAGTGATCAAGAATACTTCAGACCGCCAACCCACCCGTGTGTAAATTAATTATGGGAACGCCTAACAATTAACCTTTACCAAACGAATAATTGCGAAACATGCCTCTACAATTTAGATCTTAATAGACTTACGAACTAGAAGGGTTCAACTCGAACCAATAGCCTCAACCACATGAGTCGTTTAAATGTGAGATCACAGTGTTTATCTCCTAAATTGAAAAAACACCATATACTGAATTGAAGGTTTTTAAATGCGATTTCATATCTCACCGCTCTCTACTGAAGTATTTATTAACTTAAAAGCTAGATGGAAATGTAGCTACTACATGAATTTAGGCATATATTAATGGAGGTTTTTAATAAAGATTAAATGGAAAAAAATATAAAGGAAAGGAAAGGTGGGAGGTGCGATGGCGCAAAGTGAAAAAGAAAGAAAGAATTGAAACAGGATAAACAATTCAATTAGCAATTGGATTCTGAAAAACATAAGTTGCCTTTTGCCTGCGCATATGCTGAGCAATAAATAAAAGAAATCAAAAACTAACTCTATTCCTACTTCAACTCTTTAGTCTAATCTAATATTAAAGAGTTATCTAAAATAACTTAAAAGGATATAATATTATCCTAATCAAGAAATTTAAAAGTAATATTTTTACAAATAAATTTCCAAAATAAAGTTGTCAAATTTCTATTATGGTCCTTCAACTGATTCTTTGGTCCAAACTTTTATGACAGCCCAATTTTTATTTTTATTTTTTACTTCACAACCTTAGTTGTACACCTAATAAAAACCAAATAATAAACTCAAAATTAGTGATATTTCATTTAATAATTAATCAAAGTTAAGTATAATAAATATGTAAATTGGTTTACTATCAAATGTTATTTCAAATTAGTTAAATAAATTCATAATTACTTGTGATTTTATTTTCAAATAAAATCTTTTGGTTTATTAGGAATTGATTATAAATAAGAAAAGCAAAATTTTACATAGGTTACCCTGCAAATAAAAGATGATACCTAACTATTCTTCAATAAAAACACTTTTCTTGAATCTTATATGTTGGCCTAATGATTAAGGTGTCACACCCAAATGTGCCCTAGGTTCAAGTTGTGTTAATCACCTTCCTGTTAAGATTTTGCCCTCTTATAATTCAAAAAATAAAAATAAAAACACTTTTATTAAAGCATATATAGATTTGTTTGTATTCAATTTCTTTTGTGATGTGCAAAGCTGACATGATTGTCCAATAATGAATTTTGTAAGTGAAGGTTTTTGTAATTTGTATTAACGCATGGGTTGAATAAATACCGACAAGGAATCTTAAACCCTCTCTCTTTCTATCTTTGTGTTCCTCTCATTTTCTTAGGCGTGCTATTTTGATGTATTGTTTGGGTCTGTTTTGCCTTGGGTTGACCTGTTTTGTTCTATTCCTGTGATGTTAATACTTGGATTCTAAAGGTTTAGGCACAGCATAAATACTTTGACTGGTAATTTGAGTAAGAAATGCATACAATAAATGGTACGGAAGGAAAGCCAAAAAGAAAACGCAAGGCTTAGCCCCAACTGAAATGGGAAAACTCTGCTGACCTCTGATTGCTTCAATGGTCCCATACATCCTCCAAAGGAGGCAAGTTTTAATAAGTTATTTAATAAAGCAAGTGAAGAAAAAAATAACAGCAGAAAGAACAACTCCTTTTTAAGCCCAACCATCCGCACACCATTTGCTTCTCTGTTCAATTTTCAGCCTATACATGAACTGATGCTATCTAAAATCTACCATTACCCAACCACATCTTTATTAACTTTTTACATTTATTCTCTATATTCAAAACCAAGCAATACATTCATTGCTTATTCCTTTTCTTAAATATCATTTTATTTAATGTCATTAGACATTACTCTATTCTTTTTTCTTGTGATAAAAATTATTAAACAAAAAATGTCATGCTGTATAATAAGATAAAAAAATGTCATCCAAAAATTGAGATGAAACTGAGGGACCTTAATAGAAAAACAGCAAACACAAGGCTGCTGTTTAATAAGATCAAACAGAATACATGTTGACATATTTAATCCCCAAAACACAAAAATTTAAATTATTCATTCCCAAAACATAATACACACAAAGCCCTTTTTTTATATATTCAAATCCAAATCTCTGATGCAACAAATTAAACTCACAAAGATGAATATATATTGTATCGAACTAAATCTGATTCCAAGTTAAAAACAAATAAAGAATGTATTGTATAAAATCACGATTCAGATTCAATTAAAAAATCTTTGATTCTTCACAAACTCTTTTTCTGGGAGCAATTAAATTTCCTTGGAGTATCCATTCATTATTGCAAATCTTATTATTATTATTTGGCGAAGACACATTAATTTTATTAAAAAGATAGGGAAATAAACAGAAAGTGTGGATTAAGACGGCCATTTCAAGCTAATGCACCAGAGAAAAATAGAAAAGGGAACGCTACCATGAGAGAGGACCTTGGAAAACATAATACAAGCAACACAACATACAATAAAACACCTAGGCAGCACAGTTATAAAACAGCTACAGTAAAATGCCCACCTACCACCAAGCACTGAAGTTTTCTGCTGTGTCCATAGCTTGTTTTTCAAAAGAAATAAATCCGCTAAAGAATTCGCCTCTCTACCTTTTTGAAAATCTTTGTTGAATTCGCTCCACGATCTTAATCAACCACCATGGTTTTTCAGTTGTGAATACAATGTATCCCATGCTCAATCCCAACACCAACCCACATCCGTACCCCATCAATATAGAAAATTTCCAATTCATTTCATCATCATCATCATCACTATCGAATCTGGCAGGAGTTTTCCCATCATTATCACAGCTTTTTGATAATGGCAAACCGCATAAACCCAAATTTCCCGTATAGGAATCACTGGTGAAAGTGTCAAATTGTTTGCCTTGAGGAATGTGTCCTTTGAGATTATTCTGAGAAAGGTTTAACACCTCTAAGAATCCAAGATTTGTTAACTCTGTTGGAATTCTCCCTTGGAGCTTGTTTGATGAGAGATCTAATGATTCAAGCTCTGTTAAATGACCTAATGATGATGGGATGGGACCTGTTAAGCAGTTATGAGAAAGGTTTAGGACGATAAGTGAATGAAGCTTTTTAGGAATTTTTCCGAAGAACTGATTGTTCAAAAAGTCAACTACCATCCAGCTGATTAATATTGATTGAAACTCTATTACCAACCCTTTTGCTGTAAAAGATAAACCTTGCACATCATAATACCCCTGTCCATAAGTCGATTCCTCCATCATGTACTCTGGTTTATCTTTCTTTTTATGCTCTTCTCTAATAGAACGCAAAACTTCAAAAAATTTGGTAGGTAAGCAAGCAGCCATTGAAGTTATTGTGGGAAAGATCAATGACACGTAAACGAGTGAAGGAAGCTGTAATATTATAGTTATCCACTTGACCATAAAATCCATTTGATCTCAAAATAAGAACTTGTAAATGATCCAAACTTCCTAACCAACTTGGGAAAGTGTCATTTAAGTAGTTGTTCCCAACATTGAGAAGGTTCAAATCTTTGCAATTACCCAATGATCGTGGCATAGACCCTTCTACTTGGTTGTCGTTGATTTGAAAACTTTGTAATGTGCAACCTCTTGCAAAATTTTCTCGTAAAAAAGACCTCCAGTTTCCAATGCAATTTGGAATTATTCCACCCAAATTATTCTTATATAAATGGAGAACTATAAGGGAACTCAAATTACATATTGAAGAAGGGATTTCTCCAATTAAATTATTATCCGCAACATCATACCACTTCAATGAAAATGGTGGAGCTGGAATTTGCCCTAACAGAAAAACCGAATAGAATTATAACTTAGAATTAGTAGTTTGAATATTTCTTTAAAATGGAATACGTAAATAAATTGTATTCGTTTACTTCGCAACATCTAACCTTTTAGATGCATTCTATGATTGTAAAATATTGAAAGAAACCTGCTATTACCATTAAGACGTGTACTTCAAGTAACTTTTATTTCAATTGCTTAAAAATGGCTTTAAGAGATTGCATAAATGTAATAATAAAAATGAGAAAGAAAAAAAATGGAATTATACCTCTCAAATTGTTGTGCTCAAGACGAAGGTATGTGAGAGAAGTCAAGTTTCCAACCGGAGGAATTAGACCTGACACAATTAAATAAGTTGTAATTCAAATTATTGAATTTCTTTTTTCTTTTATCAATATTTCCTACATTTTCTAATGTAAAAGTAATTAAAAATATCTCCTTAAAAAATAAAGTATCAAACGTGTAATTAATTTTTAAATCTAAAGGTATTATATTAATAAACTAAAAGACTATAAAACTAATTAATAATGTATAACAAAGTTCTACTATTAAAGGGATTCAATAAATGCTACAATAAAAAGGAAAAGAAATTATATTATTCCTATTAATTTGTTACTTGAAAGATCAATGAGAAGCAGAGAAGTCAGGTTTGTAATAACGAGTGGATTTTCACTTGAAATATATAATTAAATTCGTCAAAAACAGCTTGGTTGGTGGTAGAAGTCTTATACTCTGTTCCCCTCATATTCAAAAATATAAGGAGACTGGTTGAGCAAAAATTAATTAAACAAACAAATCAAAAAGTTAGAAATAGGTAGCTATAAGTCTAATGTCAATTCATGGATGTAACAGCCTAGTTTTAGATAAATCGGAGCAGTAGTTTCGGAACCACAAATTCGAGGTCGTAAAATTATTTTAATATTATTTTTAGTGTTTACAGCATGATATTATACATGTGTGAAAATTTTGTTAATTAATTTTATCGTTTGAGTGGTTAATTTGACAAAAGGACTAAATCGCATAGGATGCAAAATTTATGTTCTCTTTGTTTAAGTGCTTAATTGCTATGATTTATTAAATGTGAGGTACTTATGATATGATTTGACCATGATTAGTGAAATTTGACATAAATGGCCAACCATTAATCTAATTTACAATGTTTTCATTAAGGGAAAATGGTAAAATGTGAATTAAGGTTATATTAAATAAAATAAACAAAAATTAAATGTTTTCATCTTCATCTTTTGTCGAAATTGAAGAAGAAAATAGAGTTTATGAGCATTCTAGGGTTCGGCCCTTGTTAATCTTGATTAAGGTAAGAATTTAGCTCGATTTTTAATGATTTTCATGTTTTTTGAGATCGTTGCATCTAGTACTGGCTAGCCCGTGCCTCAATTTTTGAAATTGTTGATGGTTTTGTGATGTGCCATTGTTTAATCTATGTGTTTTATAATGGTTTATGATTAAATATGGAAGATAAATGTTAGATTTAAATGTTTGGTAAAATGATTTTTATGAAATTATGAAAAAGGGGATTAAATTGTGAAATTTGTTAATTGAGGGGATGAAATGTGGAATAAAGCTAGGGACCCATATAGAATTTGGCCAAGCATGGGTTTTGTTAAATTTTGTGTAATTTGTGTTTTATAAAATAAGTACTAAATTGTGAAATGTGAAACTTTAGGGGCTAATGTGTAAGATGCCCAAATTGTATGATTTGGATGAAATTGAATGAATAGGTAATCAAATGAGTTAATTTTTATTACATATAGATCAAGAAAAGTGAAACTTAGATCTTGATCGAGGAAAAAGCAAAGTTCTTAACTAATCAATCGATTTAGCCGTTTTTGCATTTGAGGTAAGTTCGTAGGTAATACATATTATTTTAGCAATGTTTACATGCTTTGAAATGAATGGAAATGTTAATAAGTAATATAAATGAGTTTCGATGACGATTTGATGATATGAGGCACTTAGTGTACGAGATTAAAATAACTTCGGATGAATAATTGGTACTAAGTGTGCAAGACTGAGTTAGCCTTGGTTAAAAGTGATGGCACTAGATGTGCGAGACTGAGCCAGCTAAGGTTTAATGAGATGGCACTAAGTGTGCGACATTGTTACAGTTTCAGCTATTCGTTTGGCAGTAAGTGTGCGAGTCCATTGAGTATCTAAAGATTTCGAATGATTTAACTATTGAGCAAAGAGATGAATAGGTAAGAGATAATTACGTGGAAGTACAAGTATGTACTAACCCTATGTGGTTGTTGATACTATGTGTATGAAACTTGATAAAATTGTATGAAAATAAGTATTGATCATGAGTAAAAAGAGTGAGTAAAGTTTTGAGTTGTACTAGGGTTGTTAAATGGATTGAATCGTGTTTTAATTTAATTGATGAGTTAATTGTATTATTGTATGAACTTACTAAGATTTAAAGCTTACAGTGTGTAAATTTCCCTGTTTTACAGTAAATTAAAGTTAGCTCAGACTCGGGGATTGTCAGGAAACGTCATCACATTATCGAACATCTTATTGGTACTTTTGGAAGCTTTGTAAATATGGTATATGGCATTTATAGGCTAGTGTCACTATAGTATATTTTGAGTTATGGACTAAGCCATGTGAGTTGGCTTAAGAATGAAATTGTTGATGGAATTGTATTTGGTTTATGGTATGAGTTAAGATATGGTATGTGATGTATTTATGTTATGCCTTGTGAATTTGGCAAATTTGGGTGGTTGCTTTGATGGTTATATGGTGGATTATATGGTGAAATGTTGATAGTGTTTTGTGGTTGAGAAATGGCATATTATAGTATGATTTAGGAGGTTGAATTGGTTATTTGAATGGTGAGTAAATGCTTACTAGGACTAGTTGGTATGGATGATTTTTGATATATGAATTTGGCATGTTCAGGTTAGACAAATGTATAAGATATGGTTTGATGAAATGGAAAAGTTGGTATGGTATGTTTAATGCATAAAATGGTATTGATTTGGTTGTATATTAGTATGTGAAATGGTGTTATTTGAGCTTTTGTAGGTGAATGAAATTGGGTGAGCAAATGTGGTTTAAAATAAACCTATTTTTCGTCCATACGACTGAGCACACGGGCGTATGGCTTGACCGTGTGTGACACATGGCTTTAGTACACGACCGTGTGTCCCCTGAAGCTTAATTAAGAAACAAACAGTGAGTTACACGGCCTAGACACACGGGCGTGTGTCATGTGACCCAAGTTAGTATGTATGCCCTGTTTTCACACAACCTGTGACACGGGCGTGTCTGGTGGTCGTGTGAGACACACAGCTTTTTCACACGGGTGTGTGATGTCTGTAAGTTAGAAAATTTTTCCAAGTATTGAAAATTTTTGTATGTGATCAGTTTAGTCTTAAACCATTTTTAAGCATGTTTTAAGGTTCCATGGACCTTTATAAGGGACATTGTGAATATGAATAAATGTTATTTGATTGTAAATGTTTATTATATGTGAAATTTTGTATAATGATGTGAATGGTTCGATAATGCCTCTTAACCCTAGTTTGACGATAGATCCGGGTTAGGGGTGTTACATTTTATTGGTATCAGAGCTACGGTTTAGTCGATTCTAGGACTAACATAGTGTGTGAGAGTCTAGTTATACATGCCATATATATAAACTGCGATAGTGTGATGATTCCTGATAGTTAAAATATGTTTTCGTATAGTAATGGATCTCGAACGAGCTCTAGCAGATGATATAGAAAGTAATGCGTCTGCTCCCGCTCAAGGGGCAGCGCCAACTGATTCTAGGCCGATAACGAACAGCCACGAGGGAGAGGTTAAGCAAGGCTTCTTCTAAATAGTGGATAAGTGGTTCACAGAGTACATTAGAACTAATTCGGCTGCTCAACAACCTCCACTCCCCGCCTAATCCTCCACACTTACCTGTGATGCCTCAAGTTGTTGATCTGATACATTTGAATAAACCTCTAGTTAATAAAATTCAAAAATATAGGGCTAAAGAGTTCAAGGCTACTGATGATGATGATACTGAACGAGCTGAATTCTGGCTTGAAAACACGATCAGGGTATTTGATGAGTTGTCGTGTACACTCGAGGCATGTATTAAATGTGCGGTTTCACTCTTGAGAGATACTGCGTACTAGTGGTGGAACACATTAATATTTGTGGTTCTGGGAGAACGGGTTACCTGAGAGTTCTTTCAAACAGAGTTCAGAAAGAAATATATTAGCCAGAGGTTTATTGATCAAAAATGGAAAGAGTTCCTTGAGTTGAAACAGGGTCGCATGACTGTGACAGTATGAATATGAGTTCGTGAGGTTGAGTAAATATGCATGAGAATATGTATCAACCAAAGCTAATATGTGTAAATGATTTGTTAAGTGATTGAATGAAGATATCAAAATTTTGGTCGGAATTCTTGATCAGACCAAATTCGTTGTTTTAGTTGAAAGTGTCTGTAAAGGCGAAGAGCTCAGTAAAAAGAAAAGAAAAGTAGATTCTGATGCTAGAGATTCGAGAAAAAGATTGATGAATAAACCAAATCAATCTTCGTCAAAGAAATCCAAAGATGCATACAATCATTCAAATGCTTCAGCCGATTATTCAAATAGAGATCGTGTGAAACAATACTCCCATCCTAAGGCTCAAGTTACCATGGAATCAAGTATTGCTACTGTCAGAAACAATAAACTCGAGTGTCAACAGTGTAGAAGACGACACTTTGATAAATGTTGGGGCAAGTATAACATTAGAGTCTGTTACAAATGCGGTTTACGAGACCATTTCATTCGAGATTCTCCTAAATTGGCTTAGAAAGATAATTTTCAAAATGCAAGATCGAGGAATACATCGGCCACCAGAGGGAGACCACCTCGAAGTGCTAGAAACGTGAGTGGTAGTACAGCTGTGAGATATGAGGCCATAGCACCTGCTAGAGCCTACACTATTCGTGCTGGCGAAGAAGTGTCATCTCCAGATGTTATTACCGATACTTTCACTCTTTATGATACTAATGTAATTGTATTGATAGATCTAGGATCAACTCATTCCTATATATGCATGAATTAGTATCCAGTAAGACTTTTCCTGTACTCTGTTGAATTTGTGATTAGAGTATTGAACCCCTTAGGTAAGTGTGTTTTGGTTGATAAAGTGTGTAAGAACTATTCATTGATGATTCGGGATTCTTATTTTCTGGCCGATCTGACGTTGTTGCCATTTGATGAATTTGATATAATTCTGGGTATGGATTGGTTAACGCTGCATGATGCTATAGTAAACTGCAAACGAAAGACGATTGATTTGAGGTGTCAAAATAATAAGATTATTCAAATTAAGTCAGATGATTTGAATGGCTAACCAGCAGTGATTTCATCGATATCAGCTCAAAAATATGTGAAAAAGGGTTACGAAGCTTATTTTGCTTATGTGTTTGATAAGAAAGTGACGGAAAAGAAGATTGAATCAGTACTAGTTGTATGTGAATATCTGGATGTGTTTCCTAAAGAGTTACCGGAATTACCACCGATTTGGGAAGTTGAATTTAGTATTGAGTTAGTGCCGAGAATAACTCCGATATCGATAGCTCCGTACAAAATGGCTCCGACTAAATTGAAATAATTGAAATCTCAGTTGGAAGAATTGACAAATAGAGGTTTCACTTGACTGACTTTTTCTCCCTAGGGTATACTGGCTTTATTCTTGAAAAAGAAAGACGGGACTATGAGAATGTGCATTGACTATCGGTAGCTCAATAAAGTGACTATTAAGAGTAAATATCCTCTGTCGCAGATAGATGATTTATTTGATTAGTTGAAAGGGGGCAATAATGTTTTAAAAGATAGATATGAGATCGGGTTATTATCAGTTGCGAGTTAAAGACGCCAATGTGCCGAAAACTACTTTTCGAAAGAGGTACGGACATTATGAATTTTTGGTTATGCCTTTCCGACTAACGAATGCTCCTGCAGTCTTTATGGATTTGATGAACTAGATTTTCAGACCGTACCTAAATTGATTTGTTGTGGTATTCATTGATGACATATTAATTTATTCACATGATGAATCTGAGCATACCGAGCATCTGAGGATTGTGCTACAGACTCTGTGAGATAAGCAGCTATTTGTAAAGTTCAGAAAATGTGAATTCTGGTTGCGAGAAGTTGGTTTTCTAAGGCATATAGTGTCAGCATCGAGTATACGAGTTGATCCGAGTAAGATTTCTGCAATAATAGATTGGAAACCTCTAAGAGATATATCTAAAGTTCGTTGCTTTCTGGGACTAGCCAGTTATTATAAAAGATTTGTAAAAGGATTTTCGATGATTGCAACTCCGATGATGAGATTGCTTCAGAAAAACATTAAGTTTGAATGGTCCGATAAATGTCAGAAAAGTTTTGATCAGTTAAAAGCTCTATTGACTAAAGCTCCAGTGTTAATTCAGCCGGAATCGGGTAAAGAATTTGTGATTTATAGTAATGCATTGTTGAATAGTTTGGGCTGCGTTTTAATGCAGGAAGGCAAAGTTATAGCTTATGCCTCAAGACAATTGAAGCCGCATAAAAAGAATTACCTGACACATGATTTAGAGTTAGCAGCCATTGTGTTTGCATTGAAGATTTGGCTTCATTAGTTGTTCGGTGAAAAATTTCATGTTTATTCTGATCATAAAAGTCAGAAATACATAATGACTCAGAAAGATCTAAATTTACGACAACGGAGATGGATTGAGTTGCTAAAGGACTATGAGTTAGTGATCGACTATCATCTGGGAAAAACAAATGTTGTTGCTGACGCTTTGAGCCGAAAATCATTATTTGCTTTGCGTGTGATGAATGCTCAGTTAGCTCTACTTGACGATGGTTTGATTGTAGCTGAGTTGAAAGCGAGACCGTTGTTTTTACAGCAGATTCGTGAAGCTCAGAAAGTTGATAAAGAAATGTTAGCAAAACAAGCTCAATGTGATTCGAACCTTGATTCAGAGTTACAATTTGGTGCTAATGATTGCTTGAAATTCAGAGGCCGAATATGTGTTTCGAGAAATTCAGAGTTGATTTAGATGATTTTGACTGAAGCATACAGTAGTTGTTTATCTGTTCATCTGGGAAGAACAAAAATGTATAATGACTTGAAACGGCTTTACTAGTGGTCTGGTATGAAACGTGATATCTCTGAATTTGTATCAAAATGTTTGATTTGTCAGCAAGTTAAAGCTGAGCATCAAGTGTCGTCAGGTTTATTACAGCCTATTATGATTCCCGAGTAAAAATGGGACAGAATAACGATAGATTTTGTGTTAGGGTTGCCACTATCTCCGAGGAAGAAAGATACGATTTGGGTTGTTGTTGATAGATTGACAAAATCGGCTCATTACATTCCGATACATACGGGCTATTTGCTTGACAAATTAGCTGAGTTGTATATTTCAGAGATTGTACGATTGCACGGGGTGCCACTATCTATTGTTTTGGATAGAGATCCAAGGTTTACTTCACAGTTTTTGAAGAAATTGCAAGATGCACTGGGTACAAAGCTACATTTCAGTACCGCATTTCACCTACAGACGGATGGTCAATCTGAGCTAATTATTCAGATAATCGAAGATATGTTACAATGTTACATTCTTGAGTTTGAATATACGTGGGAAAAGTATTTGCCATTGATTGAATTTGCGTATAATAGGTAAAGCCCCAAATTTTTGAGAATTTAATTGTAAGAATTTATAGTAATTAAATATCTATATTTTTTGTTCTGTTTCTTGCTTATGTGTTTGAGGTCTGGAGTTTGAGTTGTGTCGTTCAGAGTTTTATTATTTTAGAATAACCCCCATTCATGCATCACATAGCTAAGTGTAAATCTGTGTGATCCTATGTCAAGAATGAGTCTGTTGGTTCACTGGTTAAGCATTTGTTTGTATCTTGTTTGGTTTCGAGTTTGAATCTTTGAATATACGATAGTTCATTCAAGTTCGAATTTTGGAATATATTATAGTTCACTAAGTGTTGGAAGTTGATTGGAAGTTAATAGAATTTTAAAGTATCATTTTCTTCTTCATTTTTTTCTTGTGTCTTGTTCATCTTTTTTTCCCTTTTTCTTTCCAATAATTTTACTTTCCTTTTTCTTCATTTTGATTGTGGTCATAAGTGGATACGATCTAATAGAGATTATACACTGTAAATCGCATCAATCGAAATGCTAGCGAGTAAGCCAATCAGTTGTTTGCACGGTTTTCCTTTTGTTCTTCATAAGTGGCTCTAAGTTAAGTATTATGATTCCATGTGAATCGCTGATAGAGGATTGTTGATTTTCTATTTAGGCAGAAATATTGGAAGTGGTGAACAAGACACCAATTACAACTATTGCCGTTGAATTTTCGGTAAGAATTAAGTTAATTGAAATTTTAGTGTCGAAACTTTCGACTTGAGTTTAGGACTGTAATTGGGAATGGTTGTCGATAAAATGACTTAATTGTGTAATTGAATGCTTGTTTTAGGCTTCTAAGATCCTCCTTGTTGTTGTTGCTTCGAAATCTCTTCAAGTGCGTGCCAAAAATCTTAATTTTTGTGAGTTTTGATTACCGAAAATAGTGGCTATTGACGCCACATGGCTAGGCACATTAGAGTGTGTCCAAGTTGAGTGAGCCATACGATCGTGTTCCAGGCCATGTGGTTGATCGTGTAACTCACTATTCATCGATTTAAGGTCATACAGGCAAAGGACACAAGTATGTGTCCAGGCCATATTAGTGTAGGGTACACACGAGCGTATGTCTAGGCTGTGTAACTCACTGTTCATCGTCTTGGTGTCATATGAGCATCTTCAAGTAGTCTTTCAGTTACTTCAAGAGAAACAGTTCTACGCTAAGTTGAGCAAGTGTGAATTCTGGTTGCCGAAAGTAACTTTTTTGGGCCATGTGGTTTTTGCGGAGGAGATCCAAGTGGATCCTAAAAATATTGAGGTTATATTTAATTGGAAACAGGCTAAGAATGTTTTAGAGATTTACAGTTTTCTAGGTCTTGTGGGTTATCATCGGAAGTTTGTTGAAGGGTTCTCGTTAATTACAGCTTCTCTGACTAAGGGTTTACACAAGAATGCTCTTTTTGTTTGGACTGATGAGCAACAATCAAGCTTTAAGAAGCTCAAGTTTGTTTTGACTCAAGCTTCTATTCTGATATAGCCTGAGTTTGGTAAGGAGTTCATGGTTTCTAGTGATGCGTCAAATGTCAGTTTAGGGTGTGTTCTGATGCAAGATGGTAAGGTTGTGGCTTATGCGTCCCGACAGCTTAAGTCACATGAGGAAAATTATCTAACGTACGATCTCGAGTTGGCTTTCATGGTTTTTACCTTAAAGATTTGGAGGCACTATCTGTATGGTGAGAGTTGTGTCATCTACACCAATCACAAAAGCGTTAAGTACCTCTTTACTCAAAAGGAGTTGAACCTTAGGCACTATAGATGGATTGAGTTGCTTAAGGATTACAATTGCAGAATAGAGTATCACTCTGATAAGGCCAATGTGGTAGCCGATGCTCTTAGTCTTAGAGTAATGTCTAGTCTGAAGGCGATGTTGCTCGCCTAAGTTTATTTGAGGATGAGAGTCTGCTACCCGAGTTACAATTTAAGACGACTTGGATTGATCAAATTCGGAATAAGCAATTGAAAGATGGTTCTCTAGTTCTGCGTTCCATCAAGGAGAGAGTGGTAATATGTCTAATTTTAGGCTGAATAGTGATAGGGTTTTGTGCCTTCAAGGATGATTTTGTGTACTAAACGACTTTGATTTGAGATAGTTGATTCTGAGGGAAGCATATAGTAACCCTTATGCTATGCATCCTGGTGGAAATAAGATGTATCGGGATTTTCGTGAACTATATTGGTGGTCGGGTTTAAAACGAGAGGTAACTGATTTTGTTTCTCATTGTCTAACGTGTTAGCAAATTAAGGCTAAGTACCAGTTGCCTTTGGGTTTGCTCTAACCTGTTAAGATTCCTTTATGGAAATAGGAACATGTGACTATGGACTTTATTAGTGGTTGCCTTTAACACCGACTAAGAAGGATTCTGTATGGGTTATCGTGGATCGGTTGACCAAGTCTGGCCATTTCATTCCAGTTTGGATAGATTATTCACTGCAGAAGTTGGCCAAGCTCTACATTTCTGAGATTGTGAGACTTCACAGGGTTCTGGTTTCAATAATTTTTTATATGGATCCTTGCTTCACTTCTTGATTTTGGAAAAACTTCAGTACTGCGTTCTATCCTCAGACCGATAGTCAATCTGAGAGGGTGATTCAGATACTAGAGGATATGCTTCGAAGTTGTGTAATTGATTTCCAGGGAAGTTGGGAGGATTTTCTTCTGTTAGCTGAGTTTGACTACAATAATAGTTTTCAATCTAGCATTTAGATGGCACCTTAAGAGGCTCTATATGGTCGTAAGTGTTGTACTCCGCTGTGTTGGACTAAGTTGGGTGAATGACGGGTTTTGGGTCCTGAGTTGGTTTCCATGACTGAAGACAAAGTCAGATTAATTTGGGATCATCTTAAGGCAGCTCCTGATAGACAGAAGTCCTATGCAGATCTGAAAAGGAGGGATATTGAGTACTTTGTGCTTGATTTTGTTTTCCTTAAGGAGTTTCCATGGAAGAAGGTCCTACGGTTCGGACGTAAGGGCAAGTTAAGCCCTAGGTTCATTAGGTTGTATCAGATTTTGAAGCGTGTGAGACCGCTTGCTTATTAATTGGAGTTACCTCCAGAGTTAGACCGTATCCATGACATATTTTTCATCTCTATGTTGAGGCGGTATCGGTCTGACTCATCTCACGTTGTTTCTGTTGAAGAGATTAAGGTTAGACCAGATTTAACATTTGAAGAGGAGCCTGTTTAGATTCTAGATCGTGATGTAAAAATTTTGAGGAGAAAGTCTATTCCATTAGTTAAGGTTCTGTGGCGGAATCATAGCACAGAAGAAGCCACATGAGAACTTGAGGACTCGATTCGTCAGTAGTATCCTCATATGTTCAGATTAGATAAATTTCGAGGCTGAAATTTTTTTTAGGGGGTAGAATTGTAACGCCTTGATTTATTTAATTTTGTTAAAAAAAATAATATATTTTAGATTTTATGTGGATTCTTTTAAGTTCAATATTCAAATTATTCAGATTTCCAGCATTAAAGTTCTATAGTTTGTAATTCAAACTATTGCTCTCTTTTTACTTGTACCAATATTTCCTATATTTTTCTTATGTTAAAATAGTTAAAGTATTAAATGTATAATTAATTTTTTAAGTCAAAAGCTAATTAATAATATATAACAACTAAAAGGGATTGCATAAATGTAACAGCAAAAAAAAAAAATGATATTATACTTGATAAGTTGTTATTAGAAAGACCAATAGCTTCGAGAGTGGTCAAGTTTCCAATAGTTGATGGGATTTCACCAAAAAATATAAATAAATTAGTCAAAATAGCTTGGTGCTAGAATTATGCTATCTTTGTGTGTGTACTTTTTTAAATTTATGTTTAATGTGAATAGCTAACTTAGAAGTAACCCAAGATATAGAGAAATTTTAATAAATACTCGAACACAGTTAAACTTTTGACAATTTGTAACTCAAATTTGTTTCTTATACTAAAAATAGTTGCCCTATTTTTAAGCTAAAAGTAAAATATTAAGAAACTAAAAAGATTGTAAAGCTAATTAATAATATGGAACAACTAAAAGGAATTACATAAATGTAACAACAAAGGAGAAGAAATTTTTGATGAAAAAATGATATTATATTTGTTAAGTAGTTATTGGAAAGAATAATGTACTTGAGAGAAATAAGATTTCTAAAATAGATGAAAAACATATAACTAATAATTTATATATTCTATTTCTCTCATACCATCAACTATGGCAGACCAAAAATTAATTAAGGCAAATCAAGTGGATAGCAATAGTTTAGTACGTTACAAGTTTGATGTTAATTTAATACTTTTTTAAAAAAATTGTTTCCAAAAGGCTAAGAAATACGTCCAAATTATAATTTAATCTAATAAGAAATGAGTAAAATAATTGAAAGATTAATATGACATCTACCAAGTTCAATTGGAGGAGATGCCTTGTATTAAGCATTAGAGCAGATGGCTCCTAGATAAGAGATACATATATGTGATTGAATGAAAAATCAAATCCTAATAGTTAAAATATCTTATATGTAATCTTGAGGCATTTGGATAACGGAGTATAGTTTAGTTATCACTACTAATAAAAAAGAGAGTTTAGGAATCAACTTGGGAAAAATGACATGGTTTAGGTATTAATTTATGAGTTAGGTATTTTTTTATAAAGTAACAAATATTTATTTGAGAGTATTTTATCATTTTATATTTTTATATAAAACATTTTATTAAAAAATATAATAATGTTTACACATAAGACACAAAAATATTCATAACTTTTTTTAATGAAACAATATTCATAACTTTAACTTTCTTTGGAAGAAAAATTGGAAATAAATAATATTTGCTATGTATACACATGAATGGAGTGTACAAAATGAATGATTAATTTATTTCGCAACATCTAACCCTTTCTTAGTTGCATGAGAATGACTATTTCGTTCTTATTGTGTTATGCAATTCTTAGCTGAAATTTTAAATTTAAAATGAAAATATAAAATTATAAATAGATATAAACTTTTATCTAAATCTTGACATGTTCTTATGAGTTAACATTTTTGAAACCTAAATTATAGCATAATGTATAGTTTTTTCTATCATTATAAATAATGTTAAATTTTGTTGAATGTAATGCTGCCAACGAGTTTAATATTTAAATAATCATATTTGATTTACTGAATTTAAGTAATTTGCAATTCAAATTATTGATATTTTTCTTATTCTTATATTTTTCTAATTTTAAAGTAGTTAAAGGATTGAATGTGTAATTAATTGTTTTAAGCCAAAAGTATTATAGTAAAAAGTTAAAAGATTGAAAAGTTATTTAGTAATATATAGCATGATTCTATTATAAGTATTATAACAGTAACAACAAAAAGGAAAATAAAGATGATATTATACCTGTTAAGTTGTTATTAACAAAACCGATGAACACGAGAGAAGTAAGGGTTCCAATAATCGACGGAATTTCACCTAAAACATATCATTAAAATTGTTAAAATTTACTAATTTTTTTAAAAAAATTCTTAAAATCGTCAAAAATCAAAGTTGATTGCGGGTTGTATTTTGTGAGGCTGTAAGAGTTGTGTGAAGAAGAGAACGAGGGAATGGCAATGGGTGGTGTTATCAATACGAGTAGGTATAAGTCTGCATATATTATCAACTATGTACTCTGTAATCAAAGTTAAGAGAAATCATGTACTCTATTTCTTTCCCATTCAATAATATCAACACATAGATAATAAGGCAAATCTAAAGGGTAGAAGAAATAGGTAGTTACAAGTCTTGTGGGATTCCAAAGGGTACAAAGTAGGTCCAAATTAAAAATCAAATCTTAGTTTAGTTTAATGTAAAATTTAACTCTTTTCTTATCACCAGATAAATTTACTTTTAGTGAAATTAGAAGTAAAAAGTTATTTTTAAGAATATTATAAAAGCAAGATATGTCATTCAGAGAAGTTTATGTAAGTATTTTTCTCGGCCAAAATAAAAAATATATATAAATATCCTAAAAGGGTAGAACTGACCAAAACGGTTAGTAAAACATGAGATGCTAAATACAGACACATGCTAAAATAGGAAAGAAAATTACAAACAAACTCCTAAACCAAATAATTGGTTGATGGCTCAATTGACATAAAACCATTAAAGATTTACACTTAACTAAGTTTCATTGTTTAAAGTCATGCTTCAATTTTTCAAACAATTATTAGTTGAAATTAAATAAGAAAAAAGTGAATGAAACAATAATGAAAATTGTTTACCTTATGAGGTTGTTGCCACCAAGAAACAAATATTGGAGCATAGTCAAATTCCCAATTTCTATAGGCAAACTTCCCTCCAAATAGTTGTTACGCAATGATAAAATCCTCAACTCTTTACACTTGAATACGCTATATGGAATTTTACCGGAAATCTGATTTGATTCTAAATTGAGGATTTGCAATTTTGAAAGGTTATCAAATATTCCTGATGGAAGATGACCTGCAATGAAAACATTGTTAGTTATAAACCACTATTTTATTAATGAGAATAAAATCAATATCATTTTCAACCATTTCAATTTTCAATTATATGCCATTTAGTATATTAATCAAACTGAACAACCATTTGAAGCTCATGAATTTTTTTTTTAGAAAAGAAAAGAAATCTCAAATCTAAAGAAGTCTTAAATTTTGTTATCAGTATATAGGTTAAAATTTATTTGTAATGTATACTCAAATAAATAATTATTATCACATTTTTGGATAAAGGTTTCATGTAAATATAATAAGCCTATCATTTAAAATCAGTTAAATAAATTTATAATTACTTTTGATTTTATATTCAAATTGAATCTTTCCGTTAATTTTAATTTAAAAGGTGAAAATTTACGTTGAGTCACCCTTACAAATAAAAAATGAATTATACTTTTATAAAAACATTTTTATGGTGTGAAAAGGACATAATTCTCTAACGGTGAATTGTATAAGTCAAGCTCCTTGTAATTCGTATTAATGCATTGATTAATATTAACAAAAAATCTTTAACCTTGTCTTTCTATCTTTGTCTCTCTCTCATTTTCCTTTGATGTGATGGATTAAACTATGTAGAATAACTAATAATTATACCAATTAATTTATTTGATATGATGGACTAAACTATGTAGAATAACTAATAAAGCACATCACTCTTGAGTTCAAATTTACACTACACTAAAAATGGTAAACATCACGAAAATACCAAAAAAAAAACTTCATGAAAAGTGATTTAGAGGTTTCATGACATTTTTGTCAAAAAGTAGGAAAATGCCATAGATGTAGCATAACTAATGTAGCGACGTAAAAATTTTTAGCTTGGTCGCTAATTGTGGAGATTGAGTAAAAACTTGACAAACTGAAATTTGATTTTAAAATAAACAGGGAGTCGCCACCGATCTTTTCCGAGGTGTGATCGGACACCTAATAAATTTATTTTTAAAACAAAAGAAGGCCAAGTTTAGGTCTACGTCAAAATTAGAGTAAAGTAGGGCCCGGGAGTCGGTTACGCGCGAGGAAGGTATTAGCACCCTCGCGACACCCAAAATTGGTATCTTATAAACACGTGTTGTCTTGATTTTCAAAAATACAAGTTCAGTCTAAGATTTAATCGTGATCTGATTGTAAAGACGAGAAATTTCAAATTTTCAATTTTTGAGGAGGATGTTCCTGTAGCACCCCAAACCCGGCCCAGAAGTTATAGCCGGATCCGGCATGCCACATCAAAAACGTTAAAAAAAATTTTCCATTCTAAGTCCAGAAAATCGTACTTGATGTTCAAAAGATTAATTCATTAAGGGTTAAAGTGAATGGAAGTCATGCACCGGTAGGAAACCGGAAAAGAGGTGGTGAGTCCATCGGATCGCTAAGTACCAAGCTCCCTTCGGATC
The DNA here is from genome assembly GCF_025698485.1 of Gossypium arboreum. NCBI lineage: Eukaryota > Viridiplantae > Streptophyta > Magnoliopsida > Malvales > Malvaceae > Gossypium > Gossypium arboreum. The sequence goes on from NC_069080.1 coordinate 129,269,445, forward strand.
CAATCCTAGACATGCATACCGCCATTGCCACACCTTAACGTCATGGATATTTCTAGGAAACCGATTCGATTAAGTCATTTTTAGGAAAAGTGATTAATTTTGGAAAATACTTTCATTGCGGAAGCTTTGCTTGTTGTCGCGTTATTTTGAAATCAGCTGTTGTTTTTGAAATCGCGCCCTAAAGCTATCCAATTTCAACAGTTAAAATAAGTATTACCTATCTTAGTAATACATATTAAAAACCATCAAAAATAAATAAGCGGCCTTATTACATTTAAAAGCCCAAAACCTCAAACGTAATTAAAAGGATGTCCAGTTCACCAGAAGAAAATCAAACTTTCAGAACGGGTGGTCACTCCGAATTCCCTCACAGCTCCAAGCCCACTATGGTTGGGGATTTCCTGCGTGGATGAAAATAAAAGGGGTGAGTTTGGGGAAACTCAGTGTGTAAGGAAAACCCATTCAAAGCCCAAGTCAGCTCAAGCCCTATTGAGCCTAAGCCCATTCAGGTAACAGTGGTACTGGGCCAGAGCCCTTTTCAGATTACAATAAACTAGGCCTTAGCCCCTTATTCAGATAACAGTATGGCCCATAGGCCCATTTCAAAATACATGCAACATCAATAACATATGCAAGCCCATTTGGGGAGACTACTCAACCCACCAACCACTACACTCCACCCGTACCAGCCATACACTCCATGTGGGAATAGCTCAACCCACCCAAATTTAACACTCCACATTCTTGACCTTCTTTGCTCAGCTTATCGATAATTGAGGCAAAGCCTCCAAGACTTGGACAAGCCACTTTCAGTACTTCCTCTGTCAATATCCCAATCCCATGCATCGAGATAATAACAACATGGCATGCAGTAAATAACAAAGATCAAACATGCATTTAGGTCAATTTAACCCTAGGGGTATTTGGTAATTTATCTACTAGGGGTAAAACCGTAAATTTTCACTTTTAAAGGTATTTCAGAATTTATCTATTTTAGGGTTTTCATGCATATTCCTACTTTTCACGTACTAATAGAATCACGCATCGAGGGTTCTTACGAATTTGGGCCCGTTGGCCCATCATTCCAATTTTGGCCCATTAAGCCCAAAAATATCGAGGGCATAGAAATCATGCACTTTGCAGTCCAAACATTGCAGCTTACCAAAAACATTAATCGATTTACCTCACGAGCATTCGTGACACTCGCAAATCTACAAAATACCGCTTTTCGGCATTTCGACTTTTCGCTTTTGCCGATCTAGACTAAGAAAGTGGGTGTTAGTTACACACATTTTGCGACGATATGTTGACGAGATCCACACACGAACCGCCTACAATTGGATTACTAACACGTTAATCTAACTATTCAAATACGAACTACGATTAATCCCTTACAATATTCGCCAACCACACCTACAGATCATAGTAAGTTTATAAGAAATCAATAAGCAACTCATTAACAAATTTTTGTCAATGTTTACCACATAATCATAATTTCACTGCAAGCTGTCTTCCTGAGCAACAGTCACTAAATCATTTATAACTGGAGCTACGAAACTCCAAATCAAGTTCTGTTAATTTTCCTAAAATAGACTCATATATCTTCTATCCATAAAATTTTCAGAATTTTGGTTTAGCCAATCAATACCAGAATTTTCTCAAAGTTTCCCATGTTTCACTGTTTGACTAATCTGACCACCCTTCATTACGAATCAAATTTCTCATTGTACAGAATTCGAAATATGTTCTTGTTTATTTCATTAGAAACTAGACTCAATAAGCTTTAATTACATAATTTATTCAGCTTCTAATTCTTCTCCCATAATTTATGGTGATTTTCCAAATTCATGTTACTGCTGCTGTCCCAAGCAGATTTATTACCAAATCACTCTTTCACACCTAACTTGCATGCTTGTTATTTAAACATGTATATCACCAATCAATCATCACATATCTATGATTTTACTTAAGTATAATCTCCATTTCATCATTTTAAAGCACAACATGTTAGCTGATTTTTCCTTTAACATCTAAGGCACATGCATGCTCATTTGTTTGGCTCAACTTCACCTATCTTCCATTTTTCATCAAAAGAACATGAAACAACAACCATTTCCTTCATTTTAATTCATGACTAAATGCTCACAACACAACTAAAAATCAAAATATACTTCAAGAGTTAAGGTAGAATCAAGAAGAACTCATGAACCTCAAATTAGAAGCAAGGTACCAAGAACTTACCTTCAATTTTCCTCCTCCTAATGACCGAATACTCAAGAGCTTTCTCCTCTCTTTTCTCTTCTCTAACTTTCAGCTATGATGAACAAAGATGGACAAAACTTTGTTCTTTTCACCCCTTTTTCTTTTAATAAAACTTCATATTTCATCCATTTAATTCTTTAATACAAAAGACATGAAATTCTTATCATGAAACATTTACCTAACCCATTATCATGGAATATTTACCTAACCTATTATCATGAAACATTTACCTAACCCATTATCATGGAACATTTACCTAACCTATTATCAATTTGTATCAATTTGTACCATAAATTATGGATATCAAGTGTACATTTTGTCTACAACAACATGATGGTTGGTCACTTCATGTAAAATGGGAGGTTTGTCATGCAAATCCTCCTATTTTGCACTCCTATTTATTTGGCCACTTCAATTTAGCCTATATCATTTTTAAACATTTTCACATAGGTCCTATTTCATAATTTCACCCCTTTTTCTTATGGAACAAAATTAACTAAAATTGTCGGGTTCTATCTTAAGTTTGGGCTTTCTAGAGGCCCACTAACATAATTAAACCTATGCCAACATTCACGGATTCCCGAAAATTGGGCGTTACAACTCTACCCTCCTTAAAGAAATTTCGTCCTCGAAATTTACCTAATCCAAACAAATGAGGGTATTGCTGTTGCATCGTCTCTTCTGGCTCCCAAACTCAGAAGTTTCCCCTTCCTTAACTTGTTGAAAACGAGCGACCAAAGACTCATCGTTCAACTGTTTTCTTTAATCTGATCCACCCAGGTTGGCCTCACTTGCAACTCACCAAGACTTCCATCATCATATGAGACTCGACGAGCAAACATTGCTCTCGGATCGAATCTGACTCTACGACTTAGAGCATCGGCTACCACATTAGCCTTGCTTGGGTGATACTCGATCGAACAATCATAATCCTTAAGCAACTCAATCCATCTCCTTTGCCTAAGGTTCAGCTCCTTCTGAGTCAACAAATACTTAAGACTCTTATGGTCAATGTATATAATACACCTTTCTCCGTACAAGTAATGTCTCCAAATCTTAAGTGCAAATATCACTGCTGCCAACTCTAAATCATGAGTCAAATAGTTTCCCTCATGAGGCTTAAGCTATCGTGATGCATATGCAACCACCTTACCCTCTTGCATTAACACGCAACTCAAACCCACGTGTGATGCATCACTGTACACAGTAAAATCATTCCCAGACTCCGACTGAATTAACACAAGTGCTTCAGTCAGAACTTTCTTCAACTTCTCAAAAGCTTCCTGCTGTTTCTTAGTCCATACAAACGGTACTCCTTTCCTTATGTGTTTTGTCAGAGGTGCTGCCATCATAGAAAAAAAAAACCTTCCACAAACCTTTTGTAGTATCCTGCCAGTCCTAGAAAACTCCGTATTTCTGACATTGACCTAGGCGGCTTCCACTCCAAAATCACTTCAATTTTCCGAGGGTCCACCTTAATCCCCTCAACAGAGACCACATGTCCTAAGAAGGTTACCTCCCTCAACCAAAGTTCAGACTTGCTGAACTTCACAAAAAGTTCCTTCTCCCTTAACACTTACAGCACTATACGGAGATGCTCATCATGTTTCGTTTCAGTTTTAGAATATACCAGGATATCGTCAATAAAGATGACTACGAACTGATCCAAAAATGGTTGGAACACACGATTCATCAGATCCATAAATGCTGCAGGAGCGTTCGTTAGTCCAAATGGCATAACCAGAAACTCGTAATGACCATACCGAGTCCTGAATGTCGTCTTTTGGATGTCTGCCTCCTTGACCCTTAACTAATGATATCCAGATCGAAGGTTGATCTTGGAAAATACAGAAGCTCCTCTAAGCTAGTCGAATAGCTCGTCAATCCTTGGCAGTGGATACTTATTCTTAATTATCAGTTTGTTCAACTGGCGATAATCAATACACATCCGTATTGTACCATCCTTCTTCTTCACGAATAGCACTGGTGCTCCCCATGGAGACACGCTTGGCCCAATGAAGCCCCTATCCAACAACTCTTGAATTTGAGCATTTAACTCTACTAATTCCTTCGGTGCCATCCTATACGGTGCGATAGACACAGACGCCATTCCAGGCAACAAGTCTATTCCAAACTCAACTTCTCGATTCGGAGGCAATCCTGGAAGCTCCTCCGAAAAAACATCTTGGAACTTCTTTATGGTCCTAACCTTATCCACTGTCAGTCCCTCCTCTTCCGACCGACTTACAAATGCCAAATAGACCTCACAACCTTTCCGAATCCACTTTTCGGCTCTTAATGCCGACACCACATTGGACAAATAATCCTTCGCTCACCTATCACCATAACCTCCTCATCCTTTGTGGTCCTTAACACCATTCGTTTAGCAAAGCACAATCCGAGTCGCTTTATGCTTAACAAGCCACCCATTCCTAAAATGAGATCAAACTCTCCGAATGGTAACTCCATCGATCTCCAGGAAAATCTTACCTTGAGTTTCTAAGGGTACATTCCTATACGCTTTGTCTACCCTAACCGAAAGTGACTCAAATGACTTAGTACAGATACCCCACTCACAATCTCCTCGAGTAGTCCAAGTTGTCCATAATCCGCTTCTGGGCCTCCAACCAATATTCGCCATATTCGGGCTATACCAGATCGCCCTAAAGATCTCCGCTCCGTTAGCCAAGTCGTTCGAAATAGATCCCCGAACTCCATTGCCGTACTTGCCTCGGCAACCCTTTCCGAACATGAAGCATTGCCTATGACAGGCATCATCCTCGGCAGCCGATCATACGGCCCATTCTCATTCGCGGTGGTGGTCGTACTACTCCAAGGGTATGTGTTCAGAAGACGAAGATCCAGCTTGAGTACTACCTCGGCCTCGACCACGGTCTCTTCCCTGAGTAGCTCTCGTACTCATATCGATTCATCTTGATTACGAATTTTTATGCATCAATTCAATATTCCAGTGTTTATTACAGATGTTTTATGAATCAGACAGTAATTCAAAGTTTGTTTTCGCAGAATCGAAGTCTAGCTACAGTTTCAGTCTCTTATCAGATTTTCTTATGGTTTCAGTATCACCCTATCTAGAGTATCCTAGCAGGATTTCAGTACATATAGATAATTCAGGAAAATATTCAGAAAAATTCAGAATACTTACAGGCTTGAGCCGGAGATTCGGAATGCCACCTCCTAAAGATCTAAATTTTGAAAATCAAGTTTTTCGCATTCTTTATAAAATTTTTGCTTTCAAAAATCTTTGTTTCTGTAAACCCATTCCACAGCCGAGTTGTTGTAACCTAGGCTCTGATACCACTAAATGTAGCACCCCAAACCCGGCCCAGACGTTATAGCCAGATCCGACATGCTACATCGAAGCGTTCAAAATAATTTCTATTGTTGATCCAGAAAAACTTACTTAGTGTTTTAAAAGATAATTTCATTATAGGTTAAAGTGAATGGAAGTCATGCACCGTAGGAAACCGGAAAAGAGGTGGTGAGTCCATCGGATCGCTTATACCAAGCTCCTTCGGATCCAATCCTAGACATGCATACCGCCATTGCCACACCTTAACGTCATGGATATTTCTAGAAACCGATTCGATTAAGTCATTTTTAGGAAAAGTGATTAATTTTGGAAAATACTTTCATTATGGAAGCTTTGCTTGTTGTCGCGTTATTTTGAAATCACCGTTGTTTTTGAAATCGCGCCTAAAGCTATCCAATTTCAACAGTTAAAATAAGTATTACCTATCTTAGTAATACATATTAAAAACCATCAAAAATAAATAAGCGGCCTTATTACATTTAAAAGCCCAAAACCTCAAACGTAATTAAAAGGATGTCCAGTTCACGAGAAGAAAATCAAACTTTCAGAACGGGTGGTCACTCCGAATTCCCTCACAGCTCCAAGCCCACTATGGTTGGGGATTTCCTGCGTGGATGAAAATAAAAGGGGTGAGTTTGGGGAAACTCAGTGTGTAAGGAAAACCCATTCAAAGCCCAAGTCACTCAAGCCCTATTGAGCCTAAGCCCATTCAGTAATAAGTGGTGCTGGGCGAGCCCTTTCAGATTACAATAAACTAGGCCTTAGCCCCTTATTCAGATAATAAAGATGGCCCATAGGCCCATTTCAAAATACATGCAACATCAGTAAACATATGCAAGCCCATTTGGGAGGCTACTCAACCCACCAACCACTACACTCCACCCGCATTCAGCCATACACTCCATGTGGGGAATAGCTCAACCCACCCAAATTTAACACTCCACAGCTTGCACTTTGCTGCTCAGCTTATCAAAGAAATTGAGGCAAAGCCTCCAAGACGTGGACAAGCCACTTTCAAGACTTCCTCCGTCAATATCCCAATCCCATGCATCGATAATAACAACATGGCATGCAAGAAATAACAAAGATCAAACATGCATTTAGGTCAATTTAACCCTAGGGTATTTGGTAATTTATCTACTAGGGTAAAACGTAAATTTTTCACTTTTAAAGGTATTTCAGTAATTTATCTATTTTAGGGTTTTCATGCATATTCCTACTTTTCACGTACTAATAGAATCACGCATCGAGGGTTCTTACCGAATTGGACCTGCTGGCCCATCATTCCAATTTTGGCCCATTAAGCCCAAAAATATCGAGGGCATAGAAATCATGCACTTTGCAGTCCAAACATTGCAGCTTACCAAAAACATTAATCGATTTACCTCACGAGCATTCGCACACTCGCAAATCTACAAAATACCGCTTTTGGCATTTCGCTTTTCGCTTTTGCCGATCTAGACTAAGAAAGTGGGTGTTAGTTACACACTGTTTATGACGATATCTTGACGAGATCCACACACGAACCGCCTACAATTGGATTACTAACATGTTAATCTAACTATTCAAATACGAACTACGATTAATCCCTTACAATATTCGCCAACCACACCTACAGATCATAGTAAGCTTATAAGAAATCAATAAGCAACTCATTAACAAATTTTGTCAATGTTTACCACATAATCATAATTTCACTGCAAGCTGTCTTCCTGAGCAACAGTCACTAAATCATTTATAACTGGAGCTACGAAACTCCAAATCAAGTTCCGTTAATTTTCCATAAAAATAGACTCATATATATTCTATCCATAAAATTTTCAGAATTTTTGGTTTAGCCAATCAATACCAGAATTTTCTCAAAGTTTCCCATGTTTCACTGTTTGACTAATCTGACCACCCTTCATTACGAATCAAATTTCTCATTGTACAGAATTCGAAATATGTTCTTGTTTATTTCATTAGAAACTAGACTCAATAAGCTTTAATTACATAATTTATTCAGCTTCTAATTCTTCTCCCATAATTTATGGTGATTTTCCAAATTCACGTTACTGCTGCTGTCCCAAGCAGATTTATTACCAAATCACTCTTTCACACCTAACTTGCATGCTTGTTATTTAAACATGTATATCACCAATCAATCATCACATATCTATGATTTTACTTAAGTATAATCTCCATTTCATCATTTTAAAGCACAACATGTTAGCTGATTTTTCCCTTTAACATCTAAGGCACATGCATGCTCATTTGTTTGGCTCAACTTCACCTATCTTCCATTTTTCATCAAAAGAACATGAAACAACAACCATTTCCTTCATTTTAATTCATGACTAAATGCTCACAACACAACTAAAAATCAAAATATACTTCAAGAGTTAAGGTAGAATCAAGAAGAACTCATGAACCTCAAATTAGAAGCAAGGTACCAAGAACTTACCTTCAATTTTCCTCCTCCTAATGATCGAATACTCAAGAGCTTTCTCCTCTCTTTTCTCTTCTCTAACTTTCAGCTAAGATGAACAAAGATGGACAAAACTTTGTTCTTTTCAACCCTTTTTCTTTTAATAAAACTTCATATTTCATCCATTTAATTCTTTAATACAAAAGACATGAAATTCTTATCATGAAACATTTACCTAACCCATTATCATGGAATATTTACCTAACCTATTATCATGAAACATTTACCTAACCCATTATCATGGAACATTTACCTAACCTATTATCAATTTGTATCAATTTGTACCATAAATTATGGATATCAAGTGTACATTTTGTCTACAACAACATGATGGTTGGTCACTTCATGTAAAATGGGAGGTTTGTCATGCAAATCCTCCTATTTTGCACTCCTATTTATTTGGCCACTTCAATTTAGCCTATATCATTTTTAAACATTTTCACATAGGTCCTATTTCATAATTTCACCCCCTTTTTCTTATGGAACAAAAATTAACTAAAATTGTCGGGTTCTATCTTAAGTTTGGGCTTTCTAGAGGCCCACTAACATAATTAAACCTATGCCAACATTCACAGGATTCCCGAAAATTGGGGCGTTACAGTTCCGCCTTTAACATAAGCCAATAAATTCCATCCAACATAGCGATGAAATTCGATGACTTAATGTTGAATCGGTACATTGCCTCGATTATTGATATTAATTGGAAAACAAGACTTTGATTTTCGAAGTAACAAAATTGAGATGAAACAGTTGACAGAGCTAGAAATATATTGAAGTGAATATAAGTGTGACAAGTATATTAAAATCAATGATGATATATGCAAATATATACATATTAAAGATAATAATAAAAAGAATCATTGATGATACTTCACAAATATATATACATATATAAAATGTAACATTAAGAACACATGTATATAATATATGAAATATATATGGATATAATATAATATTGAAATATTTACATAACTTATACATAAAAAAAACGACTAATAATGATACTACATAAGTATATACATAATATATATAAAAACATAATATAGTATTATAAATATATACATGATATATATAAAGATAATATTAAGAAGATATGTATATGTAAATAAAATATATACAAAAGAAGGTACTAATATATTTACATAGTTTACACATATTAAAAATAATAATAATATAAAAACAACTATTAACAATATTACATAAGCATACACATATATATAAAATATATATATATATAATATTATTAAAAATACAGCATAATATACATATATATACGTATAATATAGTTATATAAAAATTACATACAACGTATAGTATTAAGAATAAAAATAACATATAGGGCATTTAAAAATATGGTATTAAAACATGACTTAGTATATACATGAGAGAATATAAAAACATAGTATTCAAAATATACACATGATATAAAAGTATATTATTAAAAGATTTATACGTAATACATACATACATAATATATAAAATATATATACTATATATTAGAAACGATAAAGATATAAAAACTATTCATATACTATGTAAATACTTATACATATATATATAAATAATAATAGTGTTAGAAATATATAATATAGAAACATACATACAATAGTATAAAGGGTATATAACTAGTAATATTAAAATATGTACATAATATTATTATAAAAAATATGATATTAAAAACATATATACATAACATACATGAAAAATATATATACAATATAGTATTAGAATATTTATATAATATATACATATTAGAAATAATAATAATGTTACAAAACAATTACTAATAATACTATATAAATATATACGTATATATATATTAAAGATATATACATAATAAAACATATACTAATAATGATAATTGTAACGCCCCAATTTTCGAGAATCCTGTGAATGTTGGCATAGGTTTAATTATGTTAGTGGGCCTCTAGAAAGCCCAAACTTAAGATAGAACCCGACAATTTTAGTTAATTTTAGTTCCATAAGAAAAAGGGGGTGAAATTATGAAATAGGACCTATGTGAAAATGTTTGAAAATGCTATAGGCTAAATTGAAGTGGCCAAATAAATAGGAGTGCAAACTAGGAGGATTTGCATGACAAACCTCCCATTTTACATGAAGTGGCCAGCCATCATGTTGTTGTAGACAAAATGTACACTTGATATCCATAATTTATGGTACAAATTGATACAAATTGATAATAGGTTAGGTAAATGTTCCATGATAATGGGTTAGGTAAATGTTTCATGATAATGGGTTAGGTAAATGTTTCATGATAAGAATTTCATGTCTTTTGTATTAAAGAATTAAATGGATGAAATATGAAGTTTTATTAAAAGAAAAAAGGGTGAAAAGAACAAAGTTTTGTCCATCTTTGTTCATCATAGCTGAAGTTAGAGAAGAGAAAGGAGAGGAGAAAGCTCTTGAGTATTCGGTCATTAGGAGGAGGAAGATTGAAGGTAAGTTCTTGGTACCTTGTTTCTATTTTGAGGTTCATCAGTTCTTCTTGATTCTACCTTAACTCTTGAAGTATATTTTGATTTTTAGTTGTGTTGTGAGCATTTGGTCATGAATTAAAATGAAGGAAATGGTTGTTGTTTCATGTTCTTTTGATGATGTCGTAACCATTTTTTGAAAAAAAACGGGTATCGACTAAAAAAACGAAAACAGGAGTCGCCACCAATCTTTTTAGGTGCGATTGGATCACCTTAAGTTGATCATTTTAATAAAGGTTAAGATTTACTAAAACGATGATTTTTTTGGTCTACGAAAATCAGAGAATGAGTTCGGGAGTCGGTTACGCACGGGGAAGGATCAGCACCCTCGATACGCCCAAAATTGGTACCTAGTCGATTAATTAGTGTCTTAGTGTCGAAAATTTGAAAACTTGAAAGAATTTAAAATACGATCCCTCTTTGTAAAGAAAATGCTCAAATGTTAATGACCTTCTCGTCTCACAGTATAAAATGTCACATCCAGTAAGTTAGGACACGTCATCTTGAATTTTCGAGAGCAAGCTTGCCTTTTATATAAAAATTCGTGTATTTCAAAAGGTTATTCGTTAGTTCAGTGAACGAGGAAAATCGAAACCCAGTAAGTTAGGCACGTTTCTCAATTCCCAAACACCGAATATTGCCTTTTCTTGCAAAAATCTTATTTCGAGGTAACAAAATGCCATACCCAGTAAGTTAGGGCACAACACCTCATATCTCCGAGAATAAGCATTTTCAAAACTCATGTCGCGATTTAAAAGAGTATTCCGTTATTTAGGTTAAAGGAGAAAATCGAAACCCGTAAGTTAGAGCTCAATTATCTCGAATTACCTAATACCGAAATCGCTTTTATGAAAGAATTATTTTAATATATTGAGTAAAAACGTGATTTATAATAAAACATAAATGCTATGGTATTAATATGTATAATGACATAATGATAGATGTAATAGCGTCAAAAAACAATTATAAAAGATGAAACAATAGTGAAGCTTAGAAATATGAAAATGTAAACACATACGTGAGGAAAATGAAATAATCGAACACACAAGCAAATAAATAAATAAACGAATAAAAAATGGTAAAATAAAATGACAATGGTGATAATAATAATGATAAAAAGTATATACATATTATGTATTTAGGTACATACATAATAATGAAGCAATAAGAAATATATATAAAAATATATACATACATAATAATAGTATGATATTAAAGGATACATATCGTAGTATATAAAAATGTATACGTAATAAAATTATATAGTATGTATATGTTAGTAATAATAATTATGATGACACAAATAGTGAATGATTTAAGGTTTGAAAGAATTTACAAAGGTATAAATAAACAGATGACTTAAACGATAATAATGAGAATAACGATATATATAAGTGATACAAGTATGCTAAAATACGTATGTATATATATTTTAAATTAGTTAGCATAAAAACAATCGCGTATAGGTAATTACATATAAAAGGGTTATAATAATAAAAGTAATAGTGATAACAATGAAAGGTATAATAGTAATTATATTAAAAGTGCAAAAATAATGATAATAATAAAAACATTACATAAATATATGGGAAAATAAATATATGATAATATCGAATATATATACATAACATGTACGTGTAATACAAACAAAATATACACATAATATATTAAACATATACATGACACACGTAATATACATGATAGAACATAATATGATATTCACAATATATATAAAAAAACTATAACAAAGTGATATACATGATATAATATTAATTTACATGGGCATAATATGAAGTATAATATACAAATATATATTAAAGGTATGTATATGTGGCACAAATGTATTAACAAGACAATAAGATCAAAACTAATAATAATAATATATACGCGATATATATATTGAAGATATAAATAAACATATATTGATATTAATAGTAGATATGATGGAGGTAGAAGTAGATATAAAAAGTATATATAATGTGGTATTAATATGTGTATAATATAGTATTTAAGTGTATATATGTAAGAAATATATATATATATACATAGTGTTAGAGATATATTATATATATAGTGCTTGAAGTATATACATGAGATAGTAAAATACATAACTAGCAACGATAAAATATAATATATACATATATGTGTAAAAATATAATATATTAAAAAGGGATATATACTTGTATAAAATATAATATGGGTGAAGATAGATATAACAATAATATGATATAAAAGCATATATATGATATTGAAAGACGATATGTATATTAGGAATGATAATAATAAATATATGTAGATATAGTAATACATAATATAGTTAAAATATATATATACATATATGTTGAAAATAAATATATGGTGATATTACAGTATGTGCATAATATATATATTTAGATATCATATGTAATGTATAAAAGAATATATCTAATATTATAAAGGAGAAATATACATAACATATATACGTATACATATAAAAAAATCTAGTCATAATGTTAACATACATGTGTATTAAGAAGAATATTAATAATAAAACCATTAATAATATTTTAACATATATACATATAAGTATTAAAATACAACAGTAATAAAATATAATATTGTAAATAATATTAAAATTAAATTAGAATAATATGGAAAAGTGAAAGAGAAGGGATGAAATCGAATTAAAAACAGAATTTTGAGCCGAATTTAAAAATCATCAAAGGGGAAGGAGACTGGTTAAACACGCGAACAAACAGGAGGGACCGAAGGAGAAATAGTCCATTTTTATCAAACGACGCTGTTCAGAGGTCTATCCTTCAAGCAGTCAAGGGATTAAATTGAAACAGAATTAAAATTACGGGACCAAATTAAAGAACATGAAAAGACCTGATTAAAACCAAAAGATTACGTAAGATCGCATGCGCAATTGTCCCAAATTTCAAAACACGCGATCCTTCGTGGAGCAGTCGGGTTTGGTCGGCGCTTGAAGCGGCGCCGTTTTTGTGTTAACATGGCGGGCAAAGCAGTGCGTTTTGCCGGCCTATATAACCCAATTTTATATTATTTTTCATTTCTCCTCTCCTCTAAAAAAACTCCTAAAATCCTCCTCTCTCTCGATGCCTTGACCAAACCCGGTGAAGTGCAGTAGGTCACCATGCAGTCTTGGTCGTCGCTCCACCATGCATACAGTGGCGGAAATCGCCGTGGGTAGTTTTTTCTTCTTTTTTGTATCTTTTATTTATTTATGTTTTTAATATATGTATGTAAGTGAGAAAAAATAGCTCAAAACAAAACGAGAGTAAAGTAAAAATCACCTTAGACTTTGGTATTTTCGGTTCTCCGATTTCGATATCGGGCTATTTCTTGCTTTTTGATGTTACTAGAGTCTCTATTTTTGTTTGTACCGAATATTGTTTTCTTTTTTATTTCTCAAAGAATCCAAAAAATCCCTAAATGGTTCTCTCGATTTGGCTTTAAATAGCCACTACATTTCTTTTTAATATTTATCTATTCTTCCATTGTTGCTGCAGACAAGCGGTGGTGGAGTAGAGGCGGTGAGTGGATGGGACAAAGGGCAAGTGGCTGAACGGCTAGGGTTTTAGGTCTCCTTTCTTTTTTTTTTTGTATTGGGCTAGGGATTTAGTGGTTTTGGGTTTAGGTCAAATGGGTTAGAGGGTTTTGGGCCCAAAAATTGGGCTTGTACAGCGGCCCCTCTTTGCTTGTTGTTGTGTAACGAGAACAGAGCAAAGACTTAAGAAAGACCAATTTTGCCCGATCTCACCGTGTCTAGACTTGTTTAGCGCTCTTTTTCCCCAGGTAGCTTCATTCCAATCTTGTTGCTTCACTCTGCTTCACTGCTCGACTGCAGTTTTAAAAAGGTAAGGTCTGTTTTGATCTGCTTCACTGTAACTCTATGGAGCTAAGACATGTGACTTCAATCTACTCCACTGAAACTCCAAGGAGATCTGCTGTGGCTTCGATCAACTCCATTGTTGTTTCAGGAAGAAAATATTTAATTTCCAGCCTGTTACCCTACTGTTTAGGGGATTCAGGCATGTCATCTTTGATCTGTTTCCCTATTGCTTAGGGCTTTAGATCTGTAATTCAACCTGTTACCCTACTGCTTAGGGGTTTAAGGTTCTTCGTCTTCGATCTGCTCCACTACTGCTTAAGGAGATAAGATCTGCAATTCAACTTGTTACCCTACTGCTTAGGGGTTTAAGGTTCTTCGTCTTCAATCTGCCCCACTACTGCTTAGGGAGATAAGATCTGCAATTTGGTTTGTTTCCCTACTGCTTAGGGGTTTAAGACCCTATGAACATCAGCTTGTTACCCTACTGCTTAGGGGGTTAAAGCTTGGTGGTTTGAATCTGCTTCACTGCATTCGAGGAGGCATGATTCGATGTATTTGATCTGCTCCACTACAACTTCAGAGAGGTGAGATCTGTGATTTTCAGCCTATTACCCTACTGCTTAGGGGGTTAAGGCCCATCTTCTTTGATCTGTTTCCCTACTGCTTAGGGTGATGAGATCTACAAATTCACTGATTCTAGGGACATGACCTGTAGAATCAGTCCCATGTATTTATGCTTATGTCAAAGAATTGGGATGTTATGATCAAAATGAATCAAATGTTCCTAATTAGATGCACTTATGAAGGATCTATGAATGTATGAGTGCAGCATGTTGTGAGCGTGAATCCCTGTTTAGGTTGCCATTGCTCTTTGTTCATCAAGGTTCCTTCACTGAAATGGTACCCTGTCTTCTTGTTCAGCTCAAATTTTGAACGGAAAACCCGAAGAGGTAGTCCCAATTTAAACTTTTTCTTCTCAGATGCTTCCAATCTTTGAGTTTGGTTAGTTCTAAATAATAGACCTGTTTCAGGTTCCTGTACTACTTAGAAACTTTCGGAGTAATGTGCAGAACTCTTTTTGCAAAAATGGTTTTAGTCCATTAATCATCATTTCAATGCAAAATGCTTGAAAAATATTATAACAACGACAAAACTGAAATTTATCAGAAACAACATTTGAAGGGAATATATTAATCACACCAACAAACATTGCCGGAATACAAAATGGATAAAAGGGAATGGGTGCCCCGAGATATCGCAAATGTGAGTTTCTCTGACTTGACTTCTTGAGGACTCCTTTTTGCCCAATATGCGTTTAGGGATCTAGAGTACTCTTGCAGATGCCCCAAGATGTAACATCTCTCCTCCTTGTTAATTTAGGTACCATAAGAACATCGCATGCCCCACCTTTGATAAAAATTTGAATTGCCCTTTACGGGTTTTCAATTCAAAATCCCTTTGGTCTCAATATGCTCTTTGCGAATTTTCACCCTGGCCTCTCCTTTTTTTATTTTTTATTTTTTAGGCGAAGTATTTCTTAACCGATCTGAATTCACGGGATTGGATAAGGTCTTGCCATCCATTTCACCAATATCGGTTCGCCACTTGAAAAGGCTTTCTTCACCACATAAGGCCCTTCCCAATTCGCATCCATTTTCCTCTGAAGTCTTTTTGTATGGGCGGGATCTTTTTCAAGACTAGGTCTCCTCGTGGAACTCTCTGGGACGAACCTTTTGTCGTAGCTCGCATCATTCGCTTTTGGTACATCGACCATGGCGAATAGCCCGTAACCTCTTTTCTTCAATCAAATTCAACGATCGTACGGATCGGATCCATTCGCTCATCAACTTTACCTCGACAAAACTCTAAGGAAGGGATCTCGACCTCGGCAGTAAAACGCCTCCATTCCATAGACTAATGAGAAAGGCGTTGCCCCAGTAGAAGTTCTGATAGACGTTCGATAAGCATAGAGGGCGAATGGTAGCTTCTCATGCCAATCTTTATAAGTTTCTGTCATCTTTCCTACAATCTTCTTGATGTTCTTATTGGCTGCTTCGACTGCACCGTTCATCTTCGGGCGATACGGTGACGAGTTGTGGTGTCTGATCTTGAACTGACTGCAGACATCCGCTATCATGCTGTTGTTCAAATTCAATGCGTTGTCAGATATGATCCTTTCCGGCATTCCATATCGACAGATGATTTCCTTTTTCAGGAACTTGCTAACTGCTGATTTAGTGATATTGGCATATGAAGCGGCCTCCACCCATTTGGTGAAATAATCGATGACCACAAAGATGAAACGATGCCCATTTGAAGCTTTTGGTGAAATTGGCCCAATCACATCCATGCCCCACATCGAGAAAGGCCATGGTGAAGTCATGACATGCAGAGGTGAAGGAGGTACATTAATCTTGTCTCCATAGATTTGGCACTTATGACATCTTTTGGCGTAGTTAATACAGTCTCCTTCCATGGTGGACCAATAATAACCGAACCTCATAATTTGCCTGGCCATTGTAAAACCATTAGCGTGTGTCCCGCAGATGCCCTCGTGGACTTCTTCCAAGATTTTCTTAGCCTCAATGGCGTCTACACATCTTAATAGTACCTGATCCTTCCTTCTTTTGTACAGGATCTCCCCATCTAAGACATAGTCACTGGCCAGTCTTCTCAACGTTCTTTTGTCATTCTCAGTAGCTTGGTTAGGGTACTCACGATTCTCCACATATCGTAGGATGTCGTGGTACCAAGGGTGATCATCATTTTCCTCTTCTTCTTCAAGGTTGTAACAATGAGCCGGGGCCTCGTAAATGCTCATTTGGATTGGTTTCACATCCTCTGGTTGGTTCACCTTGATCATAGAGGCCAAAGTTGCTAGGGCGTCAGCCATCTGATTTTCTTCTCGTGGGAGGTAGTAGAAGACAATATCATCAAACTCTTTAATTAACTCAAGGATCAACCTCCGGTAATTGATCAGTTTGGGGTCTCTTGTCTCCCATTCACCTTTGAGCTGATAAATCACTAGGGCAGAATCTCCATATACCTCTAACACCTTGATTTTACGTTCTATGGCCGCACGTATTCCCATGATGCATGCTTCATATTCTGCCATATTGTTCGTGCAGTCGAAATCCAATTTACTAGTGAATGGATAATGATCTCTGTTCGGGGACACCAGAACTGCCCCGATTCCGTTACCCACGGCATTTGATGCCCTGTCAAAGTTAAGCTTCCAAGGATGACCTTCTTGAGGGTCTTCTTCGGTGGTTGCTATGCACATTAGATCTTCATTTGGGAAATCAAAGTTCAGAGGCTCGTAGTCCTCTAGGGCCCTGCTGGCTAGGAAATCTACTATCGCACTCCCTTTTACAGCCTTTTGGTTCACATAGACTATATCAAACTCAGAAAGTAGAATTTGCCATCGAGCCATTTTCCCATTCAAGGCAGTTGACTCCATCAAGTACTTCAGAGGATCCATTTTAGAGATCAGCCAAGTTGTATGGTACAACATGTATTGTCTCAATCTTCGGGTTGTCCAAATCAAGGCACAGCACAACTTTTCAATGAAGGAGTATCTCGTCTCACACTCAGTAAACTTTTTACTGAGGTAATATATCGCTTTTTCTTTCCTTCCCGATTCATCGTGTTGGCCAAGTATGCATCCCATAGAATTTTCAAATACCATCAAATACAGTATCAATGGCTTATCTGGATTAGGTGGTGTCAACACTGGGGCATTAGACAAATATTGCTTAACCTTGTCGAAAGTCTTCTGGCATTCCTCGTCCCAACTACCAGGGTTGTGTTTCTTAAGGAGACGGAATATGGGGTCACATTTCTCGGTTAGTTGTGAAATAAACCGAGCGATGTAATTTAGTCTTCCTAGGAATCCTCGAACTTCCTTCTGAGTACGTGGTGGAGGTAAATCTTGTATGGCCTTGACTTTGTCTGGGTCGATCTCAATCCCTTTTCCACCGACCACTAATCCTAGCAGCTTTTCCCGACCGGTTCAAGGTACATTTTATGGGATTGAGTTTCAATTGGAATTTTCTCAACCACAAAAATAATTTTCTTAAGACTTGCACATGATCTTTTTCAGTCCGAGATTTGGCGATCATGTCGTCGACATAAACTTCAATTTCTTTATGCATCATATCATGAAATAGGGTAACCATGGCTCTCGATATGTTGCTCCGCATTTTCAATCCAAATGGCATTACTTTATAGCAAAAGGTTCCCTACATGGTCACAAATGTGGTTTTATTCATGTATTCAAGATGCATCTTGATCTGATTGTACCCCGAGAAACCATCCATGAAGGAGAAGAGTGAGAAACCTGCTGTGTTATCCACCAAGGTGTCAATATGAGGCAATGGGAAATTATCTTTCGGGCTGGCCTTGTTTAAGTCTCTGTAGTCTACACACATCCGTACTTTCCCATCTTTTTAGGGACGGGGCGATGTTGGCTACCCATTCGAGTACTTAACTACTTGTAAGAAACCAGATCAAATTGCTTCTTGACCTCCTCTTTATTTTCAACAGAACATCGGGCGCATCCTTCAAGCTTTTTTGAACCGGCTTGCATTCTTCTTTGATGGGGAGCTCTGTACCACAAGGTCAATGATTAGCCTAGGCATATCCTCGATATGACCATGCAAAGACATCCTTGAACTCCGGAGTAACTCAATAAGGTCCCGCTTTGTCTCTGTGGTGATGCAAGTTCCGATCTTTACTTCTCTTCTTTCTAGTTCATCTCTCAAGTTCACGACTTCTACGGTCTCTTTGTGGGTAGAATCTGCTTTCTCCTGCTCTACCATCCTTAACAAATCGGGGATAAGTTACAATCATCATCATCTCCAAAATCCTCGGATCCTCTAGACACATATCGCGCTCAAAGAGAGACTGAATTAATAGCAAGGTCACTCACATCGTTGATATCTGGAGACCTGTTTTGGACAGAAAGGAAGATGCAAAGAACAAAAGAATCTAAGAACAATGGCATGTACGGTATGATTATGAATGAAAGAATATTTGCACTGAATAAGACGAAAGGATGCATTTCATTGAAATAACGATTTCGAACATAGGCCTATTTCACAAAAAGACACTTATTACTCCTAGGCCTAGGGTAATAAGCGTGTTTTGGGCATTACTCTGTGTTAGTTTTAAAGACTACAGGAATCTCTTCCGCAGTCCAATTATTCAAAACACTTTCTGGCTCATAAGGGCGAATGCCCGTCCCATTCTCTTCTCCAGTTCCTCCTTCGAACGTGGCATTAATGCTGAAGCTTTCCCACATTTCTTCAGTGGACTCTTGGCCTGCCAATCTTCCTTCGGCATAAATAGTTCCTCCTGACACAAATGTTCTGGATATATGGGGAAAGGTCATTGGCTTCCATTTAACCTCTTCCCGCTCAAACGCGCTTCTTCTCCTTTCTTGTTTCTTCTCTTGCTCCTCTTTCTTTTGTCTTGCATCTGGCTTGAATCCTAAGCCAAAGCGGTCCCGTTTGTCCGTGAGCATAGGTACTTTGACCCTCCTTGTAGGCTTCTTCCAAGTCCTTTCCCTGGCAAGGCTCCTTCCCAACCATCGCTTGTAGTCCCATTCTTGTGGTTTTGGAAAGTCTGGGTGTTGGGACTTTATTTCCTTCGACAACAAAGGTCGCATTTACGAATTCCAACGATCGAAAAGAACATTCTATGGCTTCATCATCTGTCCCCACATATGGTGCGTTGCTGGTAACAGATGCAATGATGTCTTCCTCCGCATTTATGGTCACCAATCGACCTTCCGTTATAAGTTTAAGCTTCTGATGTAATGATGACGGACTGCCCCTGCCGAGTGGATCCAAGGTCTTCCCAATAGGCAATTGTAAGAGGGTTTAATGTCCATTACTAAGAAGTCTATCTCAATGCGTGCTAGGACCGATTTGAAGTTGTAATTCAATCCTCCCATTACGTTTCTTTCAAGATCTTGTCAAACGCCCTTACTACATTTTGGCATGTCTTCATATGGGAACTATCCACGGCAACCTATTCGGTGTGGATAGGGTAAGACGTTTAGTGCTGATCCATTATCGATCAAGACTTCGTAATGTATCCCTTGCAACGCGTGGTAATGTGTAGGGCCTTTGTGGACCCCATGCCTCCTAGTGGTATTTCGTCGTCGTTAAAGAAAATAAAATTGTCGTCACGATATTGTTGACCAGCGGTCCAGTTTGTTGACGAGATGTCATGCGTGACGTATGTCTCGTTCAAGACTTTCATTAACGCTCCGATCGCGCTTCGAGCTCAAGAGTAAGGCCAGTACCGAAATGCGAGCTGGTTGCTTATGTAGCTGTTCAACGACGCTGTACTCACTGTGTTTTAAAAATTTTAAGAATTCCCTGGCTTCATTCTCGGTTACTGACTCATTGACTGGCGATTCGAACTCGACCATCTTTTCTTTCCTTTACTCTACTGTCGGGACCTTTTCTTTGGCAATTTTGGTTCCTGTACCTTTGGGAACATAACGTCTCCCACTGCGTGTAAAAAAACCTACATCTTGGTTTTCTTGTGAAGCACTGGCTGGGCTCTTCTTTCCTGGGATCGTCACATTGCAGCTGTAATTCCATGGTACCCTCTTGCTATCTTTATAAGGGAAAGCAACGGGCTTCTGGATCACGACTTTGGGTGCGACTTGTGTCCCATCTTCATTAGTTCTTAAGCGTGATATGATAACCAATGGGTGGTTTATTTTGCAAGCGTTTCTCGTCGACCCTTCTTCGGAGGCACACACGTCTGCTTCTTCCTGGTTCCTGACATATTCGAAGAATTCTAGCTCCTTATTATCCATCAATCCTTGTACTAAAGCCCTGAATTGGCTGGATTTCTGGATCTTATGGTCCTCTTGATCGTGGAACTCACAATAATTCTTCGCTTCTCGAGGCCTAACCCCCGAATTCTGCGCCATCAAACCTCTTTCCACCATTTTCTTCCACACTTCTTTCAACGGGGTATTCACTTCTGCAACATTCATCTTAATTTCCTTCCCTGAACTCTTGATTATGACATTTATACCCTTATCCCCATGATTCGGTAATGGGTTTTCTGCACTAGGTGTATCATCAAATTTCACGATGCCAATGTTGATGAGTCTTTCAACTAGCTTCTTGAAAGTGGTGCAGTTTTCTATCGAGTGCCCTGTGGCTCTCGCATGGTATTCGCATTGGGCTTATGCTGTACCACTTGGGGAATGGGGTTGCATTGGATTTAGATAGAAGGCGACACTACATGGGCATCGAATAAGCTCGTACAATTCCTTGTAGGACATCGGGATAGGAGTAAATGGACTCTTTCCGTTAGGCCTTGGGTTGAAGTCCCGCTTGCTGAGCCTCGATGGTCGGTAGTCACCACCTTTGGTTGGCTCATGGTGACCGGCTTATTATACATACTCATGTTGTTCACATCGTTCTCTTCCTTCTCGGGTTGATCTCTTAGAACTTTCTCCCGCTTCAATCCTTCCACATCTTATCGCGTTCTCTATCATTTCTCCGCACATTACTATGTCTCGAGAAGCTTTAGTAGCGCCCCTAGCATGTGGTTAATGAATGGAGCCTTCACATTGATAAAGAGCATGGTCGTTTCTTTCTCCGTAAGAGGTGGTTGAACTTATGCTGCTACCTCTCTCCATCTTTGGGCGTATTGTTCAAACTCTCATTTTGTTTCTTCTCCATATTCTCGTAATGTGACTCTATCAGGGCCATGTCTCATCACGTGATCTGCATCGCTTCATGAAAGCTCGCTAAATCCTCCATGAACTGATATGGTTATGACTTAGTTGGTTGTACCACCTAGAAGCGGCTCCAACTAGACTTTCCGGAAACAAGGATCAATAGTTGGTCATTATTGACATAGCCGCCATGCGTCTGCAGAACATAGTGATGTGGGCTTTGGACGCCTAGTCCCATTGTATTTCTCAAATTCGAGTTTTGAACTTGGGAGGAGTACTGTGTCCGAACCAAACTTAATTCCTTAGCATCGATTCCACCACGATAGTCGGTGTTTTCCATTTCTTTAAATTTTCTCCCAACCATCTACATCTTTCTTCAAGCTCTCTCGGGAATTCTACCCTTGTCTTTTTTGCTTCTATTACTTCATCGAGATTGAGGACCACTGTGGTTGGTCGGATTGTCCCGTGATTAGAGCCCGAACCACTCGATAATTCATTTGTGTCGAGACACCGCTTGAAATGGTTGAGGCCCGATTGTGACCGATGGCCTTCTTGGGTACACATCAAGTTGTGTCCGAACGTCTCATTGGACAAACCTCGAGGGTAGACGGATCTTCGTTGTCATCTCCATTATTGATTATGGGGCTTTTCCCTTTTCTAATCCGCCACCAATAGACGCGTTAATTGATCCATCATACTCCTTTGGGACTCCAAAGATCCGGTCCTTACATCTTGCTGGATTTTGGCCACCGTTTTTCATACGTGCTTGTAGTTGATCCTGCATCTCCCTTTGCATTTGTTCCAATCTTTCTAACCTTTGATCCATTGCTTTTGTTTTCCCTCTTGTACCGTAACGATGTTCCAGGGTAACTGCCATGATTTTTAGGATTTCTTGTGAGTTTTTAGTGCGTATGATGCAACGCTGATGCATGAATGCAATGAATGCGATGAATGCAAAAAGGTGTTGATTCCAATTCGATTTCATTAGAGTAACTTTTCTAGAAAACAAGTTTCTTTACATAAAATAGATTACATATAAGGCTTGGCCCTGATACTTAAGGCCTTGACTTGTCTAAGAAGCCAAGCTAGTTTTTGGCCTCGATGGCGACTCGACTCAGATTTTAAACTCAACACATCGGCTTGTATCGCTAAAGTTTGCAAGTGGTCACCACTTCTGCATTTCTTGAGTCAAAGCCTCGCCCATGATGTAGTCCCTACTCCTCGACTTGGTCTTGAATTGATGAAGTTGCTCCTTCCATCGCTTCGTTATTTACTTCGAGGAGTTCTATCTGAAGTTCACGATTTTGCAAAGACTGCTTTTGAGTTCCTCTATATTCTTTTTTAATTCTTCGATTCTGCTCGACTAGCTTTCAACTCGATTGCGAGTTACGCGAGCGATCTCGGTACAATAACCTCTCTAACTCGATATCCGGATCTTTAACCCTTCTTTCTCATTCGACTTTCTACCAAACTTCTTTTCGAGTACCTTCTCGAGCTTGAGCATCGCGAAATTTTTCCTCCCATCGGTTGGCTTTGCCTTGCTCTTCTTTAACTTCATGTCGCCATTGTTCGGATGTTTTTCCTAACCCAAATGTTCTCATTGATCTGCGCAACTTTTATAGTCTGTTAAACCGTCTAAGTCCTCTTCGCCTTATTCTTCCCTTTTCGAGTCTTTCACTTCTAGTTTCGGGCATCGACGCCTAACCCTAATCGCATCTTTTCTTCTTCCAAATGCTCGATCCTTTTTCTAGTTCCGACTCTTTCTCTCGAAATCTTGCCCGATGATTTCCAGCTCGATGGGATTACTTTCAAGTGCTCTTCTATCGATCGAGGATTCCCTTGATTTGATTTAGGATGTTGTCGTTAATCCTCCGATTCCACCATTGGTCATACTCGGAGTAGTCATGGGATTGGCAGCAAACTTCTTTATTTTACGAGTCCGTTCCGGGCATTTGATATCTCGCGAACTTTCTTTTTGTAATTATTCCCGTGAACGTGAACTCGCCTTTGGCTAACCCGTATGTTGGTGGTGTAAACCGTCTGGATCTCAGATTGTCGCAATGCAAGAAGAGGAGTATATCCGACGGCTCCCCATACTCCTAACAAGGGAACCCAATCAAAATCTCCGCATCGATATAATATTTCATCGGGGACCATCCACGGGGCTCTCCATTCAACATCTTCTTCTCGCAGATTTTGGAGAACCATCATCCAATTTCTTCTATTACATCATCTCACCTCGGTGTAGCCACTAACTCTTTCAACGGAGAGTAATTTTCAGAGAAGATACGATATGAGACCTTTTCCACTTTCCAAAATGGTCATGGAACCAGGATAGCAAGAGTCAGTGCACATCCAATAAATCTCCTTCACCGCTCTTCTACAAGCATTTAATAATCTGAAAGTTTCGCCAAGATTGTGGGTGCAGTGTGGTTCCTTTACCAAGCCTACCAAAAGGTCAACAACAATTCGTCTACATGCCCTAAATCCTTGGGAAGATGACCATCCATAGATGCTCAAGGCAAAGACATCTACCCTTTTCTTCACGCTCGGTGCGCTTAAGATTAGATCCTCGTGTTCCTCCACGGGATGCATTTACAATCTCCTTTTGTTTCATCCGGTTGTCACCATCGTTCGCTCATCCCCGCTGATGTTCATCGCTTTTTTGAAAATGTCGGGACGTTGGCGTCCAGTATAAATTCGCCTATTTGAATCTTTGGGCAACGGAGCAAGGTCGTGTATTCTTCTATAGTAGGTACCAAATCTACCTTCCGAAAGTGAAGCAACTGTAAGCAGAATTCCAATATTGGGCAAGGGCTAGAAACAGGTGCTCGTCTACCTTGACATCGAGCATATAAGGTAAATCACCGTAATGACAATAGAATAATTGTTTGAACTCGTCCCCACTAGTTCCATATTTCTTTCAATTCTTGAGATTATTTTGGGTTACGCTGATCCGAGTGAAATTCCATAGCTCGACATCGCACCTTTGGTAAGACTATCACCTTTCTCTTGTTGTGTTGTCTCAAATTTCATATCCGGACAGCCGCGTTGTCTTCTACTTTATCAAAAACCCTTTTCCATGATAAGCTATCTATTTAGGAACCGAACATGAATCAACACCTTTATGATGAAAATGCCATGCAAATACAATGAAAGTAAAACAAAGCAAGTCAATAGTTTATGCACAGTTCAAAGCAAACGAAGAATAATAAATATAGCACTTGCTCGGTAACCACTAGGGTTTTGGACCTGCTCTACCTAGGGTGGGTTCTAAGGCTCGCTACATGGGGTTTGATTCTAGAATAAGGGTACTGAACCAGAGATTCCTCGATCTTCACCCATTATAGGTCGACATGCATCGAGTTCAGCCGGGGAATACATTTCCTATGGCTGCACGGAGATGAAAATCTCACGAAGACATAGGTACGGATGTATCCCGGAAACAATCCACTATCCTGCACGGAGGTGAAAACCTCATGAAGGAATAGATTCGCGCTCCCACTTAAGAGGGTGTGACCACAACGGTCATGCAATGCAATATGCAACACTATTTAAAGAATCGGACCAACGTAGCAGGTATTATTTAGACCATAAAAATAGCTGGTGAAATGCAATGAAAGGATAGTATTTCAAAACCAAATTTTCAATTTTCGATAAGAAGACAAGAGTTAATCAACTTGTGGCTTGACTCTCTCATTCGTGTCCCCACGGAGTCGCTAAGTCGTCAGAACCATTTTTTGAAAAAACAGTATCAACTAAAAAACGAAAACAGAGTCGCCACCAATCTTTTTAGGTGCAATTGATCACCTTAAGTTGATCATTTTAATAAAGGTTAAGATTTACTAAAACGATGATTTTTTGGTCTACGAAAATCGAAAATGAGTTCGAGTCGGTTACGCACGGGAAGGATCAAGACCTCGACACGCCCAAAATTGGTACCTAGTCGATTAATTAGTGTCTTAGTGTCGAAAATTTGAAAACTTGAAAGAATTTAAAATACGATCCCTCTTTGTAAAGAAAATGCTCAAATGTTAATGACCTTCTCGCCTCACAAGATAAAATGTCACATCCAAAGAAGTTAGGACACGTCATCTTGAATTTTCGAGAGCGAGCTTGCCTTTTATATAAAAATTGTGTATTTCAAAAGGTTATTCAGTTAGTTCAGTGAACGAGGAAAATCGAAACCCAGAAGTTAGGCACGCTTCTCGAATTTCCAAACACCGAATATTGCCTTTTCTTGCAAAAATCTTATTTCGAGGTAACAAAATGCCATACCCAGTAAGTTAGGCACAACACCTCGTATCTCCGAGAATAAGCATTTTCAAAACTCATGTCGCAATTTAAAAGAGTATTCCGTTATTTAGGTTAAAGGAGAAAATCGAAACCCAAGAAGTTAGAGCTCAATTATCTCAATTACCTAATACCGGAAATCGCTTTTATGAAAGAATTATTTTAATATATTGAGTAAAAACGTGATTTATAATAAAACATAAATGCTATGGTATTAATATGTATAATGACATAATGATAGATGTAATAGCGCAAAAAAACAATTATAAAAGATGAAACAATAGTGAAGCTTAGAAATATGAAAATGTAAACACATACGTGAGGAAAATGAAATAATCGAACACACAAGCAAATAAATAAATAAACGAATAAAAATGGTAAAATAAAATGACAATGGTGATAATAATAATGATAAAAGTATATACATATTATGTATATAGGTACATACATAATAATGTAGTAATAAGAAATATATATAAAAATATATACATACATAATAATAGTATGATATTAAAGGATACATATGTAGTATATAAAAATGTATACGTAATAAAATTATATAGTATGTATATGTTAGTAATAATAATTATGATGACACAAATAGTGAATGATTTAAGGTTTGAAAGAATTTACAAAGGTATAAATAAAATGATGACTTAAACGATAATAATGAGAATAACGATATATATAAGTGATACAAGTATGCTAAAATACGTATGTATATATATTTTAAATTAGTTAGCATAAAAACAATTATGTATAGGTAATTACATATAAAAAGGGTTATAATAATAAAAGTAATAGTGATAACAATGAAAGGTATAATAGTAATTATATTAAAAGTGCAAAAATAATGATAATAATAAAAACATTACATAAATATATGGGAAAATAAATATATGATAATATCAATATATATACATAACATGTACGTGTAATACAAACAAAATATACACATAATATATTAAACATATACATGACACACGTAATATACATGATAGAACATAATATGATATTCACAATATATATAAAAAAACTATAACAAAGTGATATACATGATATAATATTAATTTACATGGGCATAATATGAAGTATAATATACAAATATATATTAAAGGTATGTATATGTGGCACAAATGTATTAACAAGACAATAAGATCAAAAACTAATAATAATAATATATACGCCAGATATATATATTGAAGATATAAATAAACATATATTGATATTAATAGTAGATATGATGGAGGTAGAAGTAGATATAAAAAGTATATATAATGTGGTATTAATATGTGTATAATATAGTATTTAAGTGTATATATGTAAGAAATATATATATATATACATAGTGTTAGAGATATATTATATATATAGTGCTTGAAGTATATACATGAGATAGTAAAATACATAACTAGCAACGATAAAATATAATATATACATATATGTGTAAAAATATAATATATTAAAAAGGGATATATACTTGTATAAAATATAATATGGGTGAAGATAGATATAACAATAATATGATATAAAAGCATATATATGATATTGAAAGACGATATGTATATTAGGAATGATAATAATAAATATATGTAGATATAGTAATACATAATATAGTTAAAAATATATATATACATATATGTTGAAAATAAATATATGGTGATATTACGAGTATGTGCATAATATATATATTTAGATATCATATGTAATGTATAAAAGAATATATCTAATATTATAAAGGAGAAATATACATAACATATATACGTATACATATAAAAAAAATCTAGTCATAATGTTAACATACATGTGTATTAAGAAGAATATTAATAATAAAACCATTAATAATATTTTAACATATATACATATAAGTATTAAAATACAACAGTAATAAAATATAATATTGTAAATAATATTAAAATTAAATTAGAATAATATGGAAAAGTGAAAGAGAAGGGATGAAATCAATTAAAAAATGAATTTTGAGCCGAATTTAAAATCATCAAAGGAAGGAGACTGGTTCAACACGCGAACAAACAGGAGGGACCGAAGGAGAAATAGTCCATTTTATCAAACGACGCTGTTCGAGGTCTGTCCTTCAAGCGATCAAGGGATTAAATTGAAACAGAATTAAAATTACGGGACCAAATTAAAGAACATGAAAAGACCTGATTAAAACCAAAAAGATTGCGGAAGGACTGCATGCGCAATTGTCCCAAATGTCAAAAACACGCGGATCCTTCTGTGGAGCGAGTCGGGTTTCGGGTCGGCGCTTGAAACGGCGCCTTTTTAGTTAGCATGATGGCGGGCAAAACGGTGCGTTTTGCCGGCCTATATAACCCAATTTTTATATTTTTTTTCATTTCTCCTCTCCTCTAAAAAAAAACTCCTAAAATCCTCCCTCTCTCTCGGTCTGCCAGCCCAGAAACCGGTGAAGTGCAGGCCGGTCACCGCCGTGCCGGCCGTCGCTCCGGCCACCGTACACGGTGGCCGAAAATCGCCCGTGGGTAGTTTTTTTCTTCTTTTTTTTTGTATCTTTTATTTATTTATGTTTTTTAATATATGTATGTAAGTGAGAAAAAAAATAGCTCCGAAAACAAAACGAGAGTAAAGTAAAAAATCACCTTAGACTTTGGTATTTTCGGTTCTCCGATTTTTGATATCGGGCTATTTCTTGCTTTTTGATGTTACTAGAGTCTCTATTTTTTGTTTGTACCGAATATTGTTTTCTTTTTTTTATTTCTCAAAGAATCCAAAAAAAATCCCCCTAAATGGTTCTCTGATTTGGCTTTAAATAGCCACTACATTTCTTTTTAATATTTATCTATTCTTCCATTGTTGTCACAGACAAACGGTGGTGGAGTAGAGGCGGTAGTGGATGGGACAGGGGCAAGTGGCTGAACGGCTAGGGTTTTAGGTCTCCTTTCTTCTTTTTTTTTTGTATTGGGCTAGGGATTTAGTGGTTTTGGGTTTAGGTCAAATGGGTTAGAGGGTTTTGGGCCCAAAAATTGGGCTTGTACAGATGAAAAATGGAAGATATGTGAAGTTGAGCAAAACAAATGAGCATGCATGTGCCTTCGATGCTAAAGGGAAAAATCGGCTAACATGTTGTGCTTTGAAATGATGAAATGGAGATTATGCTTAAGTAAAAATCATAGATATGTGATGATTGATTGGTGATATACATGTTTAAATAACATGCATGCAAGATAGGTGTATGAAAGAGTGATTTGGTAATAAATCTACTTGGGACAGCAGCAGTAACGTGACTTTGGAAAATCACCATAAATTGTGCGAGATGAATTAGAAGCTGAATAAATTATGTAATTAAAGCTTATTGAGTCTAGTTTCTAATGAAATAAACAAGAACATATTTTGAATTCTGTACAATGAGAAATTTGAATTGTAATGAAGGGTGGTCAGATTAGTCAAACAGTGAAACATGGGAAACTTTGAGAAAAATCTGGTATTGATTGGCTAAACCAAAAATTCTGAAAATTTTATGGATAGAAGATATATGAGTCTATTTTCAAGGAAAATTAGCGGCACTTGATTTGGAGTTTCGTAGCTCCAGTTATAAATGATTTAGTGACTGTTGCTCAGGAAGACAGCTTGCAGTGAAATTGTGATTATGTGGTAAACATTGACAAAAATTTGTTAATGAGTTGCTTATTGATTTCTTATAAGCTTACTATGATCTGTAGGTGTGGTTGGCCGAATATTGTAAGGGGTTAATATGTAGTTTGTATTTGAATAGTTAGATTAACGTGTTAGTAATCCAATTGTAGGCGGTTCGTGTGGATCTCGTCAACATATCGTCGCAAATGTGTGTGTAACTAACACCTCTTTCTTAGTCTAGATCGGCAAAAGCCAAAAAGCCAAATGTCGAAAACCGGTATTTTGTAGATTTGCAGTGTGCGAATGCTCGTGAGGTAAATCGATTAATGTTTTTGGTAAGCTGCAATGTTTGGACCGCAAAGTGCATGATTTCGTGCCCTCGATATTTTTGGGCTTAATGGGCCAAAATTGGAATGATGGGCCAACGGCCCAATTCGGTAGAACCCTCGTGACGTGATTCAGAGTACGTGAAAGGTAGGAATATGCATGAAAACCCTAAAATAAATAAATTACTGAAATACCTTTAAAAGTGAAAATTTACGCTTTACCCCTAGGAGATAAATTACCAAATACCCATAGGGTTAAATTGACCTAAATGCATGTTTGATCGTTGTTATTTAATGCATGCCACGTTGTTATTATCTCGATGCATGGACCGATATTGACGGAGGAAGCATCGAAAGTGGCTTGTCCACGATCGGAGGCTTGCCTCAAGTAATATTAAAATATGTACATAATATTATTATAAAAATATGATATTAAAAACATATATACATAACATACATGAAAAATATATATACAATATAGTATTAGAATATTTATATAATATATACATATTAGAAATAATAATAATGTTACAAAACAATTACTAATAATACTATATAAATATATACGTATATATATATTAAAGATATATACATAATAAAACATATACTAATAATGATAATTGTAACGCCCAATTTTCGAGAATCTCGTGAATGTTGGCATAGGTTTAATTATGTTAGTGGGCCTCTAGAAAGCCCAAACTTAAGATAGAACCCGACAATTTTAGTTAATTTTAGTTCCATAAGAAAAAGGGGTGAAATTATGAAATAGGACCTATGTGAAAATGTTTGAAAATGCTATAGGCTAAATTGAAGTGGCCAAATAAATAGGAGTGCAAACTAGGAGGATTTGCATGACAAACCTCCCATTTTACATGAAGTGGCCAGCCATCATGTTGTTGTAGACAAAATGTACACTTGATATCCATAATTTATGGTACAAATTGATACAAATTGATAATAGGTTAGGTAAATGTTCCATGATAATGGGTTAGGTAAATGTTTCATGATAATGGGTTAGGTAAATGTTTCATGATAAGAATTTCATGTCTTTTGTATTAAAGAATTAAATGGATGAAATATGAAGTTTTATTAAAAGAAAAAAGGGTGAAAAGAACAAAGTTTTGTCCATCTTTGTTCATCATAGCTGAAGTTAGAGAAGAGAAAGGAGAGGAGAAAGCTCTTGAGTATTCGGTCATTAGGAGGAGGAAGATTGAAGGTAAGTTCTTGGTACCTTGTTTCTATTTTGAGGTTCATCAGTTCTTCTTGATTCTACCTTAACTCTTGAAGTATATTTTGATTTTTAGTTGTGTTGTGAGCATTTGGTCATGAATTAAAATGAAGGAAATGGTTGTTGTTTCATGTTCTTTTGATGATGTCGTAACCATTTTTTGAAAAAAACGGTATCGACTAAAAACGAAAACAGAGTCGCCACCAATCTTTTAGGTGCGATTGGATCACCTTAAGTTGATCATTTTAATAAAGGTTAAGATTTACTAAAACGATGATTTTTTGGTCTACGAAAATCGAGAGAATGAGTTCGGGAGTCGGTTACGCACGGGAAGGATCAAAGACCTCGACACGCCCAAAATTGGTACCTAGTCGATTAATTAGTGTCTTAGTGTCGAAAATTTGAAAACTTGAAAGAATTTAAAATACGATCCTCTTTGTAAAGAAAATGCTCAAATGTTAATGACCTTCTCGCCTCACAAAGATAAAATGTCACATCCAAGAAGTTAGACACGCTATCTTGAATTTTCGAGAGCAAGCTTGCCTTTTATATAAAAATTCGTGTATTTCAAAAGGTTATTCAGTTAGTTCAGGTGAACGAGGAAAATCGAAACCAGTAAGTTAGGCACGCTTTCTCGAATTCCCAAACACCGAATATTGCCTTTTCTTGCAAAAATCTTATTTCGAGGTAACAAAATGCCATACCCAGTAAGTTAGGGCACAACACCTCATATCTCCGAGAATAAGCATTTTCAAAACTCATGTCGCGATTTAAAAGAGTATTCCGTTATTTAGGTTAAAGGAGAAAATCGAAACCCAGTAAGTTAGAGCTCAATTATCTCGAATTACCTAATACCTAAATCGCTTTTATGAAAGAATTATTTTAATATATTGAGTAAAACGTGATTTATAATAAAACATAAATGCTATGGTATTAATATGTATAATGACATAATGATAGATGTAATAGCGTCAAAAAACAATTATAAAAGATGAAACAATAGTGAAGCTTAGAAATATGAAAATGTAAACACATACGTGAGGAAAATGAAATAATCAACACACAAGCAAATAAATAAATAAACGAATAAAAATGGTAAAATAAAATGACAATGGTGATAATAATAATGATAAAAAGTATATACATATTATGTATTTAGGTACATACATAATAATGAAGCAATAAGAAATATATATAAAAATATATACATACATAATAATAGTATGATATTAAAGGATACATATCGTAGTATATAAAAATGTATACGTAATAAAATTATATAGTATGTATATGTTAGTAATAATAATTATGATGACACAAATAGTGAATGATTTAAGGTTTGAAAGAATTTACAAAGGTATAAATAAACAGATGACGAAACGATAATAATGAGAATAACGATATATATAAGTGATACAAGTATGCTAAAATACGATGTATATATATTTTAAATTAGTTAGCATAAAAACAATCGCAGATAGGTAATTACATATAAAAGGGTTATAATAATAAAAGTAATAGTGATAACAATGAAAGGTATAATAGTAATTATATTAAAAGTGCAAAATAATGATAATAATAAAACATTACATAAATATATGGGAAAATAAATATATGATAATATCGAATATATATACATAACATGTACGTGTAATACAAACAAAATATACACATAATATATTAAACATATACATGACACACGTAATATACATGATAGAACATAATATGATATTCACAATATATATAAAAAAAACTATAACAAAGTGATATACATGATATAATATTAATTTACATGGGCATAATATGAAGTATAATATACAAATATATATTAAAGGTATGTATATGTGGCACAAATGTATTAACAAGACAATAAGATCAAAAACTAATAATAATAATATATACGCGTATATATATATTGAAGATATAAATAAACATATATTGATATTAATAGTAGATATGATGGAGGTAGAAGTAGATATAAAAAGTATATATAATGTGGTATTAATATGTGTATAATATAGTATTTAAGTGTATATATGTAAGAAATATATATATATATACATAGTGTTAGAGATATATTATATATATAGTGCTTGAAGTATATACATGAGATAGTAAAATACATAACTAGCAACGATAAAATATAATATATACATATATGTGTAAAAAATATAATATATTAAAAAGGGATATATACTTGTATAAAATATAATATGGGTGAAGATAGATATAACAATAATATGATATAAAAGCATATATATGATATTGAAAGACGATATGTATATTAGGAATGATAATAATAAATATATGTAGATATAGTAATACATAATATAGTTAAAAATATATATATACATATATGTTGAAAATAAATATATGGTGATATTACAGTATGTGCATAATATATATATTTAGATATCATATGTAATGTATAAAAGAATATATCTAATATTATAAAGGAGAAATATACATAACATATATACGTATACATATAAAAAAATCTAGTCATAATGTTAACATACATGTGTATTAAGAAGAATATTAATAATAAAACCATTAATAATATTTTAACATATATACATATAAGTATTAAAATACAACAAGAATAAAATATAATATTGTAAATAATATTAAAATTAAATTAGAATAATATGGAAAAGTGAAAGAGAAGGGATGAAATCGAATTAAAAATGAATTTTGAGCCGAATTTAAAAATCATCAAAGGGGAAGGAGACTGGTTAAACACGCGAACAAACAGGAGGGACCGAAGGAGAAATAGTCCATTTTATCAAACGACATTGTTCAGAGGTCTATCCTTCAAGCAATCAAGGGATTAAATTGAAATGTAATTAAAATTACGGGACCAAATTAAAGAACATGAAAAGACCTGATTAAAACCAAAAGATTACGGAAGGATCGCATGCATAATTGTCCCAAATTTCAAAACACGCGGATCCTTCGTGGAGCAGGTCGGGTTTGGCCGGGCTGAAACGGCGCCGTTTTGTGTTTAACATGGCGGGCAAAGCAGTGCGCTTTGCCGGCCTATATAACCCAATTTTATATTATTTTCATTTCTCCTCTCCTCTAAAAAACTCCTAAAATCCTCCCTCTCTCTCGGTCTGCCAGCCCAGAAGCCGGTGAAGTGCAGGCGGTCATTGCCGTGTTGGTTGTCGCTCGACCACCGTACACGGTGGCGGAAATCGCCTGTGGGTAGTTTTTTCTTCTTTTTTGTATCTTTTATTTATTTATGTTTTTAATATATGTATGTAAGTGAGAAAAAAATAGTCTCAAAACAAAAAGCGAGAGTAAAGTAAAAATCACCTTAGACTTTGGTATTTTCTTCTCCGATTTACGATATCGGGCTATTTCTTGCTTTTTGATGTTACTAGAGTCTCTATTTTTGTTTGTACCGAATATTGTTTTCTTTTTTATTTCTCAAAGAATCCAAAAAATCCCCTAAATGGTTCTCTCGATTTGGCTTTAAATAGCCACTACATTTCTTTTTAATATTTATCTATTCTTCCATTGTTGTTGCGCATAAACGGTGGTGGAGTAGAGGCGGTAGTGGATGGGACAAAGGGCAAGTGGCTGAACGGCTAGGGTTTTAGGTCTCCTTTCTTTTTTTTTTGTATTGGGCTAGGGATTTAGTGGTTTTGGGTTTAGGTCAAATGGGTTAGAGGGTTTTGGGCCCAAAATTGGGCTTGTACAATGCCCTCTTTGCTTGTTGTTGTGTAACGAGAACAGAGCAAAGACTTAAGAAAGACCAATTTTGCCCGATCTCACCGTGTCTAGACTTGTTTAGCGCTTTTTCCCAGTAGCTTCATTCCAATCTTGTTGCTTCACTCTGCTTCACCGCTCATCGCAGCTTTAAAAAGGTAAGGTCTGCTTTGATCTCGCTTCAATGTAACTCTATGGAGCTAAGACATGTGACTTCAATCTACTCCATCGAAACTCCAAGGAGATCTCACAGGCTTCGATCAACTCCATTGTTGTTTCAGAAGAAAATATTTAATTTCAACCTGTTACCCTCTTGCTTAGGGGATTCGGGCATGTCATCTTTGATCTGCTTCCCTATTGCTTAGGGCTTTAGATCTGTAATTCAACTGTTACCCTACCGCTAGGGGTTTAAGGTTCTTCGCCTTCGATCCGCTCCACTATCGCTAAGGAGATAAGATCTGCAATTCAACTTGTTACCCTCTTGCTTAGGGGTTTAAGGTTCTTCGTCTTCAATCGCCCCTCTACCGCTTAGGAGATAAGATCTGCAATTTGGTTTGTTTCCCTCTTGCTAGGGGTTTAAGACCCTATGAACATCAGCTTGTTACCCTCTTGCTAGGGGTTAAAGCTTGGTGGTTTGAATCTGCTTCAACGCATTCGAGGAGGCATGATTCGATGTATTTGATCTGCTCCACTACAACTTCGAGAGGTGAGATCTGTGATTTTCAGCCTATTACCCTCTTGCTTAGGGGTTAAGGCCCATCTTCTTTGATCTGTTTCCCTACCGCTAGGGGTGATGAGATCTACAAATTCATCGATTCTAGGGACATGACCAGTAGAATCGGTCCCATGTATTTATGCTTATGTCAAAGAATTGGGATGTTATGATCAAAATGAATCAAATGTTCCTAATTAGATGCACTTATGAAGGATCTATGAATGTATGAGTGCAGCATGTTGTGAGCGTGAATCCTGTTTAGGTTGCCATTGCTCTTTGTTCATCAAGGTTCCTTCATTTGAAATGGTACCTGCCTTCTTGTTCACTCAAATTTTGAACGGAAAACCCAAGAGGTAGTCCCAATTTAAACTTTTTCTTCTCGGATGCTTCCAATCTTTGAGTTTGGTTAGTTCTAAATAATAGACCTATTTCGGGTTCTGTACTACTTAGAAACTTTCGAGTAATGTGGAGAACTCTTTTGCAAAAATGGTTTTAGTCCATTAATCATCATTTCAATGCAAAATGCTTGAAAAATATTATAACAACGACAAAACCGAAATTTATCGTAAACAACATTTGAAGGAATATATTAATCACACCAACAAACATTGCCGGAATACAAAATGGATAAAAGGGAATGGGTGCCCCAGATATCGCAGCGTGAGTTTCTCTGTACTGACTTCTTGAGGACTCCTTTTTTGCCCAATATGCGTTTAGGGGATCTAGAGTACTCTTGCAGATGCCCCAAGATGTAACATCTCTCCTCCTTGTTAATTTAGGTACCATAAGAACATCGCATGCCCCACCTTTGATAAAAATTTGAATTGCCCTTTACGGGTTTTCAATTCAAAATCCCTTTGGTCTCAATATGCT
This sequence comes from Gossypium arboreum, assembly GCF_025698485.1. Lineage (NCBI taxonomy): Eukaryota > Viridiplantae > Streptophyta > Magnoliopsida > Malvales > Malvaceae > Gossypium > Gossypium arboreum. Next base: position 129,306,313 of record NC_069080.1, read on the forward strand.
CTTTGCAATTTTCACCTGGCCTCTCCTTTTTTATTTTTTATTTTTTAGGCGAAGTATTTCTTAACCGAATCAATTCACGGATTGGATAAGGTCTTGCCATCCATTTCACTAATATCGGTGTTCGCCAGAAAAGGCTTTCTTCACCACATAAGGCCCTTCCCAATTCGCATCCATTTTCCTCTCAAGTCTTTTTGTATGGGCAGGATCTTTTTCAAGACTAGGTCTCCCTCGTGGAACTCTCTCGACGAACCTTTTGTCGAAGCTCGCATCATTCGCTTTTGGTACATCCGACCATGGCGAATAGCCCGTAACTCTTTTCTTCAATCAAATTCAACTGATCGTATCGGATGGATCCATTCTCGTCATCCAACTTTACCTCGACAAAACTCTAAGGAAGGGATCTCGACCTCGGCAGTAAAACCGCCTCCATTCCATAGACTAATGAGAAAGGCGCTGCCCCGATGAGAAGTTCGATAGATGTTCGATAAGCATAGAGGCGAATGGTAGCTTCTCATGCCAATCTTTATAAGTTTCGCCATCTTTCCTACAATCTTCTTGATGTTCTTATTGGTCGCTTCGATTTGCACTGCTCATCTTCTAGCGATCTGGTGACGAGTTGTGGTGTCTGATCTTGAACTGACTGCAGACATCCGCTATCATGCTGTTGTTCAAATTCAATGCGTTGTCAGATATGATCCTTTCCGGCATTCCATATCGACAGATGATTTCCTTTTTCAGGAACTTGCTAACTGCTGATTTAGTGATATTGGCATATGAAGCGGCCTCCACCCATTTGGTGAAATAATCGATGACCACAAAGATGAAACGATGCCCATTTGAAGCTTTTGGTGAAATTGGCCCAATCACATCCATGCCCCACATCGAGAAAGGCCATGGTGAAGTCATGACATGCAGAGGTGAAGGAGGTACATTAATCTTGTCTCCATAGATTTGGCACTTATGACATCTTTTAGGCGTGTTAATACATCTCCTTCCATGGTGGACCAATAATAACCGAACCTCATAATTTGCCTGGCCATTGTAAAACCATTAGCGTGTGTCCCGCAGATGCCCTCGTGGACTTCTTCCAAGATTTTCTTAGCCTCAATGGCGTCTACACATCTTAATAGTACCTGATCCTTCCTTCTTTTGTACAGGATCTCCCCATCTAAGACATAGTCACCGCCGCCTTCTCAACGTTCTTTTGTCATTCTCGAGAGCTTGGTTAGGGTACTCACGATTCTCCACATATCGTAGGATGTCGTGGTACCAAGGGTGATCATCATTTTCCTCTTCTTCTTCAAGGTTGTAACAATGAGCCGGGGCCTCGTAAATGCTCATTTGGATTGGTTTCACATCCTCTGGTTGGTTCACCTTGATCATAGAGGCCAAAGTTGCTAGGGCGTCAGCCATCTGATTTTCTTCTCGTGGGAGGTAGTAGAAGACAATATCATCAAACTCTTTAATTAACTCAAGGATCAACCTCCAGAATTGATCGCTTTGGGGTCTCTTGTCTCCCATTCACCTTTGAGTGATAAATCACTAGGCGTAATCTCCATATACCTCTAACACCTTGATTTTACGTTCTATGGCCGCATGCGTATTCCCATGATGCATGCTTCATATTCGCCATATTGTTCGTGCAAATAAATCCAATTTACTAGTGAATGGATAATGATCTCGTTCGGGACACCGTAATCGCCTTCATTCCGCTTACCCACGGCATTTGATGCCCTGTCAAAGTTAAGCTTCCAAGGATGACCTTCTTGAGGGTCTTCTTCGGTGGTTGCTATGCACATTAGATCTTCATTTGGGAAATCAAAGTTCAGAGGCTCGTAGTCCTCTAGGGCCCTGCTGGCTAGGAAATCTACTATCGCACTCCCTTTTACGGCCTTTTGGTTCACATAGACTATATCAAACTCAGAAAGTAGAATTTGCCATCGAGCCATTTTCCCATTCAAGGCGCTTGACTCCATCAAGTACTTCAGAGGATCCATTTTAGAGATCACCAAGTTGTATGGTACAACATGTATTGTCTCAGTCTTCGGGTTGTCCAAATCAAGGCACAGCACAACTTTTCAATGAACGAGTATCTCGTCTCACACTCAGTAAACTTTTTACTGAGGTAATATATCGCTTTTTCTTTCCTTCCCGATTCATCGTGTTGGCCAAGTATGCATCCCATAGAATTTTCAAATACCATCAAATACAGTATCAATGGCTTATCTGGATTAGGTGGTGTCAACACTGGGGCATTAGACAAATATTGCTTAACCTTGTCGAAAGTCTTCTGGCATTCCTCGTCCCAACTACCAGGGTTGTGTTTCTTAAGGAGACGGAATATGGGGTCACATTTCTCGGTTAGTTGTGAAATAAACCGAGCGATGTAATTTAGTCTTCCTAGGAATCCTCGAACTTCCTTCTGAGTACGTGGTGGAGGTAATTCTTGTATGGCCTTGACTTTGTCTGGGTCGATCTCAATCCCTTTTCCACTGACCACGAATCCTAGCAGTTTTCCTGACCTGGCTCCGAAGGTACATTTTGCGGGATTGAGTTTCAACTGGAATTTTCTCAACCTCAAAAATAATTTTCTTAAGACTTGCACATGCTCTTTTTCAGTCCGAGATTTGGCGATCATGTCGTCGACATAAACTTCAATTTCTTTATGCATCATATCATGAAATAGGGTAACCATGGCTCTCTGATATGTTGCTCCCGCATTTTTCAATCCAAATGGCATTACTTTATAGCAAAAGGTTCCCTACATGGTCACAAATGTGGTTTTATTCATGTCTTCAAGATGCATCTTGATCTGATTGTACCCCGAGAAACCATCCATGAAGGAGAAGAGTGAGAAACCTGCTGTGTTATCCACCAAGGTGTCAATATGAGGCAATGGAAATTATCTTTCGGGTGGCCTTGTTTAAGTCTCTCGTAGTCTACACACATCCGTATTTTCCCATCTTTTTAGGGACGGGACGATGTTGGCTACCCATTCGAAAGTACTTAACTACTTGTAAGAAACCAAAGATCAAATTGCTTCTTGACCTCCTCTTTTATTTTCAACAGAACATCGGGCGCATCCTTCAAGCTTTTGCTTGAACGGCTTGCATTCTTCTTTGATGGGGAGCACATGTACCACAAGGTCGATTTAGCCTAGGCATATCCCGATATGACCATGCAAAGACATCCTTGAACTCTGGAGTAACTCAATAAGGTCCCGCTTTGTCTCGTGGTGATGCAAGTTCCGATCTTTACTTCTCTTCTTTCTAGTTCATCTCTCAAGTTCACGACTTCTACGGTCTCTTTGTGGGGTAGAATCTGCTTCTCCTTGCGTTCTACCATCCTTAACAAATCGGGGATAAGTTACAATCACTGTCATCTCCAAAATCCTCGGATCCTCTAGACACATATCGCTCAAAGAGAGACTCGAATTAATAGCAAGGTCACTCACATCGTTGATATCTGGAGACTGCTTTGGATGAAAGGAAGATGCAAAGAACAAAAGAATCTAAGAACAATGGCATGTACGGTATGATTATGAATGAAAGAATATTTGCATTTGAATAAGACGAAGGATGCATTTCATTGAAATAACGATTTGAACATAGGCCTATTTCACAAAAAGACACTTATTACTCCTAGGCCTAGGGTAATAAGCGTGTTTTGGGCATTACTCTGTGTTAGTTTTAAAGACTACAGGAATCTCTTCCGCAGTCCAATTATTCAAAACACTTTCTGGCTCATAAGGGCGAATGCCCGTCCCATTCTCTTCACCAGTTCCTCCTTCGAACGTGGCATTAATGCTGAAGCTTTCCCACATTTCTTCAGTGGACTCTTGGCCTGCCAATCTTCCTTCGGCATAAATAGTTCCTCCTGACACAAATGTTCTGGATATATGGGGAAAGGTCATTGGCTTCCATTTAACCTCTTCCCCGTTCAAACGCGCTCTTCTCCTTTCTTGTTTCTTCTCTTGCTCCTCTTTCTTTTGTCTTGCATCTGGCTTGAATCCTAAGCCAAAGCGGTCCCGTTTGTCCGTGAGCATAGGTACTTTGACCCCTCCTTGTAGGCTTCTTCCAAGTCCTTTCCCTGGCAAGGCTCCCTTCCCAACCATCAGTTGTAGTCCCATTCTTGTGGTTTTGGAAAGTCTGGGTGTTGGGACTTTATTTCCTTCGACAACAAAGGTCGCATTTACGAATTCCAACGATCGAAAAGAACATTCTATGGCTTCATCATCTGTCCCCACATATGGTGCGTTGTTTGATAATGATGCAATGATGTCTTCCTCCGCATTTATGGTCACCAATCGACCTTCCGTTATAAGTTTAAGCTTCGATGTAATGATGACGGCCTTCGCCGAGTGGATCCAAGGTCTTCCCAATAGGCAATTGTAAGAGGGTTTAATGTCCATTACTAAGAAGTCTATCTCGACGTGCTAGGACCGATTTGAAGTTGTAATTCAATCCTCCCATTACGCTTCTTTTCAAGATCACAAACGCCTTACTACATTTTGGCATGTCTTCATATGGGAACTATCCACGGGCAACCTATTCGGTGTGGATAGGGTAAGACGCTTAGTGCTGATCCATTATCGATCGAGACTTCGTAATGTGTATCCTTGCAACGCGTGGTAATGTGTAGGGCCTTTGTGGACCCCATGCCTCCTAGTGGTATTTCGTCGTCGTTAAAGAAAATAAAATTGTCGGCACGATATTGTTGACCAGCGGTCCAGTTTGTTGACAGAGATGTCATGCGTGACGTATGTCTCGTTCAAGACTTTCATTAACGCGCTCGTCGCTTTCGAGCTCAAGAGTAAGGCCAGACCAAATGCGAGCTGGTTGCTTATGTAGTCGTTCAACGACGCAGACTCACTGTGTTTTAAAATTTTAAGAATTCCGGCTTCATTCTCTTCTTCGACTCATTGATCGGCGATTCGAACTCGACCATCTTTTCTTTCCTTTACTCTACTGTCGGGACCTTTTCTTTGGCAATTTTGGTTCCTGTACCTTTGGGAACATAACGTCTCCCACTGCGTGTAAAAAAACCTACATCTTGGTTTTCTTGTGAAGCACTGGCTGGGCTCTTCTTTCCTGGGATCGTCACATTGCAGCTGTAATTCCATGGTACCCTCTTGCTATCTTTATAAGGGAAAGCAACGGGCTTCTGGATCACGACTTTGGGTGCGACTTGTGTCCCATCTTCATTAGTTCTTAAGCGTGATATGATAACCAATGGGTGGTTTATTTTGCAAGCGTTTCTCGTCGACCCTTCTTCGGAGGCACACACGCTCGCTTCTTCCCGGTTCTGACATATTCAAGAATTCTAGCTCCTTATTATCCATCAATCCTTGTACTAAAGCCACGAATTGGCTGGATTTCGGATCTTATGGTCCTCTTGATCGTGGAACTCACAATAATTCTTCGCTTCGAGGCCTAACCTCCGAATTCGCGCCATCAAACCTCTTTCCACCATTTTCTTCCACACTTCTTTCAACGGGTATTCACTTCGCAACATTCATCTTAATTTCCTTCCCCGAACTCTTGATTATGACATTTATACCCTTATCCCCATGATTCGGTAATGGGTTTTCGCACTAGGTGTATCATCAAATTTCACGATGCCAATGTTGATGAGTCTTTCAACTAGCTTCTTGAAAGTGGTGCGCTTTTCTATCGAAAGTGCCACATGGCTCTCGTGATGGTATTCGCATTGGGCGTTATGCTGTACCACTTGGGGAATGGGGTTGCATTGGATTTAGATAGAAGGGCGACACTACATGGGCATCGAATAAGCTCGTACAATTCCTTGTAGGACATCGGGATAGGAGTAAACCGGACTCTTTCGCGTTAGGCCTTGGGTTGAAGTCCCGCTCTGCGAGCCCTCGATGGTGGTAGTCACCACCTTTGGTTGGCTCATGGTGACTGGCTTATTATACATACTCATGTTGTTCACATCGTTCTCTTTCCTTCTCGGGGTTGATCTCTTAGAACTTTCTCCTGCTTCAATCCTTCCACATCTTATCGCGTTCTCTATCATTTCTCCAGACATTACTATGTCTGAGAAGCTTTTAGTAGCGCTCCCTAGCATGTGGTTAATGAATGGAGCCTTCAACAGATTGATAAAGAGCATGGTCGCTTTCTTTCTCCGTAAGAGGTGGTTGAACTTGCGTTGCTACCTCTCTCCATCTTTGGGCGTATTGCCTGAAACTCTCATTTTGTTTCTTCTCCATATTCTGTAATGTGACTCTATCAGGGGCCATGTCTGTCACGTGACTGTACTGCTTCATGAAAGCCTGCGCTAAATCCCTCCATGAACTGATATGGTTATGACTTAGTTGGTTGTACCACCTAGAAGCGGCTCCAACTAGACTTTCCTGGAAACAGTGGATCAATAGTTGGTCATTATTGACATAGCCTGCCATGCGTCTGCAGAACATAGTGATGTGGGCTTCGGGACAGCTAGTCCCATTGTATTTCTCAAATTCTGGAGTTTTGAACTTGGGAGGGAGTACCAGGTCTGGAACCAAACTTAATTCCTTAGCATCGATTCCACCACGATAGTCGGTGTTTTCCATTTCTTTAAATTTTTCTCCCAACCATCTACATCTTTCTTCAAGCTCTCTGAATTCTACCTTGTCTTTTTTGCTTCTATTACTTCATCGAGATTGAGGACCACGTGGTTGGTCGGATTGTCCCCGTGATTAGAGCCCAACCACCGATAATTCATTTGTGTCGAGACACCGGCTTGAAATGGTTGAGGCCTGATTGTGACTGATGGCCTTCTTGGGTACACATCAAGTTGTGTCTGAACGTCTGCTGGGACAAACCCTGGAGGGTAGACGGGATCTTCGTTGTCATCTCCATTATTGATTATGGGGCTTTTCCCTTTTTCTAATCCGCCAGCCAATAGACGCGTTAATTGATCCATCATACTCCTTTGGGACTCCAGCATCTGGTCCCTTACATCTTGCTGGATTTTGGCCAGCTGTTCTTGCATACGTGCTTGTAGTTGATCCTGCATCTCCCTTTGCATTTGTTCCAATCTTTCTAACCTTTGATCCATTGCTTTTGTTTTCCCTCTTGTACCGTAACGATGTTCCGGGTAATCGCCATGATTTTAGGATTTCTTGTGAGTTTTTAGTGCGATGATGCAACGCCGATGCATGAATGCAATGAATGCGATGAATGCAAAAAGGTGTTGATTCCAATTGATTTCATTAGAGTAACTTTTCTAGAAAACAAGTTTCTTTACATAAAATAGATTACATATAAGGCTTGGCCCTGATACTTAAGGCCTTGACTTGTCTAAGAAGCCAAGCTAGTTTTTGGCCTCGGTCTGACTCTGACTCGTATTTTAAACTCAACACATCGGCTTGTATTGCTAAAGTTTGCAAGTGGTCACCACTTCGTGATTTGAGTCAAAGCCTCGCCCATGATGTAGTCCCTACTCGACTTGGTCTTGAATTGATGAAGTTGCTCCTTCCATCGCTCGTTATTTACTTGAGGAGTTCTATCCAAGTTCACGATTTTGCAGCACTGTTTTGAGTTCCTCTATATTCTTTTTTAATTCTTCGATTCTGTTCTGACTAGCTTTCAACTCGATTGCAGAGTTACGCGAGCGATACTGGTACAATAACCTCTCTAACTCTGATATCCGGATCTTTAACCCTTCTTTCTCATTCTGACTTTCTACCAAACTTCTTTTCAGAGTACCTTCTCGAGCTTGAGCATCGCGAAATTTTTCCTCCCACTGGTTGGCTTTGCCTTGCTCTTCTTTAACTTCATGTCGCCATTGTTCGGATGTTTTTCCTAACCCAGCGGTTCTCATTGATCTGCGCAACTTCTTATAGTCTGTTTTCAAACTGTCTAAGTCCTCTTCGGCCTTATTCTTCCCTTTTCTGAGTCTTTCAGCTTCTAGTTTCTGGGCATCGACGTCTAACCCTAACTGCATCTTTTCTTCTTCCAAATGCTCGATCCTTTTTTCTAGTTCCAGACTCTTTCTCTCGAAATCTTGCCTGATGATTTCCAGCTCAGATGGGATTACTTTCAAGTGCTCTTCTATCGACTGAGGATTCCCTTGATTTGATTTAGGGATGTTGTCGTTAATCCTCTGATTCCACCATTGGTCATACTCAGGAGTAGTCATGGGATTGGCAGCAAACTTCTTTATTTTACGAGTCTGGTTCCAGGCATTTGATATCTCGCGAACTTTCTTTTTGTAATTATTCCCTGTGAACGTGAACTCGCACTGGGCTAACCCGTATGTTGGTGGTGTAAACTGTCTGGATCTGTATTGTCGCAATGCAAGAAGAGGAGTATATCCGACGGCTCCCCATACTCCTAACAAGGGAACCCAATCAAAATCTCCGCATCGATATAATATTTCATCAGGGACCATCCACGGGGCTCTCCATTCAACATCTTCTTCTCGCAGATTTTGGAGAACCATCATCCAATTTCTTCTATTACATCATCTCACCTCGGTGTAGCCACTAACTCTTTCAACGGAGAGTAATTTTCGAGAAGATACGATATGAGACCTTTTCCACTTTCCAAAATGGTCATGGAACCAGGATAGCAAGAGTCATGCACATCCAATAAATCTCCTTCACCGCTCTTCTACAAGCATTTAATAATCTGAAAGTTTCCGCCAAGATTGTGGGTACAGGTGTGGTTCCTTTACCAAGCCTACCAAAAAGGTCAACAACAGCCTCGTCTACATGCCCTAAATCCTTGGGGAAGATGACCAGTCCATAGATGCTCAAGGCAAAGACATCTACCCTTTTCTTCACGTCGGGGTGCGCTTAAGATTAGATCCTCGGGTTCCTCCACGGGATGCATTTACAATCTCCTTTTGTTTCATCCGGTTGTCACCATCGTTCGCTCATCCCCGATGTTCATCGGTTTTTTGAAAATGCTTTGGGACGTTATGCGGTCCGTATAAATTCGCCTATTTGAATCTTTGGGCAACGGAGCAAGGTCGTGTATTCTTCTATAGTAGGTACCAAATCTACCTTCCGAAAGTGAAGCAAATGTAAGCAGAATTCCAATATTGGGCAAGGGCTAGAAACAGGTGCTCGTCTACCTTGACATCGAGCATATAAGGTAAATCACCGTAATGACAATAGAATAATTGTTTGAACTCGTCGTCCCACTAGTTCCATATTTCTTTCAATTCTTGGAGATTATTTTGGGTTACGCTGATCCGAGTGAAATTCCATAGCTCGACATCGCACCTTGGTAAGACTATCACCTTTCTCTTGTTGTGTTGTCTCATTTATATCCGGACAGCCGCGTTGTCTTCTACTTTATCAAAAAACCCCTTTTCCATGATAAGCTATCTATTTAGGAACCGAACATGAATCAACACCTTTTATGATGAAAATGCCATGCAAATACAATGAAAGTAAAACAAAGCAAGTCAATAGTTTATGCACAGTTCAAAGCAAACGAAGAATAATAAATATAGCACTTGCTCAGGTAACCACTAGGGTTTTGGACTGGCTCTACCTAGGGTGGGTTCTTAAGGCTCGCTACATGGGGTTTGATTCTAGAATAAGGGTACCTGAACCAGCAGATTCCTCGATCTTCACCCATTATAGGTCGACATGCATCGAGTTCGATTCGGGGAATACATTTCCTATGGCTGCACGGAGATGAAAATCTCACGAAGACATAGGTACGGATGTATCCCGGAAACAATCCACTATCCTGCACGGAGGTGAAAACCTCATGAAGGAATAGATTCGCGCTCCCACTTAAGAGGGTGTGACCACAACGGTCATGCAATGCAATATGCAACACTATTTAAAGAATCGGACCAACGTAGCAGGTATTATTTAGACCATAAAAATAGCTGGTGAAATGCAATGAAAGGATAGTATTTCAAAACCAAATTTTCAATTTTCGATAAGAAGACAAGAGTTAATCAACTTGTGGCTTGACTCTCTCATTCGTGTCCCCAGCGGAGTCGCCAAGCTGTCGTAACCATTTTTTGAAAAAAAACAGGTATCAACTAAAAAAACGAAAACAGGAGTCGCCACCAATCTTTTTAGGTGCAATTGGATCACCTTAAGTTGATCATTTTAATAAAGGTTAAGATTTACTAAAACGATGATTTTTTTGGTCTACGAAAATCAGAAAATGAGTTCGGGAGTCGGTTACGCACGGGGAAGGATCAGCACCCTCGATACGCCCAAAATTGGTACCTAGTCGATTAATTAGTGTCTTAGTGTCGAAAATTTGAAAACTTGAAAGAATTTAAAATACGATCCCTCTTTGTAAAGAAAATGCTCAAATGTTAATGACCTTCTCGTCTCACAAGATAAAATGTCACATCCAAGAAGTTAGACACGTCATCTTGAATTTTCGAGAGCGAGCTTGCCTTTTATATAAAATTGTGTATTTCAAAAGGTTATTCAGTTAGTTCAGTGAACGAGGAAAATCGAAACCAGTAAGTTAGGCACGCTTCCTCGAATTTCCAAACACCGAATATTGCCTTTTCTTGCAAAAATCTTATTTCGAGGTAACAAAATGCCATACCCAAGAAGTTAGGGCACAACACCTCGTATCTCCGAGAATAAGCATTTTCAAAACTCATGTCGCAATTTAAAAGAGTATTCCGTTATTTAGGTTAAAGGAGAAAAATCGAAACCCAAGAAGTTAGAGCTCAATTATCTCGAATTACCTAATACCGAAATCGCTTTTATGAAAGAATTATTTTAATATATTGAGTAAAAACGTGATTTATAATAAAACATAAATGCTATGGTATTAATATGTATAATGACATAATGATAGATGTAATAGCGTCAAAAAACAATTATAAAAGATGAAACAATAGTGAAGCTTAGAAATATGAAAATGTAAACACATACGTGAGGAAAATGAAATAATCGAACACACAAGCAAATAAATAAATAAACGAATAAAAATGGTAAAATAAAATGACAATGGTGATAATAATAATGATAAAAAGTATATACATATTATGTATATAGGTACATACATAATAATGTAGTAATAAGAAATATATATAAAAATATATACATACATAATAATAGTATGATATTAAAGGATACATATCGTAGTATATAAAAATGTATACGTAATAAAATTATATAGTATGTATATGTTAGTAATAATAATTATGATGACACAAATAGTGAATGATTTAAGGTTTGAAAGAATTTACAAAGGTATAAATAAATGTATGATGAAACGATAATAATGAGAATAACGATATATATAAGTGATACAAGTATGCTAAAATACGTATGTATATATATTTTAAATTAGTTAGCATAAAAACAATTATGTATAGGTAATTACATATAAAAAGGGTTATAATAATAAAAGTAATAGTGATAACAATGAAAGGTATAATAGTAATTATATTAAAAGTGCAAAAATAATGATAATAATAAAAACATTACATAAATATATGGGAAAATAAATATATGATAATATCGAATATATATACATAACATGTAATGTAATACAAACAAAATATACACATAATATATTAAACATATACATGACACACGTAATATACATGATAGAACATAATATGATATTCACAATATATATAAAAAAACTATAACAAAGTGATATACATGATATAATATTAATTTACATGGGCATAATATGAAGTATAATATACAAATATATATTAAAGGTATGTATATGTGGCACAAATGTATTAACAAGACAATAAGATCAAAAACTAATAATAATAATATATACGATATATATATTGAAGATATAAATAAACATATATTGATATTAATAGTAGATATGATGGAGGTAGAAGTAGATATAAAAAGTATATATAATGTGGTATTAATATGTGTATAATATAGTATTTAAGTGTATATATGTAAGAAATATATATATATATACATAGTGTTAGAGATATATTATATATATAGTGCTTGAAGTATATACATGAGATAGTAAAATACATAACTAGCAACGATAAAATATAATATATACATATATGTGTAAAAATATAATATATTAAAAAGGGATATATACTTGTATAAAATATAATATGGGTGAAGATAGATATAACAATAATATGATATAAAAGCATATATATGATATTGAAAGACGATATGTATATTAGGAATGATAATAATAAATATATGTAGATATAGTAATACATAATATAGTTAAAAATATATATATACATATATGTTGAAAATAAATATATGGTGATATTACAGTATGTGCATAATATATATATTTAGATATCATATGTAATGTATAAAAGAATATATCTAATATTATAAAGGAGAAATATACATAACATATATACGTATACATATAAAAAAATCTAGTCATAATGTTAACATACATGTGTATTAAGAAGAATATTAATAATAAAACCATTAATAATATTTTAACATATATACATATAAGTATTAAAATACAACAAGAATAAAATATAATATTGTAAATAATATTAAAATTAAATTAGAATAATATGGAAAAGTGAAAGAGAAGGGATGAAATCGAATTAAAAATGCAATTTTGAGCCAATTTAAAAATCATCAAAGGGAAGGAGACTGGTTCGAACACGCGAACAAACAGGAGGGACCGAAGGAGAAATAGTCCATTTTATCAAACGACGCTGTTCGAGGTCTGCCCTTCAAGCGATCAAGGATTAAATTGAAATGAATTAAAATTACGGGACCAAATTAAAGAACATGAAAAGACCTGATTAAAACCAAAAGATTATGGAAGGATGCATGCTAATTGTCCCAAATGTCAAAACACGCGGATCCTTCGTGGAGCGAGTCGGGTTTCGGGTCGGCGCTTGAACGGCGCCGTTTTGTAGTTAACATGGTCGGCAAAGCAGTGCGTTTGCCGCCTATATAACCCAATTTTATATTTTTTTCATTTCTCCTCTCCTCTAAAAAACTCCTAAAATCCTCCCTCTCTCTCGGTCTGCCAGCCCAGAAACCGGTGAAGTGCAGGCCGGTCACCGCCAGTTTGCCAGTCGATCCGACCATCAGACACGGTGGCGAAAATCGCCTGTGGTAGTTTTTTTTCTTCTTTTTTTGTATCTTTTATTTATTTATGTTTTTAATATATGTATGTAAGTGAGAAAAAAAATAGCTCCGAAAACAAAACGAGAGTAAAGTAAAAAATCACCTTAGACTTTGGTATTTTCGGTTCTCCGATTTCTGATATCGGGCTATTTCTTGCTTTTTGATGTTACTAGAGTCTCTATTTTTTGTTTGTACCGAATATTGTTTGCTTTTTTTTATTTCTCAAAGAATCCAAAAAATCCCCCTAAATGGTTCTCTGATTTGGCTTTAAATAGCCACTACATTTCTTTTTTAATATTTATCTATTCTTCCATTGTTGCTGCAGACAAACGGTGGTGGAGTAGAGGCGGTAGTGGATGGGACAGGGGCAAGTGGCTGAACGGCTAGGGTTTTAGGTCTCCTTTCTTCTTTTTTTTTTGTATTGGGCTAGGGATTTAGTGGTTTTGGGTTTAGGTCAAATGGGTTAGAGGGTTTTGGGCCCAAAAATTGGGCTTGTCAGATGAAAATGGAAGATATGTGAAGTTGAGCAAAACAAATGAGCATGCATGTGCCTTCGATGCTAAAGGAAAAATCGGCTAACATGTTGTGCTTTGAAATGATGAAATGGAGATTATGCTTAAGTAAAAATCATAGATATGTGATGATTGATTGGTGATATACATGTTTAAATAACATGCATGCAAGATAGGTGTATGAAAGAGTGATTTGGTAATAAATCTACTTGGGACAGCAGCAGTAACGTGACTTTGGAAAATCACCATAAATTGTGCGAGATGAATTAGAAGCTGAATAAATTATGTAATTAAAGCTTATTGAGTCTAGTTTCTAATGAAATAAACAAGAACATATTTTGAATTCTGTACAATGAGAAATTTGAATTGTAATGAAGGGTGGTCAGATTAGTCAAACAGTGAAACATGGGAAACTTTGAGAAAAATCTGGTATTGATTGGCTAAACCAAAATTCTGAAAATTTTATGGATAGAAGATATATGAGTCTATTTTCAAGGAAAATTAGCGGCACTTGATTTGGAGTTTCGTAGCTCCAGTTATAAATGATTTAGTGACTGTTGCTCAGGAAGACAGCTTGCAGTGAAATTGTGATTATGTGGTAAACATTGACAAAAATTTGTTAATGAGTTGCTTATTGATTTCTTATAAGCTTACTATGATCTGTAGGTGTGGTTGGCCGAATATTGTAAGGGGTTAATATGTAGTTTGTATTTGAATAGTTAGATTAACGTGTTAGTAATCCAATTGTAGGCGGTTCGTGTGTGGATCTCGTCAACATATCGTCGCAAACAGGTGTGTAACTAACACCCTCTTTCTTAGTCTAGATCGGCAAAAGCCAAAAAAGCCGAAATGTCGAAAACCGGTATTTTGTAGATTTGCGAGTGTGCGAATGCTCGTGAGGTAAATCGATTAATGTTTTTGGTAAGCTGCAATGTTTGGACCGCAAAGTGCATGATTTCGTGCCCTCGATATTTTTGGGCTTAATGGGCCAAAATTGGAATGATGGGCCAACGGCCCAATTCGGTAAGAACCCTCGATGACGTGATTCTAGTACGTGAAAGGTAGGAATATGCATGAAAACCCTAAAATAAATAAATTACTGAAATACCTTTAAAAGTGAAAAATTTACGCTTTACCCTAGGAGATAAATTACCAAATACCCATAGGGTTAAATTGACCTAAATGCATGTTTGATCGTTGTTATTTATCGCATGCCACGTTGTTATTATCGATGCATGGACCGGGATATTGACGGAGGAAGTACTGAAAGTGGCTTGTCCACGTCTTGGAGGCTTTGCCTCAATTTATCGTTAATCGAGCAAAGAATGCTTTAATCGTGGAGTGTTAAATGGGTGGGTTGAGCTATCCCACATGGAGTGTATGGCCGGTGCACGGTGGAGTGTAGTGGTTGGTAGGTTGAGTAGTCTCCCAAATGGGCTTGCATATGTTATTGATGTTGCATGTATTTTGAAATGGGCCTATGGGCCATACTTGTTATCTCAATAAGGGGCTAAGGCCCGCTTATTGTAATCTGAAAAGGGCTCGCCCAAGACCACCACTTTATTACTGATGGGCTTAGGCCCAATAGGCTTGAGTGACTTGGGCTTTGAATGGGTTTTCCTTACACACCGAGTTTCCCCAAACTCACCCCTTTTATTTTCATCCACGCAGAAATCCCCAACCATAGTGGGCTTGGAGTCGTGAGGGAATTCGAGGGCCACCTGCTCAAAGTTTGATTTTCTTCGTGAACTGGACATCCTTTTATTTACGTTTGAAGTTTTGGGTTTTAAATGTAATAAGGCCGCTTAATTATTTTTGATGGTTTTAATATGTATTACTAAGATAGGTATTACTTATTTTAACTATTGAAATTGGATAGCTTTAGGGCGCGTTTTCAAAAAAACAACAATTGATTTCAAAATAATACGACAACAAGCAAAGCTTCCGCAATGAAAGTATTTTCCAAAATTAATCATTTTTCCTAAAAATGACTTAATCAAATCGGTTTCCTAGAAATATCTATGACGTTAAGGTGTGGCAATGGTGGTATGCATGCCTAGGATTGGATCTGAAGGGAGCTTGGTACTTAAGCAGTTCGATGGACTCACCACCTCTTTTCCGGTTTCCTACCTGGTGCACAGCTTCCATTCACTTTAACCCTTAATGAATTAATCTTTTGAACATCAAGTACGATTTTCGGACTTAGAATAGAATTTTTTAACATTTTGATGTGGCATGCGGATCCGCCATAACTTCGGGCCCGGTTGGGGTGCTACATTTAGTGGTATCGAGCCTTGGTTGCAACAACTCGGTACATGGAATGGGTTTGCAAAACAAAGATTTTCGAAAGCGAAAATTTTATAAAGAATGCGAAAACTCGATTTTCAAAATTTAGATCTTTAGAAGGTGGCATTCTCAATCTCCTACCAAGTCTGTAAGTATTACTCAACTCTTTTGAATATTTTTCAATTATCTGTCAGCATCAAACCCTACTAGGATACTCTAGATAGGATGATTACAAACCATAGGAAAATCGATAAGAGATCAAATCGTAGCTAGACTTCGATTCTGCAAAAACAAACTTTGAATTACTGTCTGATTCATAAAACATCTGTAATAAACACTGGAATATTGAATTGATGCATAAAAATTCGTAATCAAGATGAATCGATATGAGTACGAGAGCTACTCGGGAAGAGGTCGTGGTCGAGGCCGAGGTAGTACTCAAGCCGAACTTCGCCTTCGAACACATACCCACTGGAGTAGCACGACCACCACCGACGGATGAGAATGGGCCGTATGATAGGGCCGCCGAGGATGATGCCTTGTCACAGGCAATGCTTCATGTTCTGGAAAGGGTTGCCGGAGCAAGTTCGGGCAACGAAATTCAGAGATCTATTTCTGAATGACTTCGGGACTAACGGAACGGAGATCTTGAAGGGCATGTCTGGTATAGCCCCGAATGTGGCGGAATATTGGTTGGAGGCCACAGAATGGATTATGGACGACTTAGACTGCTCTGAGGAGATTGTGAGTGGGGTATCTGTACTAAGTCCCTTGGGTCACTCGGTTAGGGTAGACAAACTGTATAAGAATGTACCCTTAGAAACTCAAGGCAAGGTTTTTCCTGGAGATCTGATGGAGTTACCGTTCGGAGAGTTTGACTCATTCTGGGAATAGATTGGCTTGTTAAGCATAAGGCGACTCTGGATTGTGCTGCTAAACGAATAGTGTTAAGAACTACAAAGGATGAGGAGGTTATGGTGATAGGTGGGAGAAGGGATTATTTGTCCAATGTGGTGTCGGCATTAAGAGCCGAAAAGTGGATTCGGAAAGGTTGTGAGGCCTAATTGGTATTTGTAAGTCAGTCGGAAGAGGAGGGACTGACAGTGGATAAGGTTAGGACCGTAAAGGAGTTCCAAGATGTTTTTCCGAAGGAGCTTCCAAGATTGCCTCCGAATCGAGAAGTTGAGTTTGGAATAGACTTGTTGCCTGGAATGGCGCCTGTGTCTATCACACCATTTAGGATGGCACCGAAGGATTTAGTAGAGTTAAATGCTCAAATTCAAGAGTTGTTGGATAGGGGCTTTATTAGGCCAAGCGTGTCTCTATGGGGAGCACCAGTGCTATTCGTGAAAAAGAAGGATGGTACGATGCGGATGTGCATTGATTATCGCCAGTTGAACAAACTGACGATTAAGAATAAGTATCCACTACCAAGGATTGACAATCTATTCGACCAGCTTAGAGGAGCTTCTGTATTTTCCAAGATCGACCTTCGATCTGGATATCATCAGTTCAGGGTCAAGGAGGCAGATACCCAAAAGACGACATTCAGGACTCGGTATAGTCATTACGAGTTTCTGGTTATGCCATTTGGACTAACGAACGCTCCTGTAGCGTTTATGGATCTGATGAATCGTGTGTTCCAACCATTTTTGGATCAGTTCATAGTCGTCTTTATTGACGATATCCTGGTATATTCTGAAACTGAAACAAAACATGATGAGCATCTCCGTATAGTGCTGTAAGTATTAAGGGAGAAGGAACTCTTTGCGAAGTTCAGCAAGTGTGAACTTTGGTTGAGGGAGGTAACCTTCTTAGGATATGCGGTCTCTGCTGAGGGGATTAAGGTGGACCCTCGAAAAATTGAAGCGATTTTGGAGTGGAAGCCGCCTAGGTCAATGTCAGAAATACGGAGTTTTCTAGGACTGGCAAGATACTACAGAAGGTTTGTGGAAGGTTTTTCTGTGATGGCAGCACCTCTGACAAAACACATAAGGAAAGGAGTACCGCTTTGTATGGACTAAGAAAAGCGGAAGCTTTTGAGAAGTTGAAGAAAGTTCTGATCAAGCACTTGTGTTAATTCAAATGAGTTTGGGAATGATTTTATCTGTGTACAAGGACGCATCACACGTGGGTTTGGGCTGCGTGTTAATGCAAGAGGGTAAGGTGGTTGCATATGCATCACGATAGCTTAAGCCTCATGAGGGAAACTATTTGACTCATGATTTAGAGTTGGCGCATAATATTTGCACTTAAGATTTGGAGACATTACTTGTACGGAGAAAGGTGTATTATATACACCGACCATAAGAGTTTTAAGTATTTGTTGACTCGAAGGAGCTGAACCTTAGGCAAAGGAGATGGATTGAGTTGCTTAAGGATTATGACTGCTCGATCGAGTATCACCCAAGCAAGGCTAATGTGGTAGCCAATGCTCTAAGTCGTAGAGCTATATCTCGATCCGAGAGCAATGTTTGCTCGTCTGAGTCAGATGATGATGGAAGTCTGCTATGAGTTGTAAGTGAGGCCAACCTGGGTGGATCGATTAAGGAAAATAGTTGAACGATGAGTCTTTGGTCGCTCGTTTTCAACAAGTTAAGGAAGGAAAACTTCGAGTTTGGGAGCGAAGAGACGATGCAACAAGAATACCCTCATCTGTTTGATTAGGTAAATTTCGAGGACGAAATTTCTTTAAGGAGGGTAGAGTTGTAACGCCCCAATTTTCGGGAATCCTGTGAATGTTGGCATAGGTTTAATTATGTTAGTGGGCCTCTAGAAAGCCCAAACTTAAGATAGAACCCGACAATTTTAGTTAATTTTTGTTCCATAAGAAAAAGGGGGTGAAATTATGAAATAGGACCTATGTGAAAATGTTTGAAAATGCTATAGGCTAAATTGAAGTGGCCAAATAAATAGGAGTGCAAAATAGGAGGATTTGCATGACAAACCTCCCATTTTACATGAAGTGGCCAGCCATCATGTTGTTGTAGACAAAATGTACACTTGATATCCATAATTTATGGTACAAATTGATACAAATTGATAATAGGTTAGGTAAATGTTCCATGATAATGGGTTAGGTAAATGTTTCATGATAATAGGTTAGGTAAATGTTCCATGATAATGGGTTAGGTAAATGTTTCATGATAATGGGTTAGGTAAATGTTTCATGATAAGAATTTCATGTCTTTTGTATTAAAGAATTAAATGGATGAAATATGAAGTTTTATTAAAAGAAAAAGGGGTGAAAAGAACAAAGTTTTGTCCATCTTTGTTCATCATAGCTGAAGTTAGAGAAGAGAAAGGAGAGGAGAAAGCTCTTGAGTATTCACTCATTAGGAGGAGGAAAATTGAAGGTAAGTTCTTGGTACCTTGTTTCTATTTTGAGGTTCATGAGTTCTTCTTGATTCTACCTTAACTCTTGAAGTATATTTTGATTTTTAGTTGTGTTGTGAGCATTTGGTCATGAATTAAAATGAAGGAAATGGTTGTTGTTTCATGTTCTTTTGATGAAAAATGGAAGATATGTGAAGTTGAGCCAAACAAATGAGCATGCATGTGCCTTAGATGCTAAAGGGAAAAATTGGCTAACATGTTGTGCTTTGAAATGATGAAATGGAGATTATGCTTAAGTAAAAATCATAGATATGTGATGATTGATTGGTGATATACATGTTTAAATAACATGCATGCAAGATAGGTGTATGAAAGAGTGATTTGGTAATAAATCTACTTGGGACAGCAGCAGTAACGTGACTTTGGAAAATCACCATAAATTGTGGGAGATGAATTAGAAGCTGAATAAATTATTTAATTAAAGCTTATTGAGTCTAGTTTCTAATGAAATAAACAAGAACATATTTTGAATTCTTTACAATGAGAAATTTGATTTGTAATGAAGAGTGGTCAGATTAGTCAAACAGTGAAACATGGGAAACTTTGAGAAAATTCTGGTATTGATCGGCTAAACCAAAAATTCTAAAAATTTTATGAATAGAAGATATATGAGTCTATTTTCAGGGAAAATTAACGGAACTTGATTTGGAGTTTCGTAGCTCCAGTTATAAATGACTTAGTGACTGTTGCTTAGGAAGACAACTTGCAGTGAAATTTTGATTATGTGGTAAACATTGACAAAAATTTGTTAATGAGTTGCTTATTGATTTCTTATAAGCTTACTATGATCTGTAGGTGTGGTTGGCCGAATATTGTAAGGGGTTAATACGTAGTTTGTATTTGAATAGTTAGATTAACGTGTTAGTAATCCAATTGTAGGCGGTTCGTGTGTGGATCTCGTCAACATATCGTCGCAAACAGGTGTGTAACTAACACCCTCTTTCTTAGTCTAGATCGGCAAAAGCCAAAAAGCCGAAATGTTGAAAACCGGTATTTTGTAGATTTGCGAGTGTGCGAATGCTCGTGAGGTAAATCGATTAATGTTTTTGGTAAGCTGCAATGTTTGGACTGCAAAGTGCATGATTTCTGTGCCCTCGATATTTTTGGGCTTAATGGGCCAAAATTGGAATGATGGGCCAACGGCCCAATCGTAAGAACCCTCGATGCGTGATTCGTAGTACGTGAAAGGTAGGAATATGCATGAAAACCCTAAAATAGATAAATTACTGAAATACCTTTAAAAGTGAAAAATTTACGCTTTACCCCTAGGAGATAAATTACCAAATACCCATAGGGTTAAATTGACCTAAATGCATGTTTGATCGTTGTTATTTATTGCATGCCATGTTGTTATTATCTCGATGCATGGGACGGGATATTGACGGAGGAAGTACTGAAAGTGGCTTGTCCACGCATCGGAGGCTTTGCCTTAATTTATCGTTAATCGAGCAAAGAATGCTTTGCAATCTGTGGAGTGTTAAATGGGTGGGTTGAGCTATCCCCACATGGAATGTATGGTGATGCAATGGTGGAGTGTAGTGGTTGGTGGGTCGAGTAGTCTCCCAAATGGGCTTGCATATGTTATTGATGTTGCATGTATTTTGAAATGGGCCTATGGGCCATCTTGTTATCTCAATAAGGGCTAAGGCCCGCTTATTGTAATCTGAAAAGGGCTCGCCCAAGACCATCTGTTACTGAATGGGCTTAGGCCCAATAGGCTTGAGCTGACTTGGGCTTTGAATGGGTTTTCCTTACACACCGAGTTTCCCCAAACTCACCCTTTTATTTTCATCCACGCAGAAATCCCCAACCATAGTGGGCTTGGAGTCATGAGGGAATTCGAGTGGCCACTGCTCGAAAGTTTGATTTTCTTCCGTGAACTGGACATCCTTTTATTTACGTTTGAAGTTTTGGGTTTTAAATGTAATAAGGCCGCTTAATTATTTTTGATGGTTTTAATATGTATTACTAAGATAGGTATTACTTATTTTAACTATTGAAATTGGATAGCTTTAGGCGCTTTCAAAAAAATAACAATTGATTTCAAAATAACACGACAACAAGCAAAGCTTCCATAATGAAAGTATTTTCCAAAATTAATCATTTTTCCTAAAATGACTTAATCAAATCGGTTTCTAGAAATATCCATGACGTTAAGGTGTGACAATGGTGGTATGCATGTCTAGGATTGGATCCGAAGGAGCTTGGTACTTAAGCGATCAGATGGACTCACCACCTCTTTTCCGGTTTCCTACCGGTGCATGACTTCCATTCACTTTAACCCTTAATGAATTAATCTTTTGAACATCAAGTACGATTTTCGGACTTAGAATAGAAATTTTTTTAATGTTTTGATGTGGCATGCCGGATCCAGCCATAACTTCTGGGCCCGGTTTGGGGTGCTACAACAACAACAACAATAATAATAATAATAATAATAATAATAATAATAATAATAATATCAAAAATAAAAATAAAAATAAAAGAATAGTATTAAACAAATTGAGGCGAAAAACACTACAGGAAAACAGAGTTTTAGCGGCGTTTTTTTTTTACCTTTAGTGGCGTTTTTAAGATCCGCTAATACTTTTAGCGGCGCTTTTTTCGCAAACGCCGCTAAAGACCATGACCTTTAGTGGCGCTTTTTTCACAAACGCCGCTAAAGACCATGACCTTTAATGCGCTTTTTTCGCAAACGCCGCTAAAGATCATAAACTTTAGCAGCACTTTTCTCACAAACGCCGCTAAAAATAATGATATTAAAAAATTATTTTATTTTAATTAAATAATATTTATTTCTATGTTAAATATTATATTATATTTAATTTTGAAATTTGAACTTTAAACTATATACATTTAAGGATAAATAAAAAATATTAATTAAATTAAATTTTCCATTAAAATTTAAACTTCAAAACTAAATATAAAAATTAATGAATTTAAATTTAATACATAAACATTGATTCAATATGTCATTTAATACATAAAACACACACACACACACACACACACACACAAAGTATTAGAATTTCTAAAACATAATTCATCCTGGTGAGAAAATAATACCAAATCATCATCACATCTCATTAATCAAAGGAAAAAGATCAGAAAAGAAGAAGAAACAATATACAACAGAGGGCTGGTTCAAGCTTTAGATGAAGCCAAAGTATTGCAATGCCTACATATATACTTAGTGAAACTAACAACATAAAAACACAAAATAGACAAACAATCACGCAGCAAAACTAGAGTAAATACAAGAATTTAAAAAATAAAAAAAAAAGATGATAAATGGCAGCAAAGCTAAAAACAAGTAGCAAAGTCAAACTACGCAGGCGATAAGAAGAAAATAACTAAAATTTTAAAATTTAAAATAGTACGGGGCCTAAAATTAACTAATTCGAAAAGTATTGGTCAAATTAAAATATAAGAACTAAATGCATAACTTTCGCAAAGTATAGGAACTAATAATAGAATTAACCCGATATCTTTCTGTTGATTTGAAGTTTCTATCGACCTTTACCAATTCTCTGAAGCACATACAAGATGGAGATGTCTAGATTTAATTTCGAGTCTTTTACTCTGCTTGGCTTTAAGATGGAAAAGCAGTGGAGTTGGAACATGGGCATCCATTTATTTTAATGGGAGTTGAACCAATGGACAGAATTCATGCATACTTTGTAGTCTCAATTCTAATCCAAATTACTTGATTTGGAAAGACTCTACCAGTGGGGATATAAACTACTGTTGATAGCATACTCAATTAAGGCACCTATGGTTTGCCGATGCAACTAGGGACAACAAGCAAAGTTTGCATTTCAATCACTCTTCAATGCTTAAATTAATAGTTTTTGTTTAGGAAAATGAATAAAGATAGAAGAAATTTATATTACAGAGACCCAAAGTAGCAAAAGATTACGAAAATAAAAAAGGGTAAAAGAGAAGCTTAACATACCGAAATAGAAGAAGAAAACTGTGAAAATCAGTTTTAGTGCTTATTGACTACTGTTGAGTTTGAGACAGGAAAGATTTTAGAAGACCAAACTTTATACAAAAAGAAAGCTGTAAAAATTATATAAAAAGCTAATAAAATTTTACCTAAAATAAAAAACTTCAAGATTTTAATATTTTAGATTTAAGTATATAGTTTCTTTTTCTAAATTTATTCAGGTTGTGTTTTTTTAATTTTTAAATTTAAAGGTAACATAAAAATATGAAAATAAAAATATCAATTACAAATTATATTTAATTTACATCACTGGAAGATCATATGAAGTTATAAATTGAAAAGATTTAACCAAAAAATATATACATGTCACATATAAAGACTGTAGTTCTACGAGTTGCACAACGGCATTATCTAGTTATGCCAGTAAAGAGCTTTCCTTGTTTCACCTTTTGTATATTTCTCCTAGTTACAGGAAACCAAATACCCCAGTAAGAGAGGTGGAAGCGTGAAAGGACAGCATTTTCTAAACCGATTTGAGGACAACTAAAATAACTAAACCAAATGTTTAGTCTCATTAATTATATTATAGTAGCAAAAATAATCAATGTGTGACCGAAATATGATAGATGATATGATAATTTTTTTATTTTATAGTTTTATTTATTTATTTATTTATTTTATTATTTGAAAATAATGAATTTCTTTTAATTTGGAGTTTAAAAAATATTTTTTCTTATTTAATATTAATCCATTAAGCATAGCTCAATACTATTTTTTTAACATGAATTCCTCTAATATTAGCAATATTTTTGTAGCATAACAAAAAAAATAGCCTTTGACAAAATGACCCAGATAATGGCTAGCAGACTAGAAGGACAACTATCCTAGATAAGAAATCGTGATGAGTGGGAAGAGTACCTCAAAGATTTCCATCAAGAAGGTCTTAATGGACTTGCTCTTGTCGATCACAGCCTCACTACCAACTTCAAGACGGCTGATTTGTTTGGGGTCAATCTTATATTTTGCAAGGAGTGAAGTAACAAATGTTAAACTGCAGATCAAACATAACCACATTAGTAAAATCGAAGAAAGTGTTCATTTCAACCATCCATACAATGCAAATCTTAGTCATTATTATACATCTTGTAAAACAAGATTATGTGATGCTAATAACATATAAGAAGAGTAGATATAAAATGTAGAATTTGTAACCTCATAGAGATAACATCTTCCACTTCGTACAAAAGGCCATGCAATCTTGTCCAAGTCCAATGGTGTATTTCCCTTACTAGCACCATCATGAGCCTCCAATGCTTCTGTTTTGTAGGAAAAAGAAATGAATATCATAAAATTAATCTCATATTACATTAATCTATGAATAAATAACATATCAAATAAAAAGCCATCATTCTACTATAAACTAAAACAAGTATTCATAACCATATGATCATGCAAAACTAGAATTTTTTTTTTCTAGGGAAAATTGTAATTAACACCCATTGATCCAGTAAGGAATCAAACATAACACTTTAACAGTAGTTATACTTCACCAAATTATAGAGTTCAAATGAGATGAACTTTTCAGATATACAATTAAAAATTTTGAAACAAGAAAAAAACCCCAAGAAAATTAAATTTGGAGGCAATCAGTTTATTCACCATAAATAACCAAAAAAAATTCCACCTTTGACCCATTTTTCTCCCTTAAATCAGCTACCCAACCAAAACCCAGAACTCAAAAACTCGAAGAAATTAACAGGAAAAAAAAAGGAAGAGATGAAATCACCTGTTGAACACAGGTAGGAGGGAAGTAGATTTCCATAGCAAGAATTCCCACATTCTTATCCATTGCTAAATGGATATTAACAAAATATCCTCAACTGTTGCAAAACCCTAATTTCTATTAGCAAACTATGTTTATATGCAAATGCAAATGTCATAATTTAAAACCAAATTCCATTCGCATAAGTAATAATTTAAAACCCCCTGATTTTGCTTCACTTTAAGATTACAAATTGCAAGTGAATTTGAAGTATGAAATCAAATGATTCAACAAAAATAGCCTTAAAGGATAATGCCAAGTCACAGTGAAGTTTTTGAGCTATGAAAAGCAAGGGAGTGAAAAGGGTACCTCGATTTCAACTTCGACAGCAGCAAGACGGAGCATTTGAGAATTGCGAGTAGCAGAAGTTGGAGTGTCATCGTCTTCAAAGTCTTTGACTGACTTAACAATTGGTAGCTTTTTGTGTATGTCCAATGGGCGTGGCCTAAACGATAGCCTACTCATTTTTTGTTCTTCCTTTTTCTTTCACCTCACAGCGCACTCTCAATCGATTCAGTTATTCCACATCAAAACCAACACACTAATTAAAAAGATAACAAAGCGAAAATCCACTTAACAATTCAAATTCAAAAGAAGAAAATGAGGAAATTTAGCACTTGCATTTTCATGCACTGGTTCATACTGAAAGCAAACGGAACTGTAGGCAGAGCAATCATTAGTAACAACGGAATTGAGCAACAGGAGATTGAAAAATGGAGAGGCTTACATTGACAAGGGAGAGGTGAAACGGGAGATTTCTAGGGTTTCGTTCTTCTGCTTCAAGGTGGATTCAAATCTCTTAGATTGTTGCCCCGAATGTCTTCTTTTGCCCATTTAGTCTTCCCGGTTCTAGGAGCAGCGATTGACTATCTTGATGCGGAGGATCGCTTCTTCATGAACCAAAAGTTATATCCTAAACCAATGATCCTCTTTCTCACAGGATTTTTGGAGCGTGCTCAAGGCTTTCTTGAAAGCCTAGAATTAAAAGAAACCCTAACAAATCAAGAGAAAATGAGTAGGGACTAATGAGCGGGTAATAAAAATTGGGGATTTTTTTTTTGCGTGTTTTCACTAAAACGTCATTATAAGATTAATTTTAATTTTTTTATTTTTAACATATTTTTTTATTTTTTTCTTTTGGAATTTTTTTAATTTTGAATATTGAACTTTTAATTGAAATATGGACTAAAATATTAAATTTTAAATTTTAAGTTTTTATTTTTTATTTTTTATTTTAAATTTTAAATTTTAAATTTTAAATTTTGAGTTTATTTTTATTTCGCTTAATGTGTAATTGTAGACGTGAAATTCTAATTGTGGTTTAAATGTATAGTTGAAACTTTAATTTTGATTTAATCATGCACATTTAAAAAATACATCAATATATTTTATATTGAATAAATATAAATATTTATGTATCCATGCAATATATAAATATAAAATGATGTTATATCAATAATTGTGTAAAAGAAAATGAAAAACGTGGAGACAATATATATTTTAAAAAGAAAATGAGTTACAATTAAAAACGTGGAGACACAAATGAGTGTAGAGAATTTTCGTCAGATAAATAAATATATATTTTGATTAATCAAGATAGATAAATATTAAAATAGTATAAACAAAAATTATTAATAAAATTTAAAGGTAAACTTATCATTTATAACATTTTTCCACAAAATATCCCTTCAATCCATTAAACAATATAACACCTTATTAATATATAAAAATATTTTTTTATCAAAATCAAGATATCTATTATCGATAACAATAATTAATTATAGGGTTTGATTTAATTATTGAATATGACTCACTTGAGATTAACATACTATATACCCATGGCCATTAAACCTTAAACCATAAACCCCTAAACCATAGACCTTAAACCTTAAATACTAAACCGTAAACCAAAAAATAAATTTAATCAATATTAAGTATTGCTTCCATAATTTATTATGAACATAAGCTTTTACATTAATATATATATGTATATACACATCAACATCCATGTGACGTTTTTTTGGGTTTAGGGTTTTAGAAGTTATGGTTTAGTGTTTAAGGGTTTAGTATTTTAGGAGTTATAGATTAGTGTTCATGATTTTTTTTGGGTTTAGGGTTTTAGGGGTTATATGACTTTTAGCAGCGTTTTACCAAAAGCGCCGCTATTGCCCCGACTTTTAGCGGCGTTTTACCGAAAGCGCCGCTATTGCCCCGACTTTTAGCGGCGTTTTACCGAAAGCGTCGCTATTGCTCTATTTTTAGCGGCGTTTTACCAAAAGCGTCGCTATTGCTCTGTTTTTAGCGGCGTTTTAACAAAAAACGCCGCTATTGCTCTATTTTTAGCGGCGTTTTAACAAAAAATGCCGCTATTGCTTTGTTTTTAGCGGCGTTTTACCAAAAACGCCGCTATTGCTCTATGTTTTATAATTTTTGCGACGTTTTTTGATAAAACGCCGCTGAAAACGCCGCTGAAAACGCCGTTAAAACCCTATTTTCCTGTAGTGAAAGGACTAAATCGAATCTAAGATGGAAGTTTGGGGCTATTTAAAAATAAATAAAAAAGGAGAAGGATCGATTTTAACACGCACAATCAGTGGGGGGACTAAAAACGAAATAAACCCCTTCAACCAAAACGCGTCGCAGCATTGAGGACTAAATCGAATCGCGCAACAGTTTTCAGGGCCAAATTAAAGGGAATTAAAACTTGATTAGAAATTAATAAAAAAGCGGAAGGGCTAAATGTGCAATTAGCCCTTCCGTTCAAAAACACGCGGACCCTAACTCGGACGGGTCGGGTCGGATGGGTAAGGGCCAAAACGACGCTGTTTTGGGGCTTAAGTACAGCCTCCAAAACTACGTCGTTTTGGGAGGCTATATAAAGGCCTAAAATCTGAAGAAAAAAAAACATTTGTGAAGGGAGAAGAGAAAAAAAAAAAAAAAGGGAAAGAGAGGAGGAGAAGGAGGACTCGGCCTGGGGTTTGGCCACCCACGATCGCCTGACCACTATGGCCGTGTGTGGCCAAGCCATCGCATGTGATGGCGAAAAAGGTAAAATTTCTTTTCTTTTCTTTTTTTAATTACGTTTTAGGATATTATTTTTATTTTGTATTTATGTGTTTATAAATATAGGAGAAATAGGTTCGAAAATAAAAACAGAAGGATTCACCTTAGGTTTTCTGCGCTTTTGGTCCTCCGATCTTTGATTTTTTTTGCTTTTATGTTATCCTTGTATCTAAATACTGATGGAATTGCTATTATTGCTCTAGATCTGAAATGATTTTTTTATTTCTTTTTGTGTTCTCAAACTGTCGAATCCGGGGACCATTTTACATTTATTTTCATGGCTTTTATAGCCCTTACAAACTGTTTTTTTTTATTTATTTTCACTGTCTTTTCTTGCTTGCAGGTGCAACTTGCTAAAGGAGGTGACTTTGGACGGTGGCGGCATGCAATGATGGTGGCATCGAGAGCAGTGGCCGACTTTGGCGAGAGGCAAGTGGGGAGGTGCTTGTCAAGTAGGGGGCTAGGGTTAGGTTTTTTTTTACTTTTGATTTGGGTATTGGGCTGTTGTTTAGTGGGCTATTAGATTTGGGTAGTGGGTTATAAATGGGTTTTGTAATGGGTTTGGGTAAATTTAGCTTAAATGATGGGTTGTTGGAGATGTTGGGTAGTGATTGGTTTAGGGATTAATGGGTCTGTTTTGGTTTTAGTGGGCCAACCGGGTTTGGGTTAGTATTTTATGGGTCTTGGGGTTTGGTGGGTTATGTATTGGGTAGGTTTAGTTTATATTGGGCTGTGGGTTATTAATATTTGGGGTTTAAAGTGTAAATGGGTCCGGGCAATTTGGGCTTCTACAACTAAAAGTCGTGGTGCTTAAAAAATGTCGTAGGTATTTTTATTAATCACTTTAGGTGTTTGTTTTCTTTTTCATCTATTTTTAAACATGTAAATTTTGTTCAGTTCTATAGTATTTATTATTGAATTAATGGGAAGGTTAATGTAGAAGAAGGTGAACTTAGAGCTAACCTATATGTGGAGAAGTTCTAGTAAATACCCAAACACAACTCAACTTTTTCAATTAAGGTGAAATTCTACAAATGTTTTTCATGGACCAAGTAGTGTTAGTAGCTAAAAGATCACTCAAACTAATTTGTTTCTTTAGACACAAGCATTACTATAGTAAGAAGCTAAAATAAACTACAACAATATAAAAAGAAAGTTTTAACGGAAAGAAGGCTATTACAACTGAAAACCAATCATAAGCCAACTTTGACTTTTCAACTAAAGCTGTTACAACTGAAAACCAACACTTTAGGTTTAGCTCATTTATATCTCTCACAAAGAACAAATGTTGATGAGATACCTCACTTTGTTATTCCTCAAGTATAAGGTTGTGGAGGTGACTATGAGTTCTGATATGTTCTTACCTGCTACTAAGGGTAAATCAAGAGTTGCATTGAAAATCTAACAAAGTTTTGTTTGACACCAATTAAATTGGTTGATGGCTGAATTGACATAAATAATATATATATATACTCTATGATTAAGTTTGGTTTTGCTAGCATTGAACTTAGTGATTATTGTTTAAAGTCCCGCTTCACTATTTAAAACAACTGTTGATGGAAATTAGATAAAAATGAAAGAAACAATAACCAGGAATTGTTTACCTTTGAAATGGTTGTTATCAAGATACAAACTGTCGAGCAAAGTCAAATTTCCAATTTCTGTAGGTATACTTCCCTCCAAGGAGTTGCTATACAATGATTAATGCTTTAGCTCTTTGCACTTGAATAAACTATTTGGAATTCTACCGAAAATTAGATTCCCAGCCAAGTCCAACATTTCTAGTTTTGACAAATTGCCTAGAGTAGATGGGATAACACCAATGAAGTTGTTAAGGTACAAATTCAATATTTGAAGTTCAGTGAAGCAACCAAACCATGATGGGATTTCTCCATTGAAGCTATTGTTACCAAAGTCCAAATATTTCATCCGACACAAATTAGTTAACTCAATGGGTAAAGAGCCATGGAAACTATTTTGATGAATGTCGAGCCAAGTAAGGAAAGATAGATTTCCCAATTGAGAAGAAATTGTGCCTGTGAGATCCATACTTGACAAATTTAGAGCAGTGACTTTGTGGTGTCTAGATCCACATGTGACACCAATCCAGTTGCAAACGGAGGTAGAAGTAGACCAATTGGTTGCCAAGAAATTGTGAGGATCATGAGTTATATGAGATTTTAGTGCTAGAAGAGCTGATTGATCAACGGTGATGTTAGAATATTTTGCAGACAAAACAACCCCAAAGGTTGCAAATAGCAGCCCAAACATAAACGGAGGGAGGAAGCTTGGTTTTGCCATAAGGTTGGATATGGGTGTACGGCGCATCATAAGGAAAGAAACAACTGAGTTTAATTCGTTTCTAATGTTAGTTCAATATTCTTTAAATACTTTGATTCTAAGGATTTAGGTAAGGCATCCATTGACTCATAATTTGAGTAAGAAATACGTACAATCTTGTGGGTCCAACCATGTTATAGGGAAAAAAAGGTAAGCCTAAAATAGAAGACTTTGTCTCAAGTTGAAGAGTAGCACTAATAATTCAATCGCATTAAAAAAGATCATCGTTTGGATATATTAACCAAATCCAAACTCGCAATTATACCTACATATATGAAGGATTTAATTGAAGACAAGTATAACTTGTTAAAATATAAAATTTCATCATTGGTTTTGATTCTGTGGTTGTCTATTGTATTTATCAGTTGGGGGTGGGTATTCTTTATTTTCATTTTCATTTTCATATATTGGTGAGAAGCTCATATCCCTCGTGATTGAACCAAAAATTGGAATATTTTCTCAGTTCTGCCCTCTATTATTATGGATTCTTCTTTTATAAGCATTTTTCATAGCTCCATGCATTTAGGAACATAGGATCATTCCTGCAAATAAAAGATGGTAGCTGACTATTCTTTTAATAAAAACATTTTTTCTTAAAGCATTGATAGATAGAATTATTTGCATTCAATCTCGTTGGTGGTGTACGAAAAGGATATGATTGTCCAATAATAAATTGTGTAAGTCAAGGTTTTTGTACTTTGTACGAATGCGTGGATTGAATGAATAGCAATAAGAAATCTCTCTTTCTATATTTGTGTTCCTCCCATTTTCTTAGGCGTGCCATTTTGGTGTACTGTTTACATGTGTTTTGACTTGGGTTGCTCTGTTTTGTTCTATTCTTATGATGTTAACACTTGAATTCAAAGACTTAGGCACGGCATGAATCATTGGACTAGTAATTTCAGTAAGAAATACTTATAGTAAACCCAAGGGCGAAGCCCTAAATTTTTGTAAAGGAATAAAATTAAATTATATATTTTTACGATAATAAAAATATAATTTCACCATTTTAATATCTATATATTTATAATTTTAAAGAATTAAATTAAAATTTTATCACTTTTAGAGAAAGTTAAAATGTAATTTTACTTTTATTAATTTAAAATTTTATATAATTTTTTCATTTTAAGGGACCAGCAAGAACTACGCCTAAATAAACCAAACAATACATTCATTACATATTCATTTTTCTAAATATCATTTTACTTAATGACATTAAACATTAATCTATTCTTTTTACTTAGTGATAAAAATTATTAAACAAAAATGTTATGCTTGTTTTATATGTACAAAATAATTATTTAATATATTAAGAACCAATAGATTGATTTTAAGCTATATTTTTCGTTCAATAATAATATTTTTATAAAAGCCATTGCATGCAGTAGAAAAACACTAACAAAGTGGAACAACAGAACCTCGCTCTAACATTGTATTAGAAAAAAGACAATGGCAACGTCCAATTACATGTTATATATTAGCTTAAATTAGCCAACTTCATGCCCTGAACATCCATAATAGGTTTTACGATGATAGTTGAGAAACTCAGAAGGCTAATTCCCTTATAATTGTTAAGACTTTAGAGGGCTCATTTGCTAGTTTGAGAAACCTAGGAGCCTTTTATAGGTTTAAGTTTTTATTAGGAGGAAAAAATTTAAGATGCAGAAAATTTTTGTTAAAACACTTATCAAACACTTATTTAACGCAAGTTCAAATTGTGTGATCTCATTTTATATTCCAATGACAATTTGAGTAATTAGTGAGTTTAATTTTAAATTTCTTTTTAATTTTAATTTTAATTAGTAAAAAATCTCAACTCAAATTTTAAATTAAAAATTAAAAGTACTTTGTAAGTTTATAGTAATTTGTAAGTTTCATTTAATAAATTACAAGTGTCGTAACCATTTTTTTGTGAAAAAAAACGAATATGTATCGACTTAGAGAAAACGAAAACGGAGTCGCCACCAATCCTTTTTGATGAGGTGTGATCGGATCACCTTGATTAATCATTTTAATAAAATTTAAGATTTACTAAAACGATAATTTTTTTGTCTCGAAAATCGAAAATGAGTTCGGAGTCGGTTACATACGAGGAAGGTTAGCACCCTCGATACGCCCAAAATTGGTACCTAGTTGATTAATTAGTGTCTTAATGTCGAAAATTTGAAAACTTAAAATACTTTGAAATACGATCCCTCTCTTTGTAAAAAGGTTAAAGATCTTCCTGTCTCGCAATAATGAAATACCATGTCCAGTAAGTTAGGACACGATATCTCGAACTTTGAGACTGAGCTTGCCTTTTATTAATGTATTTTAACCTTTTTTTTAAAATGTTCGGTTAGTTAGTGTGAACGAGGGAAATCGAAACCCAGTAAGTTAGGGCACGTTTTCTCAAATTCTCAAACACCGAATATCGCCTTTATTTCAAAACAAATTCTTATTTCGAGATGACTAAGTATGATACCCAGTAAGTTAGGGTACAACACTTCGTACCTTCGCGAATAAGTATTTTTAAGACTCGTATTATGATTCAAAAGAATATCCTGTTATGTAGGTTAAATGAGAAAAATCGAAACCCAGTGAGTTAGGGTACGATTGTCTCGGATTACCAAATACGGAATATTTACTTTTGTGAAAGAATTACTATCGGGTTGGATAAAACCTAAATTCGTAATGAAACGAAATAATAAAGAATGCATAACAAATAAAGATTGACAACCATAACAGGATAAACATAAACACAAATAGGAATGATAACGATAAAAACGTAGATAAAATAAATGCGTCAAATGAATAATAAGAAAGGGAAATAATAAACAAGCTAAATGTTTGAAATTATTTTAAGAAAAACTATAAATAAAATAGATGATGAAATAATAATAATGAGAGTAAATGATAAATAAATAAAATAAATGTGCTAAAATACATATATATTAAATTAGTTGATGTAAAAAATAATAACATATAATAAATAAAAAGGAAATATAATAATAATAATAATAATGATAATAATAATAATAATAATAATACAATAGTAATAATAATAAAAAGGTATCGTAATATAATAATAATAATAATGATAGTAGTGATATTAATAATAATAATGGAAAATACTAGTACCTTAATAATAACATATGTTGATAACAATAATAATATATAAAGAATAGGAAATAATAATGCGGTAAAAAAGAATAATATGCTAACAAAATAATAGTAGTAGTAATGATAATTAATGGTAATAAAAAAATAATAATAATGTAAATAAATACAAAATTTATATATATATATATATATATATATATAGTGATAATAGTAAAGTTAAAATAACAATGCTAAATTAGTGAAAGTGAAAATAATAAATAATAATAATTTAGTATAAAAATATTCGATGAAAAAAAAAATTATGGTATATAAAAATAATATAGTAGGTCTATTAATAATTATTAAAAATTTTAGCGAAAAATATATATATAAATTTTCGGGGTAATTTGAAAGTATTTAAAGAAAACAAAAAAGGACTTGATTGAACGTAGACACACAGGACAGGGACTAATCGTGAAAATTTCCCATTTAAAAAAAATGTGCACATTTCCATCCCTTGAATGCACAGTCAGCTTTTCCCTTCCCCAGGCTCTACTTTTGAGGGAAAAAACAAATGAAGCCTACTTTTGTTTTTTATTTTAAAACATTGAACACCCTTTTTGAAAACCAAAAAAATATTTACCCATCATCTCTTATTTTCCTTAAAGAAAAACAGAGAGAAAGCTCTCAAATTTTCTCTTAGGCCTGCGCCACCCTCATCAAAGGTCCGGCGAGCCGAGGTCGCGAGTTCGTCGGTAAGTCCCCTCTCTCCCTCTCTTGTTTTTTTATTTTTTTTGCCCACTTTCGTTTAATAGATTTGTAAACAAAAATAAAAAGAAATAAAAAAGAAACTAAAGAACAAAATGAAAACCAAGAGAATACGATCGAAAACCAAGCTGTCGTAACCATTTTTTTGTGAAAAAAAACGAATATGTATCGACTTAGAGAAAAACGAAAACGGGAGTCGCCACCAATCCTTTTTTGATGAGGTGTGATCGGATCACCCTTGATTAATCATTTTAATAAAATTTAAGATTTACTAAAACGATAATTTTTTTTGTCTACGAAAATCAGAAAATGAGTTCGGGAGTCGGTTACGCACGAGGAAGGGTTAGCACCCTCGATACGCCCAAAATTGGTACCTAGTTGATTAATTAGTGTCTTAATGTCGAAAATTTGAAAACTTAAAATACTTTGAAATACGATCCCTCTCTTTGTAAAAAGGTTAAAGATCTTCCCGTCTCGCAATAATGAAATACCATGTCCAGTAAGTTAGGACACGATATCTCGAACTTTGAGACTGAGCTTGCCTTTTATTAATGTATTTTAACCTTTTTTAAAATGTTCGGTTAGTTAGTGATAACGAGGAAATCGAAACCCAGTAAGTTAGGGCACGCTTTCTCAAATTCTCAAACACCGAATATCGCTTTATTTTAAAACAAATTCTTATTTCGAGATGACTAAGTATGATACCCAGAAGTTAGGGCACAACACTTCGTACCTTCGCGAATAAGTATTTTTAAGACTCAGATATGATTCAAAAGAATATCCCGTTATGTAGGTTAAATGAGAAAATCGAAACCCAGTGAGTTAGGGTACGATTGTCTCGGATTACCAAATGCGGAATATTTACTTTTGTGAAAGAATTACTATCGGGTTGGATAAAACCCAAATTCGTAATGAAACGAAATAATAAAGAATGCATAACAAATAAAGATTGATAACCATAACAGGATAAACATAAACACAAATAGGAATGATAACGATAAAAACGTAGATAAAATAAATGCGTCAAATGAATAATAAGAAAGGAAATAATAAACAAGCTAAATGTTTGAAATTATTTTAAGAAAAACTATAAATAAAATAGATGATGAAATAATAATAATGAGAGTAAATGATAAATAAATAAAATAAATGTGCTAAAATACATATATATTAAATTAGTTGATGTAAAAATAATAACATATAATAAATAAAAAGGAAATATAATAATAATAATAATAATGATAATAATAATAATAATAATAGTAATAATAATAAAAAGGTATCGTAATATAATAATAATAATAATGATAGTAGTGATATTAATAATAATAATGGAAAATACTAGTACCTTAATAATAACATATGTTGATAACAATAATAATATATACGAGAATAGGAAATAATAATGCGGTAAAAAAGAATAATATGCTAACAAAATAATAGTAGTAGTAATGATAATTAATGGTAATAAAAAAATAATAATAATAATGTAAATAAATACAAATATATATATATATATATATATATATATATATATATATATATAGTGATAATAGTAAAGTTAAAATAACAATGCTAAATTAGTGAAAGTGAAAAATAATAAATAATAATAATTTAGTATAAAAATATTCGATGAAAAAAAATTATGGTATATAAAAATAATATAGTAGGTCTATTAATAATTATTAAAATTTTAGCGAAAAATATATATATAAATTTTCGGGTAATTTGAAAGTATTTAAAGAAAACAAAAGGACTTGATTGAACGTAGGCACACAGGATGTGGACTAATCGTGAAAATTTCCCATTTAAAAGAAATGTGCACATTTCCATCCCTTGAATGCAATGTCACTTTTCCCTTCCCAGGCTCTGAGGGAAAAAAACAAATGATGCCTACTTTTTGTTTTTTATTTTAAAACATTGAACACCCTTTTTGAAAACCAAAAAAAATATTTATCCATCATCTCTTATTTTCCTTAAAGAAAAACAGAGAAAGCTCTCAAATTTTCTCTTAGGCTCGCCACCCTCATCAGAGGTCCCATGAGCCGAGGTCGCGAGTTCGTCGGTAAGTCCCTCTCTCCTCTCTTGTTTTTTATTTTTTTGCCCACTTTCGTTTAATAGATTTGTAAACAAAAATAAAAAGAAATAAAAAGAAACTAAAGAACAAAATGAAAACCAAGAGAATACGATCGAAATCAACCTTTTTTTGTTTTTTTTATTTCAAAAATCTTCAAGACAAGAATGGGGATCCTCCTTTTACAATTTCTTTCAACCTCTATTTTTAGCCAAAAAAAAATCAGATCGAATCCAAAATCCCCTACTCCCCCGTTTTAATGAACATAAGGCTTTTATATAGCCCAAAATCCAAAGAAAAAAATATAAAGAATTTCATTTTTTGGTGTTTTTCTTTGCTGTCCTCTTTTTTGTCTTCTTTTGCAGGCATAGAGTGGTGGAGGCAAGTGGGTGCGCTGGTGGCAGACAACTGGTAGTGGTGAGCCAAGGTAGGGCGGCGGCTAGGGTTCTTCTCCTCCCTTTTTTGCTAAAAATTGTTTAGGTTTGGGCTGGGCTTAGGGTTTTAGTCTGTTGGGCTAAATTGGGTTTGGTTAGGGTTGGTTTAAGTTGGGCCAAAATTGGGCCTCAACAGCTGCCCCTCTTTGCTCATTGTCGTGTAACAGGAATAGAGCAAAGACTTTAAAAGGGCCAATTTTGGTCGGTCTCGCCGAGTCTTAACTTTTGGTGCTTCTCTTTTTCGGCTAGTCTCATTGCAGTCTACTGTGGCTTGTCACTTTACTTTGCTCTATTGCAGCTTCAGAGAAATAAGATTTGCTATCTTCAGTCTGTTGCAGCTTCAAGAAGATAAGACATGTGACTCCAATCTACTCCGCTGAAACTTCGAGGAGATCTGCTGTGGCTTCGATCAACTCCACCGCTTGCTTCGTGAAGAAGATATTTAATTTTCAGCCTGTTACCCTACTGCTTAGGGGATTAAGGCTTGTCATCCTTGATCTGTTTCCCTACTGCTTAGGGTTTTAGATCTGTAAACTCAACCTGTTACCCTACTGCTTAGGGGTTTAAGGTTCTTCGTCTTCGATCTGCCCCACTACTGCTTAGGGAGATAAGATCTGCAATTCAACCTGTTACCCTACTGCTTAGGGGTTTAAGGTTCTTCGTCTTCGATCCGCTCCACTACCGCTTAGGAGATAAGATCGCAATTCAACCTGTTACCCTACCGCTAGGGGTTTAAGGTTCTTCGTCTTTGATCTGCTCCACTCTTGCTTAGGAGATAAGATCTGCAATTCAACCTGTTACCCTACTGCTTAGGGGTTTAAGGTTCTTCGTCTTCGATCTGCTCCACTACTGCTTAGGGAGATAAGATCTGCAATTCAACCTGTTACCCTACTGCTTAGGGGTTTAAGGTTCTTCGTCTTCGATCTGCTCCACTACTGCTTAGGGAGATAAGATCTGCAATTCAACCTGTTACCCTACTGCTTAGGGGTTTTAAGGTTTGTAAATTCGGCTTGTTACCCTACTGCTTAGGGAGTTAAAGTCCATCATCTTTGATCTGTTTCCCTACTACTTATGGGGTTAAGATTTGTAAATCTTCAGCCTGTTACCCTACTGCTTAGGGGTTTAAGGCTTGTAAATTTGGCTTGTTACCCTACTGTTTAGGGGGTTAAAGCCCATCATCTTCGATCTGTTTCCCTACTGCTTAGAGGGTTAAGATCTGTAAATCTTCAGCCTGTTACCCTACTGCTTAGGGGTTTAAGGCTTGTAAATTCGGCTTGTTACCCTACTGCTTAGGGGGTTAAAGCCCATCATCTTCGATCTGTTTCCCTACTGCTTAGGGGGATAAGATCTGCAGTTCGATCTGTTACCCTACCGATTAGGGGTTTAAGACCCTTCGTCTTTGATCCGCTTCCCTCTTGCTTGGGGTTAAGATCAGAAATCTTCACTGTTACCCTACCGCTTGGGGTTTAAGGCTTGTAAATTCAACTTGTTACCCTACTTGCTTAGGGGTTAAAGCCCATCATCTTCGATCTGTTTCCCTCGCTTAGGGGATAAGATCTGCAATTGATCTGTTACCCTACCGATTAGGGGTTTAAGACCCTTCGTCTTCGATCTGCTTCCCTCTTGCTTGGGGGTTAAGATCAGTAAATCTTCAACTGTTACCCTACCGCTTAGGGGTTTAAGGCTTGTAAATTCACTTGTTACCCTACTGCTTAGGGGGTTAAAGCCCATCATCTTCGATCTGTTTCCCTACTGCTTAGGGGGATAAGATCTACAATTCGGTCTGTTACCCTACCGTTAGGGGTTTAAGACCCTTCATCTTCGATCTGTTTCCCTCTCGCTTAGGGGTTAAGATCAGTAAATCTTCACTGTTACCCTACCGCTAGGGGTTTAAGGCTTGTGAATTCACCGATTCGGGGACATCACCAGAAAATCAGTTCCCATATATCTATGTTTATGTCAAATGATTAGGATGCTATGATCGAAATGAATCAAATGCTCCTAACCGGATGTGTTATGAATGTGTCAAATAATTAGGATGCTATGATTGAAATGAATCAAATGCTCCTAACTAGATGTGTTATTATATGAATGTAGAAATGTCATGAGCCCTTTTTAAAAAGGCTTAAGGTATCATCGTACATTGTTCATTAGGACATTATCGCTGACGTATTACGCTGGCATCTTGTTCGGCTGGTATTCTTGATAGAAAAGTTAAAGAAACAATCACATTTTGCTCGGAAAGCTTGCCCCGCTGTAATTTCAGAGTCTCTTCCACCGTACCTTTTGGGACATAAAGTTTGTGCCTCCTACTACAATTTCGGAGGAATAACATTTGGTTTCTTCCATCCATTCCGCTGTAACTCAAAGGCATAGGATTTGTATCATCTTCAATTAGTTTGATCTGTTACATTATTCCCTGGGTGTAATGACCAGATGTATATGAATGCAAAGTATCATTTCTTTTCTCGAGAATGACCCTCTTTTACACTTAGGTTGACATTACTCGTCATTTGTCGAGGTTATATCACTTACAAAATGTCTTGTCTTTTGGTTCAACCAATAAAGAGTCCAAAGAGATAATATTTCCAACCCTTAGGCTTGGTGAGTTCTAAACAATAGTCCTATTTCAGGTTCTTGTATTATTTAGAAACTTCCAGAGTAATATGCAAAACTTCTTTTGTGAAAGTGTTATTGGTCCATTAATCGTTATTTCAATACAAAATGCTTGAAAAATATCAAAACGATGGACAAGAAGGAAATTGATTGGGAGCATAGCTCGAAATGAATAAATTAATCAAAGATTGCAAATGCAAGAAGAAGGAAATTAACTCAAAATGAATAAGTTAATTAATGATAGCGATGCAATAAGAAGAAAATTTATTCGGACATATCTTGAAAAGAATCAAAGATAACAAATTCAAGATGGGAAAAATGGAAGCTAGATGCCCCAGATATCGTAGCTTGAGCTTCTCTGCACCAACTTCTTGAGGACCTTTCTGAGCTCAATATGTGCTTAGGGGATCCGGAGTACTTTGTCGATGCCCCAAGATGTAGCATACTTCTTCATTGTTAATTCAGGCATGGCAAGACTGCCCCACTTTGATCCAAATTTGAGCCGCCCTTTTCGGGTTTTCAACTCAAATCCCCTTTGGTCTCAAGGCGCCATTTGCTGGCTTTCGCCTTGGCCTCTCCTTTTTCTTTCTTTTTTTTTTTTTTGGGAAATTTTTTTTGACTGAACTTGAATTCATCAGACTAGGCAGGTTCTTGCCATCCATCTCAGTTAAAATTAACGTTTTTCGAGAAAAGGCCTTCTCTGCCACATAAGGTCCCTCCCAATTCGGTATCCATTTTCCTCTGAAATTCTAGGATCTTTTTTTTTTTAACACTAGGTCTCCCTCGTGCAATTCTCTGGTATGAACCTTCTTGTTATAAATTTGCATCATTCATTTTTGGTACATTAGACCACAACAGATAGTTTCAACCTCCTCAAATTCAACTGATCCTATCGGAATTGGATCCATTCTGCCTTATCCAACTTCAGCTCTAATAAGACTTGAAGAAAAGAAATATTGTCTTCAAAATTGTTTTATTCCATAGACTAATGAAATATGTTGCCCTGGCAAAGGTCTTGGCCAACGTTCGATGAGCATAGAGGGTAAATGATGACTTCTTACGCTAATATTTACAAGT
Source organism: Gossypium arboreum (assembly GCF_025698485.1). Classification (NCBI taxonomy): domain Eukaryota; kingdom Viridiplantae; phylum Streptophyta; class Magnoliopsida; order Malvales; family Malvaceae; genus Gossypium; species Gossypium arboreum. The sequence goes on from NC_069080.1 coordinate 129,346,785, forward strand.
CTTAGTTATCTTTCCATGATCCCTCCTTTTTCTTTTTTTCTTTTTTTTTCCTTTTCTTTTCTCTCTTTTTTTGGATTGAATGATTGGCATATGAAACGACTCTCACCCTCTTGGCAAGGTAATTGATGCCTGCTGGAAGCTTTCGACTAGATTAGCCCAATAACCTCCATGCCCCACATAGAGCAAATTGAAAGAATAAAGGGACACATGAATTTTCTCTCCATACATTTGGCATTTACGGCATACTGATGCAACCTCTTTCTGTGATGAACCAGCAGAACCCAAATCTCGTGATTAGCCTGGCCATCGTAGAACCATTAGCATATGTCATTCAAAACCCTACAACATCCTCGTGTCTTAGTAGCCAGGCGTATCTTGATAAGATCGTGCAAAAAATCTTTAAATTCTTGGAAGTGACTCAATAAAGTCTCGCTTTGCCTTTGTGGTGATGCAGACTCCGACGTTTTGCCTCTTTCTCTTGTCCTAGGCTTACTGTCCACTGACTTTTTGTAAGAGAAGATCTGTTTTCATCTTACTCTACCATCCTTAACAAATCAGGGAGTAGTCTACATCTCTGTCATCTTCAAAGTGCTGAGATCCCTTTGGGCCCATATTTCGCTCCAAAGAAGACTCGGAGTCAGTGACAGAGTTACTTACATCATTGATATCTGGGGACCCGCTGAAGGCAGGTTCCAAAGAATAAATGATTCTAAGGATGATTATTTGTATGGTATGATCATGAATGAAGTATACATGAATATTTGAAAGAAAGTCTAAAGAACAAATGAATCTAAGAATGATTATTTGTACAGTATGAAATGAAATCAAAGAATATTTGCTCAAAAAGATGCATTTTATTAAAATAAAGACTTAGGACACAAGCCTATTTCACAAAAGGAGTTTAATTGCTTCTAGGCTTAAAGCAACAAGCATTTTTTGAATATTACTCTAGATTAGCTTTAAAAATAAAGGAATCTCTTCCACAGTCCCATTGTTCAAAACACTTCCGTGTAATGCAAGGGTTTGGAAACTTTCATTCCCGATTTCTTCTTCTGGATAAGTCATTCAGATTCCCAATATTCTTTCTAAGCTCTGTTCAAGGCATTGCAACTCTCTTGCCCCCACTTTCAAATCGATTATTGCATTGTTAGAGCGATTTGGTTCGAGGAATCGTCAAACTTTACAACTCCCATTTCAATGAACCTTTCGACCAACTTTTTAAATGTAGTGCGCTTTTGATTGAGTGTCCCGCTATGCCCGCATGGTACTCGTATTGAGCATTCTCATTATACCATTTTGGGAACGGAGGTTGCACGTGTTCGAGTAGACCGGAGACACCACATGTACATCAAAGAGATTCGATACAACTCCTTATATGACATCGGGATGGGTGTAAACCGGAGCCTTTCAGATTTGGCCTCGAGTTGGATTCTTGCCTCTACCGGCCTATGTTGACCAATTTGGGGTACCCTTTGCTCATATTATTCACTTCATTTTCATTTCTATTTGGGGTTGACCTTTTGGCGCTTTCTCTTGCATCTATCTTCCCGCTTCGATTATGTTTTCGATCATCTCACGGACATTACTATATCCGAGAAGCTCATGGTAGCGTTCCCAACATATGGGTAATGAATGGGGCTTTCAGGGTGTTGACGAAAAGCATCGTAGCTTCTTTCTCTAGAAGAGGTGGTTGGACTTGAGTCGCTACATCTCTCCATCTTTGGGCATATTGCCTGAAGTTCTCACCTTGCTTCTTTTCCATATTCTGTAATGTAATTCTGTCGGGTGTCATGTCTTTAACGTGGCCATATTATTTCATGAAAGCCTGTGCCAAGTCCCTCCATGAATGAATTTTGGCACGGCTTAATTGGTTGTACCATTTGGCAGCTGACCCAATCAGACTATCTTGGAAGCAATGAATTAACAGTTGATTGTTATCAACGTAACCTGTCATTTTTCGGCAGAACATCGTGATGTGAACTTCAGGACAACTAGTCCCATTATATTTTTCAAATTCGAGTCTTGAATTTCACGGAGTACTAAATCGGGACTAAGTCGAGATCTTTAGCGCCAACCCCGCGATGGTAATCAGATTCTCCATCACTCTAAGTTTTTCTTCCAACCACTTGTATCGAACTTGAGTTGTCTTGCCGTTCAACCTTTGCTTTTTCTATTCTTGCCATTTCGTTTAGATCAGAACTTCATGATTGGTTGGACTGCTCCTTGGATTGGAACTGAGCCCGTCGAGTAGTTCATAGGTGCCGAGATACCAGCCTGATGTTGTTGTGATCTGATAGCAATAGGTACATCTTGCGGACATGTTTGATCGTCTATCGGGTAAAACCCGGAGGGTACAGAGGCTCCTCATTGTTCTCCCCAGTATTGAGCATGGGGCTTTTTCCTTTCCTAGCCCCTTAGTCAAGAATTGGGATAATCGATTCATCATGTCCCTTTGGGACTCTAACATTTGGTCCCTCATGTCTTCTTGGATCTTCGCTAGTTGCTCTTACATTTGCAGTTGTAACTGGTCTTGCATCTCTTTTTGAAGTTGTTCCAGTCTTTCCAATCTTTGATCCATATCTTTTATCCTTTTCCGTGTACCGTAAAGATGCCTAGTTGTTTGGCTTTTGTCGGTTCCCAGGTTAACTGAAATAATTGTACCTAATTAGGGTTTTTAAGGGAAAGTCTAATGCAAATGATGCAATGCAAATGCAAATGCAAATGCAAATGCATGGAATGAATGCAAAAGAAAGGAATGCGTTGATTCTGAATTCAATTTCATTAGAACAACTTTTCTAAAAAACAAATTCCTTTACATAAAACGGATTACATATACGGCCTTTCTCTCATATTCCAAGCGAAGATACCTATCTTCCTCTTCACATCCGTATGTCTATGGTTGAGTCTGGTGAATTTTCCAAAAGATGTCCCTGTTAACTCCTTTTTGCTTGATCCAGGCTGCGACTCGTTGCTCGCTTATCCCCACGATGCTCGTTAGCTTCTTTAAGACATGAAGGCTCTCGAATAATCTTTATTAGCTTGAATCCTCAGGCGATGAAGTAAAGTCGTGTATTCCTTCATGGGCTATCAGCCTTCTTTCATTGTGTTTACTTGGACTATATTTAGACAACTGTGTTATAATCCACTTTATCAAGAAATTTGTTTTCTTATGACAAACTGTTCTATTTAGCAATCAAATATGAATCAACACCTCCTTTCTATGATGATGTAATGCAATGCAATTATAAACAAAACAAAAACAAAATACGTTAGCACAAGAGAAATAAACAAAACAGAGTACCTACCTGGGTGACCACTAGGGGTTCGAAGTGGCTCTACCTAGGGTAAGCTCCTAGGTTTCTCTATATGTGGTTCGGTTCTAGAGTAAAGGTACCTGAACTGGCAGATTCCTCGATCTTCACCCATTATAGGCTCATACAGACCGAGTTCAATTCAGGGGAATACGTTTCCCTATGGTTATACGGAGATGAAAATCTCATGAAGACATAGGTACGGACGTATTCCGAAAGCGATCCACTATCCTGCACGGAGGTGAAAACCTCACGAAGGAGTAGTTTCTCACTCTCACTTAGAGGGGTGTGACCATAACGGTCATGCAATGCAATATGCAAAATTATTTAAAGACTCGAACCAACATAACAGGTATTATATCGCAAATAATAGATGAAACATGATGAAAGGATCATATTTCAAAACCAAATTTTCAATTTTCGATAAAAAGACAAAAGTTAATCAGCTTGTGGCTTGACTCTCTTATTTGCGTCCCCAGCGGAGTCGCCAAGCTGTCGTAACCATTTTTTTGTGGAAAAAAACGAATATGTATCGACTTAGAGAAAAACGAAAACGGGAGTCGCCACCAATCCTTTTTTGATGAGGTGTGATCGGATCACCCTTGATTAATCATTTTAATAAAATTTAAGATTTACTAAAACGATAATTTTTTTTGTCTACGAAAATCAGAAAATGAGTTCGAGAGTCGGTTACGCACGAGGAAGGGTTAGCACCCTCGATACGCCCAAAATTGGTACCTAGTTGATTAATTAGTGTCTTAATGTCGAAAATTTGAAAACTTAAAATACTTTGAAATACGATCCCTCTCTTTGTAAAAAGGTTAAAGATCTTCCCGTCTCGCAATAATGAAATACCATGTCCAGTAAGTTAGGACACGATATCTCGAACTTTGAGACTGAGCTTGCCTTTTATTAATGTATTTTAACCTTTTTTTTAAAATGTTCGGTTAGTTAGTGTGAACGAGGGAAATCGAAACCCAGTAAGTTAGGGCACGTTTTCTCAAATTCTCAAACACCGAATATCGCCTTTATTTTAAAACAAATTCTTATTTCGAGATGACTAAGTATGATACCCAGAAGTTAGGGCACAACACTTCGTACCTTCGCGAATAAGTATTTTTAAGACTCAGATATGATTCAAAAGAATATCCCGTTATGTAGGTTAAATGAGAAAAATCGAAACCCAAAGAGTTAGGGTACGATTGTCTCGGATTACCAAATACTGAATATTTACTTTGTGAAAGAATTACTATCGGGTTGGATAAAACCTAAATTCGTAATGAAACGAAATAATAAAGAATGCATAACAAATAAAGATTGACAACCATAACAGGATAAACATAAACACAAATAGGAATGATAACGATAAAAACGTAGATAAAATAAATGCGTCAAATGAATAATAAGAAAGGAAATAATAAACAAGCTAAATGTTTGAAATTATTTTAAGAAAAACTATAAATAAAATAGATGATGAAATAATAATAATGAGAGTAAATGATAAATAAATAAAATAAATGTGCTAAAATACATATATATTAAATTAGTTGATTTAAAAAATAATAACATATAATAAATAAAAGGAAAATATAATAATAATAATAATAATGATAATAATAATAATAATAATAATACAATAGTAATAATAATAAAAAGGTATCGTAATATAATAATAATAATAATGATAGTAGTGATATTAATAATAATAATGGAAAATACTAGTACCTTAATAATAACATATGTTGATAACAATAATAATATATAAAGAATAGGAAATAATAATGCGGTAAAAAAGAATAATATGCTAACAAAATAATAGTAGTAGTAATGATAATTAATGGTAATAAAAAATAATAATAATAATAATAATGTAAATAAATACAAAAAAAAATATATATATATATATATATAGTGATAATAGTAAAGTTAAAATAACAATGCTAAATTAGTGAAAGTGAAAATAATAAATAATAATAATTTAGTATAAAAATATTCGATGAAAAAAAATTATGGTATATAAAAATAATATAGTAGGTCTATTAATAATTATTAAAATTTTAGCGAAAAATATATATATATATAAATTTTCGGGTAATTTGAAAGTATTTAAAGAAAACAAAAAGGACTTGATTGAACGTAGGCACACAGGACAGGGACTAATCGTGAAAATTTCCCATTTAAAAGGAATGTGCACATTTCCATCCCTTGAATGCACGGTCAGCTTTTCCCTTCCCAGGCTCTACTTTTGAGGGAAAAACAAATGAAGCCTACTTTTGTTTTTTTTATTTTAAAACATTGAACACCCTTTTTGAAAACCAAAAAAATATTTACCCATCATCTCTTATTTTCCCTAAAGAAAAAGAGAGAAAGCTCTCAAATTTTCTCTTAGGCCTGCGCCACCCTCATCGAGGTCCGGCGAGCCGAGGTCGCGAGTTCGTCGGTAAGTCCCCTCTCTCCCTCTCTTGTTTTTTTATTTTTTTTTGCCCACTTTCGTTTAATAGATTTGTAAACAAAAATAAAAAGAAATAAAAAAGAAACTAAAGAACAAAATGAAAACCAAGAGAATACGATCGAAAACCAAGTCGTCAGAACCATTTTTTGTGAAAAAAACGAATATGTATCGACTTAGAGAAAACGAAACGGAGTCGCCACCAATCCTTTTTGATGAGGTGTGATCGGATCATCCTTGATTAATCATTTTAATAAAATTTAAGATTTACTAAAACGATAATTTTTTTGTCTCGAAAATCGAAAATGAGTTCGGGAGTCGGTTACATACGAGGAAGGGTTAGCACCCTCGACACGCCCAAAATTGGTACCTAGTTGATTAATTAGTGTCTTAATGTCGAAAATTTGAAAACTTAAAATACTTTGAAATACGATCCCTCTCTTTGTAAAAAGGTTAAAGATCTTCCTGTCTCGCAATAATGAAATACCATGTCCAGTAAGTTAGGACACGATATCTCGAACTTTGAGACCGAGCTTGCCTTTTATTAATGTATTTTAACCTTTTTTAAAATGTTCGGTTAGTTAGTGTGAACGAGGAAATCGAAACCCAGAAGCTAGGCACGCTTTCTCAAATTCTCAAACACCGAATATCGCCTTTATTTCAAAACAAATTCTTATTTCGAGATGACTAAGTATGATACCCAGTAAGTTAGGGTACAACACTTCGTACCTTCGCGAATAAGTATTTTTAAGACTCGTATTATGATTCAAAAGAATATCCTGTTATGTAGGTTAAATGAGAAAAATCGAAACCCAGTGAGTTAGGGTACGATTGTCTCGGATTACCAAATACGGAATATTTACTTTTGTGAAAGAATTACTATCGGGTTGGATAAAACCTAAATTCGTAATGAAACGAAATAATAAAGAATGCATAACAAATAAAGATTGACAACCATAACAGGATAAACATAAACACAAATAGGAATGATAACGATAAAAACGTAGATAAAATAAATGCGTCAAATGAATAATAAGAAAGGAAATAATAAACAAGCTAAATGTTTGAAATTATTTTAAGAAAACTATAAATAAAATAGATGATGAAATAATAATAATGAGAGTAAATGATAAATAAATAAAATAAATGTGCTAAAATACATATATATTAAATTAGTTGATGTAAAAATAATAACATATAATAAATAAAAGGAAATATAATAATAATAATAATAATGATAATAATAATAATAATAATAATACAATAGTAATAATAATAAAAAGGTATCGTAATATAATAATAATAATAATGATAGTAGTGATATTAATAATAATAATGGAAAATACTAGTACCTTAATAATAACATATGTTGATAACAATAATAATATATAAAGAATAGGAAATAATAATGCGGTAAAAAAGAATAATATGCTAACAAAATAATAGTAGTAGTAATGATAATTAATGGTAATAAAAAATAATAATAATAATAATAATGTAAATAAATACAAAAAAAAAATATATATATATATATATAGTGATAATAGTAAAGTTAAAATAACAATGCTAAATTAGTGAAAGTGAAAATAATAAATAATAATAATTTAGTATAAAAATATTCGATGAAAAAAAATTATGGTATATAAAAATAATATAGTAGGTCTATTAATAATTATTAAAATTTTAGCGAAAAATATATATATAAATTTTCGGGTAATTTGAAAGTATTTAAAGAAAACAAAAAAGGACTTGATTGAACGTAGGCACACAGGACAGGGACTAATCGTGAAAATTTCCCATTTAAAAGAAATATGCACATTTCCATCCCTTGAATGCACAGTCAGCTTTTCCCCTTCCCCAGGCTCTACTTTTGAGGGGAAAAAAAACAAATGAAACCTACTTTTTGTTTTTTTATTTTTAAAACATTGAACACCCCTTTTTTGAAAATCAAAAAAAAAATATTTACCCATCATCTCTCTTATTTTCCTTAAAGAAAAACAGAGAGAAAGCTCTCAAATTTTCTCTTAGGCCTGCGCCACCCTCATCAGAGGTCCGGCGAGCCGAGGTCGCGAGTTCGTCGGTAAGTCCCCTCTCTCCCTCTCTTGTTTTTTTATTTTTTTTGCCCACTTTCGTTTAATAGATTTGTAAACAAAAATAAAAAGAAATAAAAAAGAAACTAAAGAACAAAATGAAAACCAAGAGAATACGATCGGAAATCAACCTTTTTTTTTTTTTTTATTTCTGAAAAATCTTCAGTACAAGAATGGGGATCCCTCCTTTTACAATTTCTTTCGACCTCTATTTTTAGCCAAAAAAAAATCAGATCGAATCCAAAATCCCCTCCTCCCCCGTTCTAATGAACATAAGGCTTTTATATAGCCCAAAATCCAAAGAAAAAAAATACAAAAAATTTCATTTTTTGGTGTTTTTCTTTGCTGTCCTCTTTTTTGTCTTCTTTTGCAGGCATAGAGTGGTGAAGGCAAGTGGGTGTGCTGGTGGCAGACAACTGGTAGTGGTGAGCCAAGGTAGGGCGGCGGCTAGGGTTCTTCTCCTCCCTTTTTTGCTAAAAATTGTTTAGGTTTAGGCTGGGCTTAGGGTTTTAGTCTGTTGGGCTAAATTGGGTTTGATTAGGGTTGGTTTAAGTTGGGCCAAAATTGGGCCTCAACAACAAGAATTTATTGTAATAATTTTAATTTAAAAAATAAAATTTAAAAAATAGCATACTATTTTTAGATTATATGATAATTAACTTTAATTAAGTTTTATTATACTTTAATTAAATCACACTTACTGATTTTCATCATCATCATTCAGTATCTATTATTTATTAATGTAAATATATCGATGGAGCTTTACAGCTTTGAGGGGAAAAAAAGACAGAAAAAGAATTTTAAAGACACAAATTAATAAATTAATTTTTAAATCTACGTTATAGTAAAACACTCAAACAAAAATCACCTCATTTCCCCGTTGCTTTGTATTAAAAAATTTGACAAGATTTGTGTAGTGATTATTTACAGTTTTTCTTGCAATCCAAGTGTAAGATTATCACAAATTCCAATTGCCAATTGGAAAATGAGATCCGAAGTTTATTTTTTTCATTTTTAAATAAAATAAAGGCGAAGTTGACGGAAGGGAAAACTCTCTCCTTGGTTTAAAAGTATAGATATCAATTACAAGACATCAAAAAACAAAGACAAGTATTTGAGGCCAGCAGATGACAGTGACACTGTTTTAATTAGTCTAATGATTTCAACATGTTTGATTGAAACTATTTTGTAATGTCTGGCTAAAAAAGTATTGAGAGGAAAAGACTTCAATTTTCCTTTTCCTTAAGCTATAAAATTTTAATTTCTAGTTTTGACTATATGCCTTTGGTTCTCATCTCTTGTTATGCATGGCTGAGTCGCTGCTCGTTGGAAGGACCTACATTGAAAACATGAAATGAAAAGATATGTGAAACGTGTTTGATTGAGATCCTTAATTTATTTTCTTCACGGTTGCTCCCAATTTCTTTCTATTAACACACATTGGGAACATGAATTCAAAGAATCACCACTTTTTCCAGTATCTAATTTGAAATTTCGTCAACAAATCAAGTTGAACTTTCCACAAGATAGACTTTTTTTAAGACTGCATGTGTGGACCAATATGCAGGATTCAACTAATGATGAGATGATTTTTCAGCTCTCCATTAGTTAGAGCAACTTCCACTTCTATCGTTTTCATCTTAAATTTCCAATTTAGTAAAATTTCCATTGATTAGAGTCGTTATTTTTTGTCTGTCTGCAATTTAAATGGGATAACCAACGAAAGGATGGAGGAGCATTTGATTTTTTCCATTTACACTCTTCTTTTTCTTAAATTTTATAAGCAAATTGGTATATTAATTTGAAATTTTATAAAATTATCTCTTCGGGAAAAAAAAACTTGAATATTATGTTATTTGTAATTTTATATTAATTTGAAAATCCAGCAAAGTGGTTCGTGAGAGGGGTTAAAATAATTGTCAATTTACCACTTGGAGCAGCCCCTCCCGCCATGAGAGTGCAGTCATTAAGCAATACTTTGGCGATGAGAATTAGAAGCTCAACATGTATGACAAGGGGATTGGATATTGTGACGCAAGAAGGGATTACAGATTTAAGCAAATGGAATTGGTTGTTGATTACAGTGGGTTGGGGTTTAGCAGAAAAATGTTGCAGTAATTTGTAATTTAGTGTTGGTAAAGCTTAGATTGAAGTACAAAACCTTTTCATATCTGGAAAATAATTCATCTTCCATATCTTAAATCATTATTATTTTTCATTAATTGTTACAACTTGCAACTTTTAATTGATTTTAATCTCTTACAAACAAATGGTACGATTTTGTTTTGACTGCTATTCATATTTCTTTTATTTTTATATATAATGTTGGCTTTTGCTTTACATATAAGTAGGTAACCAAATATATCCTTAAAGGTATTAATAGTAAGTTTGTTAAAATAATGATATTTCAAATTGATTAAATAAATTTCAAATCATATCATATATATATATATATATATATATATATATATATATATTATATAAAATAGTAAACTCATATTAGAATGAGCTTGTTAGTTTGAGTGGTAATGTAAGCTTGCAGAAGGTCTCATGCTTGAATCTTTGTATGAACATGAGTGTAATTTTTGTCTCGGTTGTCTGATAGAGGTTCAGTGGAGTTGGAATTCTGATGTAGTTGGACGAGGTTAGTGATCAGATTTTTTGGGATTTGGTAGTTAGTGGATGGAATGGGGAGTTTGGGTAAATTGAATTGAATTTTTATTTTTATTTTCTTTTCTTTTCCCAAAAAATTCCTATCTTTCTGACCTTTTTTTTCTTTTTTCTTTTTCTCTGTTCCCTTCTTTCTCTGCTACTTTTTGTTTTGCTTTCTCTCTATTCTGTTCAACCAATAAATCATTTTAATCATTGGGGCTCGGTTTTTCGGTTGTGCATAGTTCATCTTGGTAAGTCAGTAGGTTCATTTATTTTGGTTTTTGTTTCTTTTGAACGGGCGTTGGTGTTGTGGTTTGGGAGATTAATCTCTATGAGTGTGTTGCGTAGGAGAAGACTGTGAAGCTGAGGATTTCGCTACAACAGCTTAGTCCATATTTGTGATTTTTGTTCATCGGCGATAAGTGTGCGAATACGATTGGATATTATTCTAAGGCTTTGTTTTGGAATAGTTTCCATTTGAATTTCGTAATATTGTTACTGAAATTGGACGTTGGAATGTTGATTATAGGTTTTGGTGGTCTCGGGATTGCAGTTGCATAAAAAACAACCCAAGTGTGTAATGAAAACATGAGAAATTGAGGTTCAATGAAAGCTGACAATGTGGCATATCGACCCACACGGGCGTGTGCCCGGTCGTGTGGCTGGCCGTGTGATGGGCGAGTGTGTGGTCGTGTGAAACACACGGGCTAGGCCAATCTAGGTGTGTGGGCCACCAGGCGTGTAAGCTATGGATCAGGCCGTGTGGGCCACATGGGCAAGGCCAACTTGGGCGTGTGGGCCCACACAGGCAAGTCACACGGGCGTGTAGGCCCAAAATTTTAAAATTTTCCCTAGGGTCGAACATGTCGTTCCGATCGACTATGGGCCTTTCGTAGGGTCAGTAAAGGCTAACCAAACCCTAATGCATGAGATTTGTTAATTTGATAGATTGATTGAGTATAGGAAAAACCGGTATGTATTTCTGATTGATTTGCATATGTAGGTATGATATCTGTATATGCGTATGTTACTTCTGTTATACTGGTATATCTATATTTTGTATTTGTATATGGGGTGGGATTTGTATATGCGGAGGAAGTGATCTGTGAGGCGAAATATCGCTGATTAACTGGCAACTTGCCTGCATGCTATTCTAATAAGTGTCGTTTATACACTATGTGGTGTGTAGGGATGAGTAGGTGTTTTATACCGCACATGGTGTGTTGGGGTGGACGGAAATGGTGTGTAGAGGATGGGGTAGGACTCTGTATATCTGTATGTTTTGAAAATCTGATTCTGATATGATCTGACTCTGTTATGGACTTATGTCCACTTCTATTCTGAAGTACTAGAAATCTAAATTTTATGCATGTGTATTTCCGTGAGTTACAAACTGAATTTATAAAACTCACATATGTTTCTCTGTTCTGTTTAGGTAATCCTTAGACATAGGCGGGTTGGTGCGACAAAGGCTCAGCGGTGACCACGAGTATATAAACTATCTCTTAATTATTGGTTATACATTTTTAATTTTGGTTTTTCTTGAGAGCTCTGTAGATTTTGGACTCTACGGACTTTTGGACTATTGTTTTAAATTTTTTGATTTGAATGCATTATGATTTCTAAACTATGATGATTTACAAAAACCTGATTTTACGCGAACAAATGTTTTCTAAAAACACGAACTAGGTTTTCAAAAATAATAACGGCTTTTAAGATTTCTGCTGCAAATTATGTTTCAATAATGAATATGTAAATAAATAAGTTTTGCAAAACTTGGTCTCTTTTTGACAAGTAACTACACAAGGTTTTTCTCGAAGTGACAATAGTTGCAAAACCCTTCTTCATAACACTCCATGATTCAATCATAACGTCTAGGCCTGGTTTGAGGTGTTACATTTAAAATGTTCAAGCTCAAGCTCGGCCCATATTTTAAACAAGTTTAATTTTTTTGTCCAAGCTCATTTTTGGGTCTAATATTTTGTCCAAACCCTCTTAAATTTCGAACAAATTTTAAGATTTAGCAGGTAACCTGACTCATGAATAATAATATTTTTATAAAAGCCAACAACACAATCTGGCTTTAACATTGTATTAAAAACAACAATGACAACAATTACATGTTATATATAGTAGCCTACTTCCTGCCCTGAAATTCTGTAAGAAATACAACATCCATAATAGGTTTTACGATGACAGTAGAGAAATCAGAAGGCTAATTCCCTTATAATTGTACGACTTTAGAGAGCTCATTTGTTGGTTTGCGAAAGAAACTCATTTGACATGGGTTTAAATTGTGTGATTTCATTCTATTTTTTAGTATCGTATGATAATCGAATAATTAGTGAGTTTAATTTTTAATTTTAAATTTTAATTAGTACAAAATATCTCAACTCAAATTTTAAATTAAAATTATTTTGTAAGTTTATAGTAATTAATTTGTAAGTTTCATTTTATAAATACAAGAATTTATTGTAATAATTTTAATTTAAAAATATAGTTCAACATTTTAATTTTTAAAAAATAGAATACTATTTTTAGATTATATGATAATTAACTTAAATTAATTAATTAAATTAAGCTTTATTGTTCTTTAATTAACTATTATATCAATTGTTTACATATATACTCATAATTGTTGTTATATTATTATAATATACCAACTTCATAATTAGGCCCATTTTAATATCTATATCTTTTTGGTCCACTTTGGTAATTGAACTTGATAGTTAAGTCTATTTTGATCATTAAACTTTAAAACTGTGGGTAAAAGTACCGATGGAGTCCCTTGTGCTAGTACTCAGATTGCATTGTGTCTCATCTACTTAAAAAATGGACAAGTTAGTCTATATTCGTTAGTTCAAAGAGCATATTGGTCTTTTCTATAAAATTTTATATCCATTTATATTATTAAAAAATTGCATAGCAAATACAATAACCAAACTGTGATACATGACATGCTATGTATATATCATGTTGACATATATGAATCAATTTTTAACAGTAGAAATGAATTAAAATTTTAACAAAAAGATCGGTTTTCTCTTTGATTTAATGAAAAATGATTGATTTGTCCTTCATGAGTAAATGAGGCAAAATGCAATCTGACTCTTAGTACAAGGGTCTCATGGTACTTTTACCTAAAATTGTGTTATATCATCACCCGAAAATGGATCTTTTATGTGATGATGACATAACACAATATCAAAGTATCACAGTGACTAAAATGAATCTAATTGTCAAGTTTAAATATAAAAGTAGACAAAAAAATTTTGATTACCAAAATAGACTTAATTATCAAGTTTAATGACTAAAATTTATATTAACCCTGAAAAAAACCTATACATTAGTTGTATTTTTTTTCAAATCAATATGAACCAAACCGTTATCACCAAAACCGAATGCAATGAACAAAATTGATGAGTTTTAAAAGCTTTGTGAAATTAATCAATGGGTTTTGCAAAATATATTGATGGATTGGTATGAAACGATGGAACTTCACAGCTTTGAGGGGAAAAAAAGACAGAAAGGAGTGGAGAAGATAACACGATGGAGAAGAGAAAAAGAATTTTAAACAGAAAACATTCGGAATAGGTTTTACAACGACAGTTGAGAAATCCGGAAGGCTAATTTCAATTGCGGTTTTTCATCAATGAAGTCTTTTAGAGGTAATTGGTATGTTGAAAAATTGGTATTAATGATTAAAAAAAATTAAAACTTCAATTTTAAGGCACTGACTTTGGTTGATTGAAACGTTTTTGATTGAGATCCTCAATTTATTTTCTTCACGGTTGCTCCCAATTTCTTTCCATTAACACACATTGGGAACATGAATTCAAAGAATCGCCACTTTTTCCAATATCTAATTTGAAATTTCGTCACATCGAGACAAATCAAGTTTGACTTTCCACAAGATAGACTCCTTTCAAGACTGCATGTGTGGACCAATTAATATGCAGGATTCAACTAAAGATGAGGTGATTTTTCAGCTCTCCATTGGATAGAGCAACTTCCACCTCTATCGTTCCATTTCAATTGTTGAGGAAGTTAAATTTCACTGATTAGACTCGTTATTTTGTGTCTATCTGCAATTTGAATGGGATAACCAACGAAAGGAGGGAGGAGCATTTGATTTTTTCCATTTACACTCTTTTCTTTTCTTTCTTTCTTTTTTTTTTTTTTTTGAAAAAAAATATTGTGGCTCTAAACGATGACTTCTACCTTATTTTTTTTATAGAAGAATTTTTTTTTATTTGTTGCATTTTGTGTTTTATTTTAACCATAACCCTAATTCTAAAAAGAAATTAAGCTCAAATTAACAATTTGAGTCCAATTAAAAATCAAGGTCTATTGACAATTAAGTTTTACACCTTGTTCGTTTTCGCGCAAAACTTGTTCACTTTTATCATTAATGAACAACCACCCTTTTTATTTATTTATTTATTTATATATACACAATTAAGAAAGCAAATCCTATAATAAAGCTCATAGGATTCATAACTCTCCCCTTCAACTAAAATTTTGTTTTATTTTTTAACTTATGAATAAGTTTACTCTCACATACGTGATAGTATTCTCAATTTTATAACCTTATCAAGGCTTTTAATTTTACTAAAAACAATTGAAGAAATATAACTGATGAAAAATGATATTATACTTGTTAGGTTGTTTTTAGAAAGATGTCCAATAACTGATGAAATTTAATTGAAACATATAATTAAATTTGTTAAAAGAACATGGCGTTACGCTTTGTTGAGTTTTATGGTGTGGAAGAGTATCTTTGTTGTCTCCTGTTAGAGTCTCCTCTTCATGATTGAAAAGAAAATAGTTAAACAAATAAATGATAATGCAAATCAAAGCGGTAGAGGGAAATAGTTAAGTACAAGTCAAATGTTAATTCAGATAAATAATATTTTGTAATCTCTATCTTTCTCTCATTTTCCTTTGAGGTGATGCGTTTTAGTTTCCTTCTTTTTTCTTCTAAATGTGATGGATTAATTAAATCCTTTTTCTCTCAGGGTTGCTGGGACTAAACTGAATAAAAATATAAAAGTTAAAATTGAATTTATTATTATACCTTATATATAGAAGGTTAAAACTGTTGGGTGTGGGTCTCACTATGTGGGGAACCCTTACACCAGTCAACCGAATTAAAAGGGTTGTTTATTTTTGTTTTTTGTTCGGTTACAAAAGTAAAAACTTCTGCCACATATTTATTGCCTTTTTGGATTTGTCAAAAAGCTTTTGTTTTTGGCTTTTACGTGTGGATGCGGGCAGCATTTATTGATAGCTAAAAATCAATTTTAAAAATAGAGAGATTGAAGCTCATCCGAAAAAGAGAGAAGAAGAAAAAATCAGTTTTTTTTCAAGTTTGGTGCAGCAGTGATCAACTCTTCGATCGAAGATCCATCCGTGATTCGATTGAGCTGATTTTTGGATAGCAGCTAGGCGATAAGGTGTTTTTGACTTTGTATGGTTGGATTTTTCATCCGAGTCTTGTAGCTGCTGAAATACCCATTTTTCAGCAGCTGTATTTTTGGTGATGTTCTCCCATTTTTCTCTCTTTTGCTAAAGATTGCATATTGTTAGCCTTGTTGGAGTTGAATGCTTGTTGTAAGCTTGAAATTGTGATCTTGTAGTTGAACATTTGATGATAGTGGAGCTTTTGATCGAACTCTAAAGTCCCATGGTTTTTACCCTTGATTTAGAGGGGTTTTCCACGTAAAAATACTGGTGTCTCAATTTATTTTTGTTGTAGTTGCATTAGTTGATTTGTGGTTGATTAAGGTTGCTAGAGAACATATTTTGTGCTATTGTGCTTGCTATAATTTTTTAACAAGAGTTATAGGGAGAGAAAGAACACCGGTTGTGCTTCGCTTTGTTTCGGTTGTTTGGTTTCTTCCCAACAAACTGGTATCAGAGCTCGGTTATTGTGTCAGATAATTATGGAAATCAATACAAGCAAGATGATTATGTTGAATGGCACAAATTATAAACTTTGGCAGAATAAAATGAAGGATTTGTTGTTTGTGAAGGCTTTGCATCTTCCGGTCTTTACTACTCAAAAACCCGATTCGAAAAGTGATGAAGAATGGGAATTTGAGCATCAACAAGTGTGTGGCTTTATTCGGCAATTTGTTGAAGAAAATGTTTACAACCACATTGATCAGGAGACACATGCTCGAACATTGTAGGAGAAGCTTGAAAGCTTGTCTGCTTCGAGGTCGGGCAATAACAAGTTGTTTTTGCTGAAGAAAATGATGGCATTGAAATACAAAGAAGGAACGTCTATAGCTGACTATGTTAGTGAATTTCAGAGTGTGATGAATCAGTTGCTTGGTATGGGTGTCAAATTTGATGATGATATTTTAGGACTTTGGTTGCTTGCTACTCTACCAGACTCTTGGGAGACTTTTCGGGTCTTGCTCATTAATTCTGCCCCACAGGGTATTATTACTTTGGATTTGGCTAAGAGTGGTGTGTTGAATGAAGAGGTTAGAAGAAGATCTCAGGGTTCTTTATCACAGTCCGAGGTGTTGGTTATCGAGAACAGGAGGAGGAACAGAAACAAAGATGGAAAGGGTAGAGATAAAAGTCGAAGCAAGTCAAGATTGAGATACAAGAATCTTGAGTGCCATTATTGTGGTAAGAAAGGTCATATCAAGAAATATTGCTTCAAGTAGAAGAAAGAGAACAAAGCAGGTGGTGATAAACACGATCGAAATGATGATGAAAAATCCGAGCGTGTTGCTACTGTCACTCGTGAAGATCTGTTAGTTATTTTTGATGAGAATTTGGTCAACCTAGCATGTGACAAGACTAGTTGGGTGATTGATACTGGTGCATCACTTCATGTCATGTCGAGGAAGGAATTCTTCATATCTTATACTCCTGGTGATTTTGGGGTATTGAAAATGGGTAATGACGGTTTGGTTTCGGCTGTTGGTATGGGAGATGTTCGCTTGGTGAGTAATAATGGAACAAAGTTATCTCTCAAGGATGTCAGACATGCACCGGATATCCGTTTGAATTTGATTTCTGCAGGAAAGCTTGATGATGAGGGATTCTGTAACACCTTCAGTGAGGGGCAGTGGAAGCTAACTAAAGGCTCCTTGGTTGTGGCTTGAGGAAATAAGAGCTCAAATTTGTACTTGATGCAAGCTTCGAATTTTCGAGAGACGGTGAATGTGATAGTGAATGACAGCTCAACTGAGTTGTGGCATAAACGACTCAGTCACATGAGTGAGAAGGGGCTTAACTATCTAGCGAAAAAGAATCAACTTTCGGGTTTGAAGAATGCTACACTGAAGAATTGTGCTCATTGTCTAGCAGGAAAGCAGAGAAGAGTTTCATTTAGAATCCGTCCTCCTCATATAAAATCAGAGTTGCTAGAGTTGGTCCATTCAGATGTTTGTGGTCCAATAAAAGTAAGATCACATGGTGGTGCACTTTATTTTGCGACTTTCATTGATGATTGTTCAAGAAAGCTGTGGGTTTACACTTTGAAGTCTAAAAATAAAGTCTTTGAGGTGTTTAAATAGTTTTAAGCATCAGTTGAAAGGGAAACTGGGAAGAAGTTGAAGTGCATTCGTACTGACAATGGTGGCGAGTACACAGGGTCGTTTCATGAGTATTGTCTGCGACAGGGAATCAGACATCAGAGTATACCACCAAAGACTCCACAGTTAAATGGGTTAGCTGAAAGAATGAATCGAACGTTGATTGAGAGAGTCAGATGTTTATTGTCAGATGCAAAGTTGCCAAGATCGTTTTGGGCTGAAGCTTTGAATACAGTGACACATGTGATAAATCTGTCTCCTAGTGTTCCTTTGCGAGGTGATGTGCCAGATAGAGTTTGGTTTGGTAAAGACGTGTCATATGATCACCTACGTGTCTTCGGTTGTAAAGCATTTGTTCATGTTCCAAAGGATGAAAGATCCAAGTTGGATGCCAATGCTCGACAATGCATTTTTATTAGTTATGGTCTAGATGATGAGTTTGGTTATAGACTCTATAATCCAGTTCAGAAGAAACTAGTGAGAAGCAGAGATGTTGTCTTCATTGAGGATCAGACCATTGATGACATTGATAAGACGGAGAAAGTGGATTCACAAGATAGTGGTGACCTGATCGATGTGAATCCGGTTTCCCTAGACTCTTCACCAGATCTTATCCAGGATGATGTGCATGGTGATGTTAGTGATGACCATCAGAATATAGGTGACTTTGATACTCCCATGGATGATGTTGTGAATGATCAACAACAAGCACCTATAGCTCCACTAGCAGTTCCACTTCGAAGGTCTTCCAGAGATCGATGATCTTCTGTTAGATATTCTTCTGATGAATATGTTCTTTTGACTGATGGGGGAGAACCTGAATGTTATGAAGAGGCTATGGAGAGTGCATGCAAAGATCAATGGGTTGAAGCGATGAAAGATGAACTTCAATCCTTGCATAAAAACCATACCTTTGAGTTGGTGAAACTGTCTAACAACAAAAGAGCTTTGAAGAATCAGTGGGTTTACAGGTTGAAGCAAGAAGAGAAGTCTTCATCTCCATGATACAAGGCTAGATTGGTTGTTAAGGGTTATACTCAGAAAAAAGGGGTTGATTTTGAAGAAATATTTTCTCCGGTTGTGAAGATGTCCTCTATCAGAACTATACTAAGTTTGGCAGTTTGTTATGACTTAGAGGTTGAACAAATGGATGTGAAAACTGCTTTTCTTCATGGTGACTTGGAAGAAGAGCTTTACATGGAGCAACCAGAGGGTTTTGTTGCACAAGGGAAAGAGGACTATATGTGCAGATTGAAGAAGAGCTTGTATGGTTTGAAGCAAGCTCCAAGGCAATGGTACAAGAAGTTTGTGTCTGTTATGGGGGAGCAAAGCTACAAGAAGACTACTTCTGATCATTGTGTGTTTGTTAAAAGATTCTCTGGTGATGATTTTGTTATTCTTTTGTTGATGATATGCTTATTGTTGGTTAGAATTCTTCTAGAATTGAGAAGTTGAAACAAGAGTTGAGTAAATCCTTTGCGATGAAGGATTTGGGGCCAGCAAAGCAAATTCTTGGCATAAGATTGACACGTGATAGAAAGGCCAAGAAATTATGGTTATCACAAGAGAGGTACATTGAGAAAGTACTTCAAAAGTTTAGTATGGACAAAGCTAAAGTGGTGAATACTCCCTTTGCTATGCACTTTAGACCGAGTGTTAAGCATAGTCCTTCCATAGAAAAGGAGAAGGAAGAGATGAAAAAAATTCCTTACTCTTCAGCCGTGGGTAGTTTGATGTATGCAATGGTTTGCACGAGACCAGACTTGGCTTATGCCGTTGGTACCGTTAGTCAGTTTCTTTCTAATCCAGGCAGAGAGGATTGGAATGCAGTGAAGTGGATTATGAGATATCTTTGTGGCACTTCCAACATAAAACTTTGTTTCGGCAATGAGAAACCTGGTCTTGTTGGGTATACAGATTCAGACATGGGCAGAGACATTGACTCGAGGAGATCTACTTCAAGTTACTTAATCAATTATGCAGAGGGAGCCATGGCATAGCAATCGAGATTGCAAAAGTGTGTTGCGTTGTCCACCACCGAATCAGAGTTCATTGCAGCAACCGAAGCATGCAAGGAGATGCTTTGGATGAAGAAGTTTGTGCATGAGCTTGGTTTTACTCAGGAGAAGTATGTCCTGCATTGTGATAGCCAGAGTGCTATTCATCTTGGTAAGAACTCAACTTTTCATGCTAGATGTAAACATATTGATGTGAGGTACCATTGGATACAAGATGTTCTTGAAGCTAAGCTATTAGAGCTTGAGAAGATACATACTAATGATAGTGGTGCTGATATGTTGACGAAGGCCTTACCAAGAGGAAAGTTTGAAGCATGTTGTTTGACCTCCGGCATGGAGGCATTCCCCACATAGTTGAAGGGGGAGATTTGTTGGGTGTGGGTCCCACTATGTCGGGAACCCTTACACCATTCAACCCAATTAAAAGGGTTGTTTATTTTTGTTTTTTGTTTGGTTACAAAAGTAAAAACTTCTGCCACATATTTATTGCCTTTTTGGATTTGTCAAAGAGCCTTTGTTTTTGGCTTCTACGTGTGGATGTGGGCAGCATTTATTGAGAGCCAAAAATCAATTTTAAAAATAGAGAGATTGAAGCTCATCCGAAAAAGAGAGAAGAAGAAAAAATCAGTTTTTTTTCAAGTTTGGTGCAACAGTGATCAACTCTTCGATCGAAGGTCCATCCGTGGTTCGATTGAGCTGATTTTTGGACAGAAGCTAGGTGATAAGGTTTTCTTGACTTTGAACGGTCGGAGTTTTTATCCGAGTCTTGTATCGTCAGAAATACCCGTTTTTCAGCAGCTGTATTTTTGGTGATGTTCTCCCATTTTTCTCTCTTTTGCTAAAGATTACATATTGTTAACCTTGTTGGAGTTGAATGCTTGTTGTAAGCTTGAAATTGTGATCTTGTAGTTTAACATTTGATGATAGTGAAGCTTTTGATCGGACTCTAAAGTCCCGTGGTTTTTACCCTTGATTTAGAGGGGTTTTCCACGTAAAAATATCGGTGTCTCTATTTATTTTTGTTGTGGTTGCATTAGTTGATTTGTGGTTGATTAAGGTTGCTAGAGAACATATTTTGTGCTATTGTGCTTGCCATAATTTTTTTACAGGAGTTATAGGGAGAGAAAGTACACCGATTGTGCTTTGCGACCAAGACCCTAGGTTTACATCTCGGTTCGGAAGAAGTTGCAAGGCAGGTACACGTTTGGATTTCGATCTTGCCTTTCCCAAACAGATGGACGATCGGAGAGGTTATTCAAATTTTGGAGGATATGTTAAGGGTTGTATCATCAATTTTCGTGGGAGTTGGGAGGACTACTTGCCATTGGTGGAGTTTGCATACAATACAGCTACCAAGCAAGTATTCAGATGGCTCCATATGAGGCACTTTATGGTGGAGATGTCGAAATGCCTACGTGTTGGACAGAGTTGGGTGGCGACAAGTGCTTGGACCGAGTTGGTGGTAGATCTGAAAGTAAGGTTAAGTTGATAAGAGATCGATTAAAGAGGCATCGATAGGCGAGAAGTCGTATCACGGACCTAAAGCGCAAAGAGATAGAGTTCGCGGTTGGGGATATGGTTTTTAAAGGTTTCACCTTGGAAGAAGATCTTGAGATTGAAGAAAGGCAAATTGAGTCCGCGGTTTATAGGGCCTTATCGAGTTCTTAGCGGTAGGGCGATGGCGTGTCGATTAGAGTTACCACAGTTAGACGAGAATCCATGATGTTTTTCATGTGTCTATGTTAAGACGATATCGATCGGATCCCTCACATGTTGTGCCAGTGGAGGAGATTGAAAAGGACCGATTTGACCTTTGAGGAAGAACCCATACAAATTTTAGATCGAGAGGTTAAAGTTCTAAGAAGGAAGTGGTTCATTGGTAAAAGTCTTGTAGGCGTAATCATGGGAGGGAAGAAGCTACTTGGGAATCGAAGAGACTATCGTCAACAATACCCTCAACTATTTGGATCGAGTAAATTTCGAGGCGAAATTTCTTTAAAGGGGTAGAGTTGTAGCCCCAATTTTTGAATTCTGTGAATGTTGGCATAGGTTTAATTATGTTTGTGGGCCTCTAGAGGCCCAAGCTTAGATAGAACCCAGTAATTTTAGTTAATTTTTGTTCCATAAGAAAAAGGGGTGAAATTATGAAATAGGACTTATGTGAAAATGTTTGAAAATGCTATAGGCTAAATTGAGGTGGCCAAATAAATAGGAGTGCAAAATAGGAGGATTTGCATGACAAACCTCCCATTTTACATGAAGTGGCTAGCCATCATGTTGTTGTAGACAATATGAGTACTTGATATCCATAATTTATGGTACAAATTGATACAAATTGATAATAGGTTAGGTAAATGTTTCATAATAATAGGTTAGGTAAATGTTTCATAATAATAGGTTAGGTAAGTGTTCCATGATAATAGGTTAGGTAAATGTTCCATGATAATAGGTTAGGTAAATGTTTCATGATAAGAATTTCATGTCTTTTGTATTAAAGAATTAAATGGATGAAATATGAAGTTTTATTAAAAGAAAAATTGAAAAGAACAAAGTTTTGTCCATCTTTGTTCATCATAGCTGAAAGTTAGAGAAGAGAAAGAGAGGAGAAAGCTCTTGATTATTTGGTCATTAGGAGGAGGAAAATTGAAGGTAAGTTCTTGGTACCTTGCTTCTATCTTGAGGTTCATGAGTTCTTCTTGATTCTACCTTAACTCTTGAAGTATATTTTGATTTTAGTTGTGTTGTGAGCATTTAGTCATGAATTAAAATGAAGGAAATGGTTGTTGTTTCATGTTCTTTTGATGAAAAATGGAAGATAGGTGAAGTTGAGCCAAACAAATGAGCATGCATGTGCCTTAGATGTTAAAGGAAAAATCGGCTAACATGTTGTGCTTTAAAATGATGAAATGGAGATTATACTTAAGTAAAATCATAGATATGTGATGATTGATTGGTGATATACATGTTTAAATAACATGCATGCAAGATAGGTGTATGAAAGAGTGATTTGGTAATAAATCTGCTTGGGACAGCAGCAGTAACGTGACTTTGGAAAATCACCATAAATTGTGGGAGATGAATTAGAAGTTTAATAAATTATGTAATTAAAGATTAATGAGTCTAGTTTCAAATGGAATAAACGAGAACATATTTTGAATTCTGTACAATGAGAAATTTGATTCGTAATGAACTGTAGTCAGATTAGTCAAACAGTGAAACATGGGAAACTTTGAGAAAAATCTGGTATTGATTGGCTAAACCAAAAATTCTTAAAATTTTATGGATAGAAGATATATGAGTCTATTTTCAAGGAAAATTAACAGAACTTGATTTGGAGTTTCGTAGCTCCAGTTATAAATAATTTAGTGACTGTTGCACAGGAAGACAGCTTGCAGCGAAATTATGATTATGTGGTAAACATTGACAAAAATTTGTTAATGAGTTGCTTATTGATTTCTTATAAGCTTACTATGATCCATAGGTGTGTGGTTGGCGAATATTGTAAGGGATTAATCGTAGTTCATATTTGAATAGTTAGATTAACGTGTTAGTAATCCAATTGTAGGCGGTTCGTGTGTGGATCAAATCGACATATCGTGCAAGCAATTGTGTAACTAACACCTCTTTCTTAGTCTAGATCGCAAAAGAAAAGCGAAATGCCAAAAGCGGTATTTTGTAGATTTGCGGTGTGCGAATGCTCGTAATAAATCGATTAATGTTTTGGTAAGCTGCAATGTTTGGCGCAAAGTGCATGATTTCTATGCCCTCGATATTTTGGGCTTAATGGGCCAAAATTGGAATGATGGGCCAGCAGGCCAATTGTCAGAAAACCTCGATGCGTGATTACGTTAGTACGTGAAAAGGAATATGCATGAAAAACCCAAAAATAGATAAATTCTGAAATACCTTTAAAAGTGGAAAATTTACGTTTACCCCTAGGAGATAAATTACCGAAATACCCCTAGGGTTAAATTGACCTAAATGCATGTTTGATGTTGTTATTTCTTGCATGCCATGTTGTTATTATCGATGCATGGAATGGGATATTGACGAAAGCTGAAAGTGGCTTGTCCATCTTGGAGGCTTTGCCTCATTCTTTGTAACGACAAGGCACAGAAGCTGTGAGTGTTAAATTTGGGTGGGTTGAGCTATTCCTCACATGGAGTGTATGGTGATACTGGTGGAGTGTAGTGGTTGGTGGGTTGAGTAGTCTCCCCAAATGGGCTTGCATATTTCTTGATGTTGCATGTATTTTGAAATGGGCCTATGGGCCATACTCTGAATAAGGGCTAAGGCCGTTTATAATCTAAAGGGCTTTGGCCAGATCACTTTATTACCCAAATGGGCTTGCATATGTTATTGATGTTGCATGTATTTTGAAATGGGCCTATGGGCCATCTTCATTATCTGAATAAGGGCTAAGGCGGTTGTTATGTCTGAAAGGGCTCGCCCAGTACCCTTTATACTGAATGGGCTTAGGCCCAATGGGCTTGGTGACTTGGACTTTGAATGGGTTTTCTTACACAGAGTTTCCCCAAACTCACCCCTTTATTTTCATCCACGCAAAATCCCCAACCATAGTGGGCTTGGAGTCGTGAGGAATTGAGTGGCCACCGTTCGAAAGTTTGATTTTCTTCGGTGAACTGGACATCCTTTTTACGTTTCAAGTTTTTGGGCTTTTAAATGTAATAAGGCCGCTTATTTATTTTGATGATTTTAATATGTATTACTAAGATAGGTATTACTTATTTTAGCTTTGAAACTAGATTGCTTTGAGGCGTTTTCAAAAACAAGTTGATTTCAAAATAACACGACAACAAGCAAAACTTCCACAATGAAAGTATTTTCCAAAATTAATCACTTTTCTTAAAATGACTTAATCAAATTGGTTTCCTAGAAATATCCATGACGTTAAGGTGTGGCAATGGCGATGCATGTCTAGGATTGGATCCAGAAGAGAGCTTGGTATAGCGGTCAGATGGACTCACCACCTCTTTCGGTTTCCTACGGTGCCGCTTCCATTCACTTTAACCCTTAATGAATTAATCTTTTGAACATCAAATATGATTTTACGGACTTAGAATGGAAATTTTTTCGTTTTGATGTGGCATCGGATCCGCCATAACCCGGGCGGGTTTGGGGTGCTCTGATGGTTCTATTTAATAACATTTAAATAACCCGAGTCGGTTGCCAAAAATCTTCTTGTTTCGACATCCGAAAAATTTTTAATTTGAAAATCACAAAAGGATGTTCAATTGTTTATTTCAACGGAAAATCGAAACCCAGCACAGGAGGGCACGATTCCTCGAATTTCCAAACATTGATCATTGCCTCACCTTAGAAAATACGAATGAAATTCCAAAGGGATATTTGATTAATTTGAACAAATGAAAAAGCGCAACCCAGCACAATAGGGCTCGATTCTCAAATTTCCAACCATCGAATATCGCCTTCATTTTGAAAGATTTTAGAAAATGTGAATGAAATTTCGAAGGGATCTTCAATTGTTTCGAACCAATGAAAAAGCGCAACCCAGCACGATAGGGCACGATTCTCAAATCGCGAAACATTGAACATCGTCTTCGTTTTAAAGTGCTTTTAATAAACATGAGTGCGAATATAAAGGAATATTTGATTGTTTCGAACAAACGAGAAATCACAACCCAACACGATAGGGCATGATTCTCGAATTATCAAATACCGAGTATTGCCTTAGTTTTAAAAGATTTTTAGAAGATATGAGTGAAATTTTAAAGGGATATTCAATTATTTTTGAGCAAACGCGGAATTGCAACCCAACACGTTAGGGCACTATTTCGTGAATTGCCAAATACCGAATCTCGTCTTCGTTTTAAAGAATTCTTTTTTTTAAAAAAATTGTGAAACTAGCTTTAAACGCATTAATTCGATTTGAAATAGGACGAAATTAATCGTAAAATTTGGATTTTATAAAACCACATTTCAAAAATCAAGTGGAAAAGCGATGAATGGGGTAATATGTATGCATAAAAATACGACAATGGAAAAATGAGGATAATATAATTTATCTAATCAACTACAAGAACTAAGCATAACTAGCTTGGAAATATAACTCAACTTCAATCATGCATGGAGAATAATTAGCTTGACAATAATGAATACATAAAATGCAACGACAACATACATGGCATAATAAAAATTATTAGAGGCACCAAACAAAATGCAAACCAAAGAAGCAATATGGTATAAAACCATTTCACAATAATGACGAATAAATGGACATATAAAATATAGGTTGAAAATTTGTATAAAACTAAGGATATATATATAAAACCTTTTGAAAGCGATATTATAGAATGAAAGTTTAGGTCAAATTGCATGTAAAATATTTTAAATACAAATACATTTAAAAGTTGACAAACTACATGATGATTTAAATAATGTAATATAAAAGAATGAGAATAAAGATATATGACAAGACTTAATACACAAAATAGATTTATGAAACATGTGTACATGTATAAAAATAGTATTTAAGTGTGAAATTTTAAACCAAAACAATGTGTGGTAAAATGTATTCTTAAAAAGGTGACTTATATACGTAAAAGAAAGTATATATATATATATGAAAAAAAAATTAAGAGAATTCATAAAATAACCTTAGTATGGGACTAAATACGTACATAGAACTAAATTATTAACCATTTATGAATAAATATCGTGAAACATTTGAGCAAGTGTTACATAGATATTTTAAATAATATAGTATAAAATGAACTATAAAATGATGGTTAAAAATATGAAAAAGTTATTGAAATAGTTCAACAAATATATAAAAATGTTAAGCACTTTAAAGTACAAATATTATAAATTACAAATTATGAACCTTGATTTAAAAAATGTACATGACACATATATAGAATATTTAAAGAAATATCATATAAATAGCGAAATAACATGATAAAAAGAACCTTGAACTCATTACACAAAGAAGACTATAAGTATAAAATAATGGATCTAATAAAGTATATAGATCAAATATATGTACCAATATATATATAAGTATTTAATCAAAATGTTATATAAAAGTGCTAAAATAATTTAACGTGAAAAAAAGATGATTTTAAAAGCGATGATTTATATAACAATAGAGTTTTAAAAAAAGGCATAAACACAATTAAAATACTACATGTACAAATATATATATTATCTAAAAGAATATTGTACAAGAATGTTAAAATAATCTAAATAAAATCTTCAAAAACAAATGTACAAATATAACCAAACAAAATGATTAAAATACATCGATATAGAAGTAATAAATATGTTTAAAAGGTAAGTTATACAAATAGAAAACTAAAATAAAAATGAATTAAAATAAGATGAATAGTTTATAAATAAAAATCGAAAATTGGGTCAATAAATAATCCACACAAGTATGGGACTAAAATTTGGAAATATTCTAGATGCCCAAAAGCGACAACATGCGGTGGACTAGAGTGCAACGCGCACAAATCGCAGGGTAATAAAAAATCACAGAAGCATGAGTGCGGTGATTGAAATGTGGTGCGAAAGGGGAGGGGTTTTGGAAATATACCTCACCGTAAAACACGCGGGTCATCAGGCGTAAGCTGGATCGGTCGAGCGCGATTAGACGACGCGTCGTTTGAGCCATTGAAACGAGCTTAAAAGGCGTCGTATTTGATCCTTAAAAGGACCTAAAGTGAATCATTCGCAAACAAACCCTAGCCCTCTTATCCCTCTCGTCGACCTTAGAACTCCCCCTTTAGCTCCGATCTGCGTCTATCAGCAGAGACGAACAGCCCCAGGCTTCAAAGGATGACCATTTCGGTGGGATCCTTAAACCCCGATTTCGGCGAAATGAAGGGAAACGACGACCAACTCGCAAGGTAAACCTCTCTTTCTTTTTTTTGTTTTTGAGATAGATTTCAAAATAAAAAGAAAATAGAGCGTAAAAATGAAAACAGGGAACAACCTTGCGGAATATTCAACTTCTTTGTATTTGATTCCTCTTTTTTGTGTAATCTGTTTGTAGTCTCCTTTTACAATCGAAAATC
Source organism: Gossypium arboreum (assembly GCF_025698485.1). Classification (NCBI taxonomy): domain Eukaryota; kingdom Viridiplantae; phylum Streptophyta; class Magnoliopsida; order Malvales; family Malvaceae; genus Gossypium; species Gossypium arboreum. The sequence continues at coordinate 129,374,921 of NC_069080.1, forward strand.
AAAGGCTTTATAGCCAAATAACTAAAAAACAACAATTTTGTCCTCTTGTTTTGTATTGGCTTGTTGCTACTTTTGTTTGTTTTCTTTGCGAGTGTGCAGGACGAGGCGTGCGTTGGCCTTCAGTGCAGGTCTAGGTTGAGTCTGGAGACACGTGTGTGTGGCTATTGGAGTGCGGAGGCCGGGCGGGGTTTGGCATGGAGGCGAGAGAGAACCCTAGGGTTCATTTGTTCTAAAAATTTTGGGCCATTTGGCGGTGTACTTTGGGGTTGGGTCTAGTTTTAATATTAATTTGGGCTTGGTTTTTTGTAATTGGACGTAATGGACGTGGTTTTTATTTGTTTATTTTATTTTATATTTTGTTTTGGTTTTCTTGTGTTTGCTTGGGTCGGGCAAATTTGGCCCATTACACCTCCTTTACCGCTCATTGATGGGTACTTGGTCTCTTTCTCCGTTCAACCTCGACATCTTTTGTCTTTTTGAGGCTCTACTCTAGTGTTCCCTCCGTCATGCTTTCCCCTTCAGTATGAGAACCTTCATTTCGTGCCCCGGCGTACTCTCCCTCCGGGTATTGTTATCTGCATCATAGCTCCATGGCACCCTTGTCATCCTTGTAAGGAAAGGATTGGGTTTATGGATGACGATTTTGGGCCCGGTTGTGGCCGCCTCATTATTCCCCGGCAAGGAAATAATAATTCTTGGTTGGTGGTTCTTTGTTGTTCATTCTCCAACAAAATTTGTCCTTCACAAGAATTACCATCGAAAACCCGTAGTTCTTTGTTAACCATAAGGCCTTGTACCATGGCCTTGAACACTTCATAATTTTGGATCATATGACCCATCTCTGGAATTCACAATAGTTCTCTATTCCTTCACTTCCTTTTCTAGAGGTTGATACCTCTCTTCATCTCCCCATATTACTTTCATAGGTGTCTTTACCTCAGCAATATCTTCTTTGATTTTTCCTTTCTTTGTTTCATCGATGGCATTCACTCCACGATTGCCATGATCTGTATGATTTTTAGTAGGAGTACTATCGAATTTCACAACCCCCATCTTGATAAGCCTCTCCACGACCTTCTTGAATCCGGTGCAGTTTTCAATTGAATGCCCCGGTATTCCCGCGTGATATTCGCTCTTAGCATTTGCATCATACCATTTAGGGAACGGTGGCGCGGTGGTTTCAAGTGAAATGGAGCGATGGCATGTGCATCGTATAAGCTTTGATAAAGCTCACGATACGTCCACAGGATAGCCGTGAATTGTATCCTCTCTAATTCATCACGTACTCGATTCTGTCTTTGAGTACTTTGTTGCTCACTTTGGGTTGACCAATTGTAGCTTGCTCGAGTTGAGGCTATTCATCTCATTGTCCTTTCTTTTGGGGCAGACCTTTTACTTTCCCTCGATCTTACCGCCTCCACGATTCTCAATATCTCACCGTCATAACTATATCTGCAAAACTTTTCGTGGTACTTCCAATCATATGAGTGATGAATGGCGCCTTCAAAGTAATAAATAACATGGTGGTCTCCTTTTCAACAATGGTGGTTGTACTTGCATTGCCACCTCCCTCATCGTTATGCATATTGCCTAAAACTTTCATTAGTCTTTTTCTCCATATTTTGAAGTGTGATCCTATCTGGCGTCATATCATCCACATGGTTGTCTTGTTGCATGTAGGCCTATGCGAATCTCTCCATGAACCGATTCTTGCGGCTCAATGATTGTACCATCTAGCGCTGCTCTACTAAGTTGTCTTGAAAACAATAGATCAATAATCGATCATTGTTCACATATCCGATCATCCTCTTACAAAACATTGTTATGTGTGCCTCGGACAAGTAGTCCCATTGTACTTTTCAAACTCCATCTTAAATTTATGAGGAAGCACCAACTGGGACCAAACTTAAGTCTTTGGCATCAATCCCATGATGATTTCAGTGCCTTCCAAAACCCTAAACTTCTCCTTTAACCACGCAGCGATCTTCCAATTGTTTCAGATTCGATTGCCATTCTTTCCTTCTCCATCAAATCCAGATCGAGGAGTGATAGGGTTGATCGAGCTATCACCCAAATTATTTCCCAACCCGGATGGGAAATTCGAGATTCGGCATCATGCCCATGTTGAGGCCTCACGATGACAGATGGCCTTCTAGGAGGTGCCTCGGTTTGCGATGGCACATGAGGCGAGTAAACTGGAGGAGGACCTTCATTCTGCTTGATGATCGCCATGGAGCCTTTCCTTTATCAGTGGATCTCGGCGGTGAGCCATTTCAGCCATCATGTTCCTCGACCCTCTAGCATTTGCTCCTTCATTTCATTCGCATTTTATTATTGCATTTGGTCTTGCATATCTTTTGTAATTGCTCAAACCTTTGATCCATACTCTTAGTTTTAGTCACGAGTGCCGTAAGGATGTGTGATTTCTAGATTTTCTTTTCTACCTTCTAAGTAAACTTTAACTAATCGGGTCTTTCTATAACTTTGAATGCAAATGATGTGATGAAATTCTATGAGATGCAAATGCATGAATGCAAAAGGATATCGATTCGGTTCAACTTCATTTAGAAAATTTTATTTAAAAAGAATATCTTTACATATAAGAGGATTACAAATACGCTTTAGCCCTAAAAGCTTTAACTCTATCTAATAAAGGGCTAACTCTCGTCCTATATCCGTCGATGATGAATACATCGACTCAATACATTAACTCGAATGCCAAGCCTTGCATATTGTGACCTCTCGAATTTGGGCTATGGCTTCCACCATGACATGATCCTTTCTCAGACGTCCTCTAGCTTTGTGAAGCTCTTCCTTGAGATAATCTTTTTGCCTCGAGCTGCTCCGGAGTTCACCATCATGCAATGCTACCTCCAAATCCTCAACCTTGCTTTTTAGCTCCTTTAACTCGATCGTAGAATTATGGTTTTGGTGCCAATTGGGATCTTCCAAGCTCAATTACCTTAGTCTTCAACCCTTTATTCTCTTCCTCTAATGCCAAATTCGCACTGCATCTCTTGGAACTTCCTTTCCCAATACTGGCTCTAGCCTTTTCCTCTTGGACCTCTTTCTGGCCCGATCCAAGATCCTCCTACTCTCGCTCTCATCAAGGATACTTGTGCCCTTTTGTAATGCTCCTTTAGATCACCTCGATCTTCCTCAATCTTCCTCTTTCTTTCCTCTCTTTCTCGACCTCTATTTTTTAAACATCGACATCCAAACTCAAGTACATCTTTTCTTCTTGAGCTTTGCTATCCTCTTCTCGAACTCCAAGTTTTTCTCTCGAACTCTGCTTCATAATTTCTAACTCGAGGGCCTTACTTGCAAATATTCCTCTATTGGTCGAGCTCCTTCCACGGCTTAGGGATATTATCATTAACCCTTCTACCTCTCCATTCTATTACAGGTCGTAGCAGGGCTAATACTCTTTCTCAACAAACAAGTCTTCTTCCAAGCACTAGAAATTTTGCTAACCCTCCTCTTGTAATCGGCCCCTTTGTATACAAATTCACTTTGAGCCAACCCATGAGTTCTTGGCATGAACCCATCTCAACCCATGCTTTAGTACAAGCAATGGGGCATAACCAATGGCACCCCAAATTCCCAATAGAGGGACCCAATCGAAAGCGCCACATCGATCTGAGAATCTCACCAGAATCATCCACGGGCCCTCCACTCAACATCCTTCGATTGAAGGTTACGAAGTAGTGCTATCCAATTCTCTTTGGAACATCAACTCTCCTAGTTGAAGCTACTATGTCTTTCAATGGTGAATAATCCTCGAAGACCGACAAACCACCCTATCTATCAACCAAAAATGACTAGAACAAAGCCAAAAGTGGCGAGCACACCCTATAAACTGCCAACACCGACCCTCCTACATGCACCTAAAGACACGAATGTTTCCGCCAAAATGCGAGACGAAGTGACCTTTTATTAAGTCGATGAAAAGATCCGTGGTTGCCTCATCCACATATCCCAAAGCGGGAAAACCATTAATCCATACAAACTTAAGGCAAAAACATCTACCTTCTTCGTCTCATCGAGGTGTGTCGAATCAAATCTTTCAAAGCGTCCCACAAATGCACTTACACTCACCCTTCTCTTTAATTCGGGGCGTGGCCCACTACTCGCTCATCCCCATAATAATCATCGGTTTCTTCCAAAAGGTAGGGACACAAGCGACTTGAGAATAGATCCTATCATTTTGAACTTGGGACAACGAAGCATGGCGGTGTACTCCTCCACAATGAGTACCAAGTCTACTTCCCCAAAAGTGAAACAACTATCTGTTGGGTTCCAAAACCGAGCAAGGGCTCGGGATAAGTGCTCATGTAACACCCCAAACCGGTTAGGGCGTTCTGTTGAATCGGCGTGTCACATGAAGTGTTTTTAAAAACCATGTTTTCATTGAAAACCCTTCTTGATGTTTAGAAACTTTTACCGTTTAAACTTGAATAAAACCTTAGCCTTATTTTTTTCCAAAATGTGATTCATTGTAATAATCAAAGCATTGTTAACAACCTTGTAAAATCTTATGGGAAACTTTGAAAACTTGTAAACCTTTGTAGTGGCGAAAACATGTTATTTTAAAAAAAGCAGTTAAGTATCGAAAAAATCAAACCTTCTTTGTCATGGCTTAAAGTGAATGGATACTACGCACTGAGGTAGGATTCAAGAAAAGAAGGTGAGTCAATTAGACGCTTAAGTACCTAGCTCTTCTATGATCCAATCCTAGACATGCATACATCCATTGCCACACTTTAAGCTTATTACTTGTCCACGAACAACAAATTAAGTTTAAGTCTATTTAAAATATTTATTTCCTTTGAAAACATTTACGTTCGAAGCTTTTCGATTATCGTGATATTTTAAAATAAGTAACTTTTATAAAACACGCTAGAGCTAACCAATTTAATAACCCAAAATATTAAAAATAATAAAAAGAGCGGCCTTATTACAACTTAAACGAATAAAAATAATCAAAATAATAAATCTGAAACTTATTTTAAGGAAAAGCGAAACTTAATCTTTGTGTCCACTGAATCCCACCAGGTTCAAGTCCATCGATCTAAGGCTCACCAAAGATGGGAAAGGGGTGAGTTTGGAAAACTCGATGTGTAAAGTATCCCAACCGAGCCGTCGGATCAAGCTTTACTAGGCCTAAACCCTATTCAAATTTAGTGTTAGCGGGCCTTAGCCCATATCAATATTCGGGCCATGACCCTTACGATAACGAGTATCTTGGTATATCATTATTAATTTGGGCGTAGCCCTATACAAGTCGAGATATATTGGGCCTTGCCTATATCAGCCGATTGGGCCCATTTCAATACGGTCTCATATGATTAATGCAGATAACCCCATCCAACCCGCACTTGCCTCCGTCCATCCCTACACTTCGTGGAATAAATCACCCGATCCCTACACTTACGGTGTTAGCACCGGTTCTTGACACTAACTATAATCCATGACAAAGCGCTTATATCGAATCGTGTACGACCACCGAGCAGTTCTTCCTCCATAACAAAACCCAAACCCATGCAATGATATATACATGTCATGGCATCGACAAAACATAATCGTAATATCATGCATTTCGGTCAAAATTAACCCTAGGGTATAACGGTCATTTTACACCTAGGGGTAAAATGGTAATTTTCATACTTGGGGTATTCTAGTAATTTAAATATTTTAGGGTTTACATACATTTTCTAACCATTAACACATTATGAAGCACTTACCGAGTGTTTTACCGAATGGGCAGTTGGCCCACTAACTGTTTCGGCCATTAAGCCCAAATATAAAGTGCATGACATTGCGCACTCTGCAATCATACTTCTTCGATTACCAAAATTAACAACCAAACCACCTCACAAGCGCTCACGCATCTCTCAAGTTCACAAATCTGGCTTTTTGCTTTTGCTTTTCTTAGATCTATCATAGTGGTGTCGTTTACACACACCTTTATGACGATTCGTTGAGGAGATCCATGCGGACTGCCTACAATTGTATTACTACGTTAATCTAACTATCAAAAGCGAACTACATATTAACTCCTTACCATATTCTACCAATAACACCTTAGGCACTAGCGATCCCACCTTTGCCGTTAGCGACTAGGTTTAGATCGGTTGTTCCACTTGTCCAAGCCCTGATCAACACCTCAGATCACACTATTATCAAAATAAAGTAATTATCACAACCCTTAGGGCTATAAACCCAAATCAACAACCTCCTAACCTTTGGGGTTTCGACTTTTCTAAAATACGAAAGATAGACTAAGTTGGAAGACTTACCCCGATTCTTTTAGTCAACATTTCCCCTAGTTCTACTTGATTCGATGCAGACTTTAAGCCCTCAAACAATAACAAAAGTCGAGCCTCCATGATCTCGATGTTGCTATGTCCCTAGGATAGTGTGGGATTTTCGGCTTTTTTGCAATAGTGTGAGAAAGATAAAATATGAGGGTTTCTTGTGGTACTTTAAATGAAACTTGGGGTTTAGAGGATGAGAGAATCGGCCAAAGATGATGAGAAAAATAAGAGAATTGGCTAAGGAAATCGGTACAAGAGGAATCAAGTTTTGATTTGAGGATTTGAGGCAATCGGCTATAGTCTTAAAAATAATGGAAGGAAGAAGGAGTTTGAACCAAGAGAAAATTAACAACAAAGGATCTAGTTTCACTTCTAAAACTCATTAGAGGTATGCTTATTTTGGTTTTCAAAAAGAAAATCGAAGAAAGGGTTACAAAATAGAAGAGGTTATCAAAGAGAAGATTAAGATTCGACTAATTGGGAAAGAAAATCAAAGGAATAAATAAATTAAGAATAAGGGAAGATTTTGTGAAAAGTGAATGAGCAACCTAAAATCAATTGAAAATAAAAAAGCAGATTGACTAATAATTGGAATAATCCCAATTTAAATCTCGTGCCTATCTCCTTCTTTATAGCCAACAACATAGTTTGAATTTAATTCAAACTCTCCTTGCATAAACAACGGAGGAGTCCTCCGCTTGGCGACTCACCTCGCACCTTCTTTGCTGGGGTTTCAATCTCGTCACGACCCTTTTGCAGCACATAAAAAAGAGCACCCTCGCACTTGACGCTTGCTTTCACCCGGTCCTTCTTTATAGCCAACAACATAGTTTGAATTTAATTCAAACTCTCCTTATGCAAACAACAGCGGAGTCCTCCGCTTGGCGACTCACCTTGCACCTTTGCGGGGGAGTTTCAATCTCGTCGACCCTTTCAGCGCACATCAAAAAGAACGCAGATCTTGCCGCATTTGCTCGAACACGGACCTCTAGGGTGCCCAACACTGCTAGCGACCACCGGGCCGGGCCTCCTTCTTTGATATAATAGCGTCGCGTTTACCTTTAAACCTTACCTGCGATGTCACGAGTTCTTTTAAAATAAAGCAGAACATACATGCTTTGGACTCGAACTCAGCCACCTTGGGACTCCTAACCCACTCACTGCAGCTAGCACAAGCCTTTTAGTGGCATAACTTGGTCGCAACTATACTTAAGTTTTGCCTTAGCAACTTATGCGCTGGGTGCCTTGAACCCGACACTCCTACAACCTCCTAAGCCACTTCAGCTGTTGGACCAAGCTTCCCTTTTGCCTAATTTAGCCTACTTTATTATTAAAGCCTTATTGCCCAGTTCCCAAGAAGAAAAAAACTAATTTCTTTGCTAAAGTCTTGGATCGACCAAGATTTTTCCTACACTTTAAATACTTCTAAATTTATTTAAAACTAAATTTAAACACCACATTAATAATAATATCCTCTATATTTTTAAATAATAATAATAACCATAACAATGAAATTTCAACTACAATAATATATATATTTTTCCTAATAATAATAATTATAATTTCCATAAATCAATAAAAATAGATACAGTAAAATTTTCTAATAATAATTTAATTTAAACACTAAATTAACAACAATAATTTTATAAATATATTTGTATCTAATAATTATAATGATAATAATTTTCATAAAATTTAAATATTAGTAATAACATAAATATTTTATCAATATATATATATATTTTTAAACACTAGTAATATTTAAAACTTCTCAATATTCAGGATTTCTTGTGTCTTGATGCAAGAGGGTAAGGTGGTCGCTTATGCTTCCCGACGACTTAAGTCTCATGAAGCGAACTACCTACATACGACTTAGAGCTAGCGGTGATCTTTGCATTGAAAATCTAGAGACATTACTTATATGGAGAAAAGTGTATCATATACACGGACCATAAAAGCCTAAAGTATCTGTTAACTCGAAGGAGTTAAACCTTGAAACGAAGATGGGTAGAGTTGCTTAAGGATTACGACTATTCGATTGAGTACCACCTGTAAGGCTAACGTGGTGGTGATCGTTGAGTCGAAGGGTTGTTTCGATTTGAGAGCCTTGTTTGCACGTTTGAGTCTGTTTGATGATGGAAGTCATTAGCGAAATTGCAAGTGAGGCCTATTTGGACTGAACAAATTAAAGAAAAACAGTTGAAGGATAACTCATTGATTCTTCGGTTTCAGCAAGTTGAGAAGGGTGAGAATGAGGATTTTGGACTGAATACTGAAGGAGTTTTATGCTTCCGAGGAAGAATTTGTGTTCAAGGACTCGACTTGAGAAAGTCAATATTGAAGGAAGCTCATGGAGGACTTTGTGCCATGCATCCCGGAGGGAATAAGTTGTATCACGACTTGCAAGAATTGTCTTGGTGGCACGGGCTTAAACGAGAAATAACGGAGTTCGTGGGAAATGTCGACATGCCGACAAGTGAAAGTGAACATCAATTTCCTACGGATTCTTCGCAGCGGTGAAAATTCCATTGTGGAAGTGGGAGAGAGTCACTATGGACTTTGTGAGTGGGCTACCTTTGACACCCACCAAGAAAGATTACGTGTGGGTAGTGGTGGATAGGTTAACAAAATCGCCCATTTCATACCGATTCGTCTGATTACTCCCGCAAAGTTGGCGGGTTGTATGTGGCGGAGATAGTGCGACTACATGGAGTGCCGGTGTCGATTATTTCCGACCAAGACCCTAGGTTTACATCTCGGTTCGGAAGAAGTTGCAAGAGGCATTGGGTACACGTTTGGATTTCGATCTTGCCTTTCACCCACAAGCAGATGGACGATCGGAGAGGTTATTCAAATTTTGGAGGATATGTTAAGGGTTGTATCATCAATTTTCGTGGGAGTTGGGAGGACTACTTGCCATTGGTGGAGTTTGCATACAATAACACTACCAAGCAAGTATTCAGATGGCTCCATATGAGGCACTTTATGGGCGGAGATGTCGATGCGCCTACGTGTTGGACGAGTTGGGTGAACGACAAGTGCTTGGACCGAGTTGGTGGTAGATCTTGAAAGTAAGGTTAAGTTGATAAGAGATCGATTAAAGAGGCATCGATGAACGAAGTCGTATCACGGACCTAAAGCGCAAAGAGATAGAGTTCGCGGTTGGGGATATGGTTTTTAAAGGTTTCACCTTGGAAGAAGATCTTGAGATTGACAAGAAAGGCAAATTGAGTCCGCGGTTTATAGGGCCTTATCGAGTTCTTAGCGAGTAGGGCGATGGCGTATCGATTAGAGTTACCACGAGTTAGACGTAATCCATGATGTTTTTCATGTGTCTATGTTAAGACGATATCGATCGGATCCCTCACATGTTGTGCCAGTGGAGGAGATTGAAGTAAGGACCGATTTGACCTTTGAGGAAGAACCCATACAAATTTTAGATCGAGAGGTTAAAGTTCTAAGAAGGAAGTCGGTTCCGTTGGTAAAAAATCTTGTGGCGTAATCATGGGAGGGAAGAAGCTACTTGGGAATCGGAAGAGACTATCGTCAACAATACCCTCAACTATTTGGATCGAGTAAATTTCGAGGCGAAATTTCTTTAAAGGGGTAGAGTTATAGCGCCCAATTTTTGGGAATTCGTGAATGTTGGCATAGGTTTAATTATGTTTGTGGGCCTCTAGAAGGCCCAAGCTTAGATAGAACCCGGTAATTTTAGTTAATTTTTGTTCCATAAGAAAAAGGGAGTGAAATTATGAAATAGGACTTATGTGAAAATGTTTGAAAATGCTATAGGCTAAATTGAGGTGGCCAAATAAATAGGAGTGCAAAATAGGAGGATTTGCATGACAAACCTCCCATTTTACATGAAGTGGCTAGCCATCATGTTGTTGTAGACAATATGAGTACTTGATATCCATAATTTATGGTACAAATTGATACAAATTGATAATAGGTTAGGTAAATGTTTCATAATAATAGGTTAGGTAAATGTTTCATAATAATAGGTTAGGTAAGTGTTCCATGATAATAGGTTAGGTAAATGTTCCATGATAATAGGTTAGGTAAATGTTTCATGATAAGAATTTCATGTCTTTTGTATTAAAGAATTAAATGGATGAAATATGAAGTTTTATTAAAAGAAAAGGGTGAAAAGAACAAAGTTTTGTCCATCTTTGTTCATCATAGCTGAAAGTTAGAGAAGAGAAAAGAGAGGAGAAAGCTCTTGATTATTTGGTCATTAGGAGGAGGAAAATTGAAGGTAAGTTCTTGGTACCTTGCTTCTATCTTGAGGTTCATGAGTTCTTCTTGATTCTACCTTAACTCTTGAAGTATATTTTGATTTTTAGTTGTGTTGTGAGCATTTAGTCATGAATTAAAATGAAGGAAATGGTTGTTGTTTCATGTTCTTTTGATGAAAAATGGAAGATAGGTGAAGTTGAGCCAAACAAATGAGCATGCATGTGCCTTAGATGTTAAAGGGAAAAATCGGCTAACATGTTGTGCTTTAAAATGATGAAATGGAGATTATACTTAAGTAAAAATCATAGATATGTGATGATTGATTGGTGATATACATGTTTAAATAACATGCATGCAAGATAGGTGTATGAAAGAGTGATTTGGTAATAAATCTGCTTGGGACAGCAGCAGTAACGTGACTTTGGAAAATCACCATAAATTGTGGGAGATGAATTAGAAGTTTAATAAATTATGTAATTAAAGATTAATGAGTCTAGTTTCAAATGGAATAAACGAGAACATATTTTGAATTCTGTACAATGAGAAATTTGATTCGTAATGAACTGTAGTCAGATTAGTCAAACAGTGAAACATGGGAAACTTTGAGAAAAATCTGGTATTGATTGGCTAAACCAAAAATTCTTAAAATTTTATGGATAGAAGATATATGAGTCTATTTTCAAGGAAAATTAACAGAACTTGATTTGGAGTTTCGTAGCTCCAGTTATAAATAATTTAGTGACTGTTGCACAGGAAGACAGCTTGCAGCGAAATTATGATTATGTGGTAAACATTGACAAAAATTTGTTAATGAGTTGCTTATTGATTTCTTATAAACTTACTATGATCTGTAGGTGTGGTTGGCGAATATTGTAAGGGATTAATCGTAGTTCATATTTGAATAGTTAGATTAACGTGTTAGTAATCCAATTGTAGGCGGTTCGTGTGTGGATCTCGTCGAGATATCGTCGCAAGCAGTGTGTAACTAACACCCTCTTTCTTAGTCTAGATCGGCAAAAGCGAAAAGCGAAATGCCAAAAAGCGGTATTTTGTAGATTTGCGAGTGTCTGAATGCTCGTAAGGTAAATCGATTAATGTTTTTGGTAAGCTGCAATGTTTGGACCGCAAAGTGCATGATTTCTATGCCCTCGATATTTTGGGCTTAATGGGCCAAAATTGGAATGATGGGCCAATAGCAGCCCAATTCGTGAGAACCCTCGATGCGTGATTACGTTAGTACGTGAAAAGTAGGAATATGCATGAAAACCCAAAAATAGATAAATTCTGAAATACCTTTAAAAGTGGAAAATTTACGGTTTACCCCTAGGAGATAAATTACAAAAATACCCCAGGTTAAATTGACCTAAATGCATGTTTGATTGTTGTTATTTATCGCATGCCATGTTGTTATTATCGATGCATGGAATTTGGGATATTGACGGAGGAAGTCTTGAAAGTGGCTTGTCCGTCTTGGAGGCTTTGCCTCAATTCTTTGATAAGCGACAAGACAAAGGTACAAGCTGTGGAGTGTTAAATTTGGGTGGGTTGAGCTATTCCTCACATGGAGTGTATGGCTGATGCGGGTGGAGTGTAGTGGTTGGTGGGTTGAGTAGTCTCCCCAAATGGGCTTGCATATGTTCTTGATGTTGCATGTATTTTGAAATGGGCCTATGGGCCATCTTGTTATCTGAATAAGGGCTAAGGCCCGGTTTATTGTAATCTAAAAGGGCTTTGGCCATATCACTTTATTACCCAAATGGGCTTGCATATGTTATTGATGTTGCATGTATTTTGAAATGGGCCTATGGGCCATCTTGTTATCTGAATAAGGGCTAAGGCCCGGTTTATTATGTCTGAAAAGGGCTCGGCCAGATACCATTTATTACTGAATGGGCTTAGGCCCAATGGGCTTGAGTGACTTGGACTTTGAATGGGTTTTCCTTACACACCGAGTTTCCCCAAACTCACCCCTTTATTTTCATCCACGAAAATCCCCAACCATAGTGGGCTTGGAGTCGTGAGGAATTCGGAGTGGCCACCGCTTCGAAAGTTTGATTTTCTTGGTGAACTGGACATCCTTTTATTTACGTTTCAAGTTTTGGGCTTTTAAATGTAATAAGGCCGCTTATTTATTTTGATGATTTTAATATGTATTACTAAGATAGGTATTACTTATTTTAACTGTTGAAACTAGATTGCTTTAGGCGCGTTTTCAAAAACAACAGTTGATTTCAAAATAACACGACAACAAGCAAAACTTCCACAATGAAAGTATTTTCCAAAATTAATCACTTTTCTTAAAATGACTTAATCAAATTGGTTTCCTAGAAATATCCATGACGTTAAGGTGTGGCAATGGCGTATGCATGTCTAGGATTGGATCCGAAGGAGCTTGGTATAGCGATCCGATGGACTCACCACCTCTTTTCGGTTTCCTACGGTGCATGACTTCCATTCACTTTAACCCTTAATGAATTAATCTTTTGAACATCAAATATGATTTTACGGACTTAGAATGGAAATTTTTTACGTTTTTGATGTGGCATGCGGATCCGCCATAACCAGGCGGGTTTGGGGTGCTCTGATGGTTCTATTTAATAACATTTAAATAACCCGAGTCGGTTGCCAAAAATCTTCTTGTTTCGACATCCAAAAAATTTTTAATTTGAAAATCACAAAAGGATGTTCAATTATTTAGTTCAACGGAAAATCGAAACCCAGCACAGGAGGGCACGATTCCTCGAATTTCAAAACATTGATCATTGCCTCACCTTAGAAAATACGAGTGAAATTCCAAAGGGATATTCGATTAATTTGAACAAATGAAAAAGCGCAACCCAGCACAATAGGGCTCGATTCTCAAATTTCCAAACATCGAATATCGCCTTCATTTTGAAAGATTTTAGAAAATGTGAATGAAATTTGAAGGATCTTCAATTGTTTGAACCAATGAAAAGCGCAACCCAACCGCGATAGAGGCACGATTCTCAAATCGTGAAACATTGAACATCGTCTTCGTTTTAAAGTGCTTTTAATAAACATGAGTGCGAATATAAAGGAATATTCGATTGTTTTGATCAAATGAGAAATCACAACCCAGCACGATAGGGCATGATTCTCGAATTATCAAATACCGAGTATTGCCTTAGTTTTAAAAGATTTTTAGAAGATATGAGTGAAATTTTAAAGGGATATTCAATTATTTTTGAGCAAACGCGGAATTGCAACCCAACACGTTAGGGCACTATTTCGCGAATTGCCAAATACCGAATCTCGTCTTCGTTTTAAAGAATTCTTTTTTTTAAAAAAAAAATTGTAAAACTAGCTTTAAACGCATTAATTCGATTTGAAATAGGATGAAATTAATCGTAAAATTTGGATTTTATAAAACCACATTTCAAAAATCAAGTGGAAAACGATGAATGGGGTAATATGTGTATGCATAAAAATACGACAATGGAAAAATGAGGATAATATAATTTATCTAATCAACTACAAGAACTAAGCATAACTAGCTTGGAAATATAACTCAACTTCAATCATGCATGGAGAATAATTAGCTTGACAATAATGAATACATAAAATGCAACGACAACATACATGGCATAATAAAAATTATTAGAGGCACCAAACAAAATGCAAACCAAAGAAGCAATATTGTATAAAACCATTTCACAATAATGACGAATAAATGGACATATAAAATATAGGTTGAAAATTTGTATAAAACTAAGGATATATATATAAAACCTTTTTGAAACGATATTATAGAATGAAAGTTTAGGTCAAATTGCATGTAAAATATTTTAAATACAAATACATTTAAAAGTTGACAAACTACATGATGATTTAAATAATGTAATATAAAAGAATGAGAATAAAGATATATGACAAGACTTAATACACAAAATAGATTTATGAAACATGTGTACATGTATAAAAATAGTATTTAAGTGTGAAATTTTAAACCAAAACAATGTGTGGTAAAATGTATTCTTAAAAAGGTGACTTATGTACGTAAAAGAAAGTATATATATATATATATAAAAAAAAAATTAAGAGAATTCATAAAATAACCTTAGTATGGGACTAAATACGTACATAGAACTAAATTATTAACCATTTATGAATAAATATCGTGAAACATTTGAGCAAGTGTTACATAGATATTTTAAATAATATAGTATAAAATGAACTATAAAATGATGGTTAAAAATATATGAAAAAGTTATTGAAATAGTTCAACAAATATATAAAATGTTAAGCACTTTAAAGTACAAATATTATAAATTACAAATTATGAACCTTGATTTAAAAAATGTACATGACACATATATAGAATATTTAAAGAAATATCATATAAATAGCGAAATAACATGATAAAAAGAACCTTGAACTCATTACACAAAGAAGACTATAAGTATAAAATAATGGATCTAATAAAGTATATAGATCAAATATATGTACCAATATATATATAAGTATTTAATCAAAATGTTATATAAAAGTGCTAAAATAATTTAACGTGAAAAGAATTTTAAAACGATGATTTTATAAACAAAATAGAGTTTTCAAAAGAACTCGACACATATATACACGTATATAAGAATATTAGGAATTTTAAAAGAGTAAGCATTACGAGTCAAAACACAATTAAAATACTACATGTACAAATATATATATTATCTAAAAGAATATTGTACAAGAATGTTAAAATAATCTAAATAAAATCTTCAAAAACAAATGTACAAATATAACCAAACAAAATGATTAAAATACATCGATATAGAAGTAATAAATATGTTTAAAAGGTAAGTTATACAAATAGAAAACTAAAATAAAAATGAATTAAAATAAGATGAATAGTTTATAAATAAAAATCGAAAATTGGGTCAATAAATAATCCACACAAGTATGTAGGGACTAAAATGGAAATATTCTAGATGCCCAAAAGCGACCTTATCACGGTGGACTAGAGTGCAAGCGCACAAATCGCAGGGTAATAAAAAAATCACGAAGCATGAGTGCGAGCTGATTGAAATGTGGTGCGAAAGGGAGGGCGTTTTGGAAATATACCTCACCGTAAAAACACGCGGGTCATCAGGCGACAAAGCTGGATCGGGTCGGTAGCGATTAGGCGACGTCGTTTCGAGCCATTGAAGCGAGCTTAAACGGCGTCGTATTTGATCCTTTAAAAGGACCTAAAGCTGAATCATTCGCCAAACAAACCCTAGCCCTCTTATCCCTCTCGTCGACCTTAGAACTCCCCTTTAGCTCCGTCTGCGTCTATCGTGAGACGAACAGCCCGGGGCTTCAAAGGATGACCATTTCGGCTGTCGGATCCCTTCTAAACCCCAATTTTGATGAAATGAAGGGGAAACGATGGCCAACTCGTAAGGTAAACCTCTCTTTTGCTTTTTTTTTTGTTTTTGAGATAGATTTCAAAATAAAAAGAAAATAGAGGCGTAAAAATGAAAACAGGGAACAACCTTTGCAGAATATTCAACTTCTTTGTATTTGATTCCTCTTTTTTTTGTGTAATCTGTTTGTAGTCTCCCTTTTACAATCGAAAATCAAAGGCTTTATACCAAATAACTAAAGAAAACAACAATTTTTGTCCTCTTGTTTTGTATTGGCTTGTTGCTACTTTTGTTTGTTTTCTTTTGCGGTCTGAGACCTTGGTCGTGCGTTGGCGCTGGTCTGGTCTAGGTTGGAGTCTGGAGACACGTGTGTGTGGCTATTGGAGAGTGCGGAGGCCGGGCCGGGGTTTGGTCTGCGAGGAGGAGAGAACCCTAGGGTTCTGTTTGTTCTAAAAATTTTTGGGCCATTTGGGCCGGTGTACTTTGGGGTTGGGTCTAGGTTTAATATTAATTTGGGCTTGGTTTTTTGTAATTGGATGTAATGGATGTGGTTTTTATTTGTTTATTTTATTTTATATTTTGTTTTGGTTTTCTTGTGTTTGCTTGGGTCGGGCAAATTTGGCCCATTACACCTCCTTCTTGGCTCATTGATGGGTACTTGGTCTCTTTCTCCGTTCAACCTCGACATCTTTTGTCTTTGCAGGCTCTACTCTAGTGTTCCCTCCGTCATAACGTTTCCCACTTGAGTATGAGAACCTTCATTTCGTGCCCTGGCATGCTACTGCTCTCTCTCCCCTCGGTATTGTTATACTGCAGTCATAGCTCCATGGCACCCTCTTGTCATCCTTGTAAGGGAAAGGATTGGGTTTATGGATGACGATTTTGGGCCCAGTTTGTGGCCCCGCCTCATTATTCCCTGGCAAGGAAATAATAATTCTTGGTTGGCTGGTTCTTTGTTGTTCATTCTCCAACACTTAAATTTGTCCTTCACAAGAATTACCATCAGAAACCTGTAGTTCTTTGTTAACCATAAGGCCTTGTACCATGGCCTTGAACACTTCATAATTTTGGATCATATGACCCATCTCTCCATGGAATTCACAATAGTTCTCTATTCCTTCACTTCCTTTTCTAGAGGTCAGCATACCTCTCTTCACCATCTCCCCCCATATTACTTTCATAGGTGTCTTTACCTCAGCAATATCTTCTTTGATTTTTCCTTTCTTTGTTTCATCGATGGCATTCACTCCCTGATTGCCATGATCTGGTAACGGATTTTTAGTATTCGGGGTACTATCGAATTTCACAACCCCCATCTTGATAAGCCTCTCCACGACCTTCTTGAATCCGGTGCAGTTTTCAATTGAATGCCCCGGTATTCCCGCGTGATATTCGCTCTTAGCATTTGCATCATACCATTTAGGGAACGGTGGCTGCAGTGGTTTCAAGTGAAATGGAGCGATGGCATGTGCATCGTATAAGCTTTGATAAAGCTCACGATACGTCACAGGGATAGCCGTGAATTGTATCCTCTCCTAATTCTGTCCTGTACTCGATTCCTGTCTTTGAGTACTTTGTTGCTCAGCTTTGGGTTGACCAATTGTAACTGCTCTCGAGTTGAGGCTATTCATCTCATTGTCCTTTCTTTTTGGGGCAGACCTTTTAGCCACTTCCCCCTCGATCTTACCGCCCCTCACAGTATTCTCAATATCTCACCTGTCATAACTATATCTGCAAAACTTTTCGTGGTACTTCCAATCATATGAGTGATGAATGGCGCCTTCAAAGTATTAATAAATAACATGGTGGTCTCCTTTTCCAACAATGGTGGTTGTACTTGCATTGCCACCTCCCTCCATCGTTGTGCATATTGCCTAAAACTTTCATTAGTCTTTTTCTCCATATTTTGAAGTGTGATCCTATCTGGCGTCATATCAGTCACATGGTTGTACTGTTGCATGTAGGCCTATGCCAGATCTCTCCATGAACCGATTCTTGCACGGCTCAACTGATTGTACCATCTAGCCGCTGCTCCTACTAAGTTGTCTTGAAAACAATAGATCAATAATCGATCATTGTTCACATATCCAGTCATCCTCTTACAAAACATTGTTATGTGTGCCTCTGGACAAGTAGTCCCATTGTACTTTTCAAACTCTGGCATCTTAAATTTATGAGGAAGCACCAAATCTGGGACCAAACTTAAGTCTTTGGCATCAATCCCATGATGATTTCCAGTGCCTTCCAAAACCCTAAACTTCTCCTTTAACCACCTGCAACGATCTTCCAATTGTTTCGCAGATTCAGTTGCCATTCTTTCCTTCTCCATCAAATCCAGATCAGGAGTGATAGGGTTGATCGAGCTATCACCCAAATTATTTCCCAACCCAGATGGGAAATTTACGAGGATTCCAGCATCAACTGGCCCATGTTGAGGCCTCACAGTGACAGATGGCCTTCTAGGAGGTGCCTCAGTTTGCAGTGGCACATGAGGCGGAGTAAAACCTGGAGGAGGACCTTCATTCTCTGCTTCAGTGATCGCCATGGGAGCCTTTCCTTTATCAGTGGATCTCAGCAGCTGAGCCATTTCAGCCATCATGTTCCTCTGACCCTCTAGCATTTGCTCCTTCATTTCATTCTGCATTTTGGCCAACTGCTCTTGCATTTGGTCTTGCATATCTTTTTGTAATTGCTCAAACCTTTGATCCATACTCTTAGTTTTAGTGCGAGTGCCGTAAGGATGTGTGATTTCTAGATTTTCTTTTCTACCTTCGGAAGTAAACTTTAACTAATCAGGGTCTTTCTATAACTTTGAATGCAAATGATGTGATGAAATTCTATGAGATGCAAATGCATGAATGCAAAAAGGATATCGATTCTGGTTCAACTTCATTTAGAAAATTTTATTTAAAAAAAGAATATCTTTACATATAAGAGGATTACAAATACGCTTTCGCCCTAAGGCCCAAAGCTTTAACTCTATCTAATAAAAGGGCTAACTCTCGTCCTATATCCGTCGATGATGAATACATCAGACTCAATACATTAACTCGAATTGCCAAGCCTTGCACATATTCAGCGACCTCTCGAATTTGGGCTATGGCTTCACCAATGACATGATCCCTTTCTCCGACCTGTCCTCTAGCCTGGTGAAGCTCTTCCTTCAGATAATCTTTTTGCGCCTCGAGCTGCTCAACCCGGAGTTCACCATCATGCAATGCTACCTCCAAATCCTCAACCTTGCTTTTTAGCTCCTTTAACTCGATCGTAGAATTATGGTTTTGGTGCCAACGTTGGGATCTTCCAAGCTCAATTACCTTAGTCTTCAACCCTTTATTCTCTTCCTCTAATGCCAAATTCTGCACCTGCATCTCTTGGAACTTCCTTTCCCAATACTCGGCTCTAGCCTTTTCCTCTTGGACCTCTTTCTGCAACTGATCCGAAGATCCTCCTACTCTCGCTCTCATCAAGGATACTTGTGCCCTTTTGTAATGCTCCTTTAGATCACCTCGATCTTCCTCAATCTTCCTCTTTTCTTTCCTCTCTTTCTCGACCTCTATTTTTTAAACATCGACATCCAAACTCAAGTACATCTTTTCTTCTTCGAGCTTTGCTATCCTCTTCTCGAACTCCAAGTTTTTTCTCTCGAACTCCTGCTTCATAATTTCTAACTCTGAGGGCCTTACTTGCAAATATTCCTCTATTGGTCGAGCTCCTTCCACACTTGGCTTAGGGATATTATCATTAACCCTTCTACCTCTCCATTCTACGTATTCTGGAGTCGTAGCAGGGCTAATAGCTACTCCTTTCAACCGACAAGTCTTCTTCCAAGCACTAGAAATTTTGCTAACCCTCCTCTTGTAATCGGCCCCTTTGTATACAAATTCACTTTGAGCCAACCCATGAGTTGCTGGCATGAACTGTCTCAACCCATGCTGCCTTAGTACAAGCAATGGGGCATAACCAATGGCACCCCAAATTCCCAATAGAGGGACCCAATCGAAACTGCCACATCGGTACAGAATCTCACCAGGAATCATCCACGGGGCCCTCCACTCAACATCCTTCGACTGAAGGTTCTGAAGTAGTGCTATCCAATTCTCTTTTGGAACATCAACTCTCCTAGTTGAAGCTACTATGTCTTTCAATGGTGAATAATCCTCGAAGAAGACCCGACAAACCACCCTATCTATCAACCAAAAATGACTGTAGAACAAAGCCAAAAGTAACTGAGCACACCCTATAAACCTGCCAGCACCAGCCCTCCTACATGCACCTAAAGACCTGAATGTTTCCGCCAAAATTGCAGGGACAGAAGTGACCTTTTTATTAAGTCGATGAAAAAGATCCGTGGTTGCCTCATCCACATATCCCAAAGCCCTAGGGAAAACCATTAATCCATACAAACTTAAGGCAAAAACATCTACCTTCTTCGTCTCATCAGGGTGTGTCAGAATCAAATCTTTCAAAGCGTCCCACAAAATGCACTTACACTCACCCTTCTCTTTAATTCGGGCCGTGGCCCACTACTCGCTCATCCCCATAATAATCATCAGTTTCTTCCAAAAGGTAGGGACACAAGCAGCTTGAGAATAGATCCTATCATTTTGAACTTGGGACAACGAAGCATGGCAGTGTACTCCTCCACAGTAGGTACCAAGTCTACTTCCCCAAAAGTGAAACAACTATACGCTGGGTTCCAAAACTGAGCAAGGGCTCGGGATAAGTGCTCATGTAACACCCCAAACCCGGTTCAGACGTTACGACTGAATCCGGCGTGTCACATTGAAGTGTTTTTCGAAAACCATGTTTTCATTGAAAACCCTTCTTGATGTTTAGAAACTTTTACCGTTTAAACTTGAATAAAACCTTAGCCTTATTTTTTTTCCAAAATGTGATTCATTGTAATAATCAAAGCATTGTTAACAACCTTGTAAAATCTTATGGGAAACTTTGAAAACTTGTAAACCTTTGTAGTGGCAGAAACATGTTATTTTAAAAAAAGCAGTTAAGTATCGAAAAAAATCAAACCTTCTTTGTCATGGCTTAAAGTGAATGGATACTACGCACCAGGTAGGATTCAAGAAAAGAGGAGGTGAGTCAATTAGACTGCTTAAGTACCTAGCTCTTCTATGATCCAATCCTAGACATGCATACATCCATTGCCACACTTTAAGCTTATTACTTGTCCACGAACAACAAATTAAGTTTAAGTCTATTTAAAATATTTATTTCCTTTGAAAACATTTACGTTGCGGAAGCTTTGCTCGGTTATCGTGATATTTTAAAAATAAGTAACTTTTATAAAACACGCCCTAGAGCTAACCAATTTAATAACCCAAAATATTAAAAATAATAAAAAGAGCGGCCTTATTACAACTTAAACCAGAATAAAAATAATCAAAATAATAAATGCGAAACTTATTTTAAGGAAAACAGAAACTTAATCTTTGTGTCCACTCTGAATCCCACCCAGTTCCAAGTCCATCGATCTAAGGCTCACCTGCAAAGATGGGAAAAAGGGGGGTGAGTTTGGAAAACTCAGTGTGTAAAGTATCCCAACCAGAGCCCAAATCAGATCAAGCTTTACTAGGCCTAAACCCTATTCAGAATTTAGTGTTAACTGGGCCTTAGCCCATATCAATATTAATCTGGCCTGACCCTTACGATGAACAGTATCTTGGGCCTAGCCCATATCATTATTAATTTGGGCGTAGCCCTATACAAGTCGAGATATATTGGGCCTTGCCTATATCGGCCTGATTGGGCCCATTTCAATACAGATCTCATATGATTAATGCAGGATAACCCCATCCAACCACACTTGCCTCCGTCCATCCCTACACTTCACATGGGAATAAATCACCCGTCATCCCTACACTTACGGTGTTAGCACCGGTTCTTGCACTAACTATAATCCGACAAAGTACTTATATCGAAATCGTGGCACGACCACCGAGCAGGTTCTTCCTCCATAACAAAACCCAAACCCATGCAATGAGATATACATGTCATGGCATACAGCAAACATAATCGAATATCATGCATTTGGTCAAAATTAACCCTAGGGTATAACGGTCATTTTACACCTAGGGGTAAAATGGTAATTTTCATACTTAGGGGTATTCTAGTAATTTAAATATTTTAGGGTTTACATACATTTTCTAACCATTAACACATTAACAGAAGCACTTACCGAGTGTTTTTACCGAATTGGGCCCGTTGGCCCACTAACCTGTTTCGGCCCATTAAGCCCAAATATACCGAAGTGCATGACATTGCGCACTCTGCAATCATACTTCTTGCGATTACCAAAATTAACAACCAAACCACCTCACAAGCGCTCGCACGCTCTCAAGTTCACAAATGCCGGCTTTTTAGCTTTTCGGCTTTTGCCGATCTAGTCTATGAGTGGGTGTCGTTTACACACCTGCTTTATGACGATTCGTTGAGGAGATCCATGCACGGACTGCCTACAATTGTATTACTACCACGTTAATCTAACTATCAAAAACGAACTACATATTAACTCCTTACCATATTCGGCCAATAACACCTTAGGCACTAGCGATCCCACCTTTCTAGAAGTTAGCGACTAGGTTTAGATCCGGTTGTTCCACTTGTCCAAGCCCTTGATCAACAGCCTCTAGATCACACTATTATCAAAATAAAGTAATTATCACAACCCTTAGGGCTATAAACCCAAATCAACACCTCCCTAACCTTTAGGGGTTTGACTTTTCTAAAATCTGAAAGATAGACTAAGTTGGAAAGACTTACCACCGATTCTTTTAGTCAACATTTCCCCCTTAGTTCCTACTTGATTCTGATGCAGCTTTAAGCCCTCAAACAATAACAAAAGTCGAGCCTCCAGTGATCTCAGTATTCGGCTATGTCCCTAGGATAGTGTGGGATTTTCGGCTTTTTTTGCAATAGTGTAGAGAAAGATAAAATATGAGGGTTTTACTGTGGTACTTTCGACAGAAACTTGGGGTTTAGAGGATGAGAGAATCGGCCAAAGATGATGAGAAAAATAAGAGAATTGGCTAAGGAAATCGGTACAAGAGGAATCAAGTTTTCGGGATTTCGGGATTTGAGGCAATCGGCTATAGTCTTAAAAATAATGGAAGGAAGAAGGAGTTTGAACCAAGAGAAAATTAACAACAAAGGATCTAGTTTCAGCTTCTAAAACTCATTCTGAGGTATGCTTATTTTGGTTTTCAAAAAGAAAATCGAAGAAGAAAGGGTTACAAAAATAGAAGAGGTTATCAAAAGAGAAGAGATTAAGATTCGACTAATTGGGAAAGAAAATCAAAGGAATAAATAAATTAAGAATAAGGAGAAGATTTTGTGAAAAGTGAATGAGCAACCTAAAATCAATTGAAAATAAAAAAACAGATTCGACTAATTGGCTAAGAATAATCCCAATTTAAATCTCGTGCCTATCTCCTTCTTTATAGCCAACAACATAGTTTGAATTTAATTCAAACTCTCCTTATAAAACAACAGCAGGAGTCCTCCGCTTGGCTGACTCACCTCGCACCTTGCTGCTAGGGGGAGTTTCAATCTCGTACGACCCTTTTCGTACGCGCACATAAAAAAGGAGCACCCTCCTGCACGCAACGCTGCTCGAACACGGTCCTTCTTTATAGCCAACAACATAGTTTGAATTTAATTCAAACTCTCCTTGCGCAAACAACAGCAGGAGTCCTCCGCTTGGCTGACTCACCTTGCACCTTGCTGCTAGGGGGAGTTTCAATCTCGTACGACCCTTTTAGATGCAGCACATCAAAAAGACACACCGATCACCTGCACGCATACGCCGCTCGAACACGGACCTCTAGGGTGCCCAACACTGCTACGACCACCGGGGCGGGCCTCCTTCTTTGATATAATAGCGTCGCGTTTACCTTTAAACCTTACCTGCTGATGTCCTGAGTTCTTTTAAAAATAAAACAGAACATACATGCGCCTGGACTCGAACCTGAGCCACCTTGGGACTCCTAACCCACTGCTGCCGCTGCGCCACAAGCCTTTTAGTGGCATAACTTGGTCGCAACTATACTTAAGTTTTGCCTTAGCTCAACCTGGCTTCTAAAATAAAAAGCAACTTATGCGCACACCGTGCCTTGAACCCAGGCACTCCTACAACCTCCTAGCGCCACTGCTGCTGGACCAAGCTTCCCTTTTTGCCTAATTTAGCCTACTTTATTATTAAAGCCTTATTGCCCAGTTCCCCTAAGAAGAAAAAAAACTAATTTCTTTGCTAAAGTCTTGGATCGAACCAAGATTTTTCCTACACTTTAAATACTTCTAAATTTATTTAAAAACTAAATTTAAACACCACATTAATAATAATATCCTCTATATTTTTAAATAATAATAATAACCATAACAATGAAAATTTCAACTACAATAATATATATATTTTTCCTAATAATAATAATTATAATTTCCATAAATCAATAAAAATAGATACAGATAAAATTTTCTAATAATAATTTAATTTAAACACTAAATTAACAACAATAATTTTATAAATATATTTGTATCTAATAATTATAATGATAATAATTTTCATAAAAATTTAAATATTAGTAATAACATAAATATTTTATCAATATATATATATATTTTTTAAACACTAGTAATATTTAAAACTTCTCAATATTCAGGATTTCTTCTATCCAAATCCCAGACTCAAAACCCAACTCTTCTAGACCCAAATTTTGGGGCGTTACAGCTCATCTACCTGAACATCGAACAAGTGAGGTAAGTTTCTGTAATTATTGTAGAATAACTGCTTGGTCTTTTTGCCCCACTGATCCCAAATCTCCTTAAGCTCCTAGAGATTATTCTGCGTGCCACTAATATGGGTATAATCTGATAGCTCCGACGCGTATCCCACAGCTATACTATCTCCCTTTTCTATTTGAGTTTGCTCAGACCATCTATGGATGTTGGCGTTGCCTTCCACTCTATCAAGAAGTCCGTTCTCCATAATAAAACTTCATAACTTAGAAACTGACCGTGAATCGATACCTTTCAAATGCAACATGACATGCACAAAAGGAAAAGAGATAGTTAGTATCACATGATATCAATAAATTTCAACGATAATTCATAAGGGTAATATCTAAAGTTTAAACCTAACTAAGTTGAGCTCTTACGGTTTTTCGATATGAAGTTGGTTCTAAAGTTTGAGGTACCCGAACTAGCAGATTCCTCGATTCTCACCCATTATAGGCTCATTTGAATCGAGTTCAGTTCGGGGGAATTCATTTCCCTATGGCTACACGGAGATGAAAATCTCACGAAACCATAAGTATGGATGTATTCCGAAAGTGATCCACTATCCTGCACGGAGGTGAAAACCTCACGAAGGCGTAGTTTCTCACTCCCACTTAAGGGTATGACCACAGCGGTCATGCAAATGCAATGCGTATCAGAATATAGCAACACATGCAATAATACAAACACATGTAATGCAAAGAGGATTAAATTTTAAAATTTTTAATTTCCGACACTAAGACAGGAGATAATCAATTACACGGCTTGACTCTCTTATTGGTGGATTCCCCAGTGGAGTCGCCAAGCTGTCGAAACCATTTTTAAATCGAGTTTTGGAAAATGGAAATCGACTTTAAGAAAAACGAAAACGGGAGTCGCCACCAATCTTTTTAGGTGTGATTGGATCACCTTATAAAATGTTTTGTTTTAAAACATTAATTTTGGTCTCTGAAAATTGAGAAAATGGATTCGAGTCGATTACATACGAGGAAGGGTTAGCACCTCGTAACGCCCAAAAATTGGTACCTAGTTGATTATCAAGTGTCTTTAATGTCGAAAATTAAAAAATTTTAAGATGTAGTCCTCTTTAAAATATTTTAATTTTGAAAATTGGGGTTCACTCGTATCAAAGTATTGACACTAAGTTAACCTTTTTTGGAAATTCCTATCTCGAAACAGCAAAACGCTATATCCAATAAGTTAGGACATATTGCTTTGAAATTCCAAGATAGTGGCTTGCATTTAGAAAACCTTCAAAAAAAAACTTAGAAGGGTACTTGATTATTCCAACTCAACGAGAAAAGTGGCAACCCAATAAGTTAGGACACTACTTTCTCAAAATTTCAAAACACCAAGCATTTCCTTTATATTTTTTGAAAACTTTGGAGTCTCGATTTTTTAAAAAATGATGCATAAGGAATCACATTATCACTATAGAATAGAATATTGCAATAATAAGTGAATAAAACATGCATTTTAACAATACAATAGCAATAATACAAAAAAATCATATCCTAAATGCATACGTGTTTAGAATTACATCATATATACAAAGATACATACAACTTATATTGAAGATGGATGAGCAAAACATGCAAACTTACATAGCAATAATTAAGAAATGATGCATGATACACAATTTAAAAGAAATATAATATCAATGTATATGTTCACAAAATATAACATCAAATAATAAATATAAAATAGCATTTAACTTACATGATTCACACAATATAAAATACATAAAAGAATTAATATATATATAAAAATATAATATAAAGTGAATAATTGTTAACAAAGTATACCTATAATTAAAAAATATGATATTTAATAATAATTTTAGGATAGTATTTAATATACAATATGTAATATATAACAACAAAATGTTTATAAAAGAATAATAATTATATATATATATAATATTGGTTTAAAAGTATGTAAAAGAATTCATAATATAAAATATCAATTTAAAATGTAATAATGCATAACGATAAATAATTAACAATTAGATATGTGTATAATATGAGTTAAAAATATAATTTAATTTACAAATTTTAAAATTATAATAATATAATGAATAATATAGGCATAAATAATATAATAGATAATATATGATATACATAACACATGTATAAAAAAATAAGTAATATAGAGTAAAAATAAAAGTATAATAAATGTTATATAATAAGATATAATATAAATATATAGGAAATAAGAAATATAATAGTATATAAAAATAACATAATATTATAACATATAATATGAAAGTATATATGTATATAAAAATAATTAATAACATATAATACAAATAAAATATAATATATAAATAAGAGTGTGAAATAATTTATGAAAAATAATAAATAATAATAATATAATAATATGACTATATAATAAGATTAAAAATAAAACAAATAGCAATATATAAAGTTTTATGTATATATAATAGAAATAAATATATAGGGCTAAATTTAAAGTTCAGCAAAATTACTGGGGCGAATTTAAGAAGATAAAGCTGAATTAAGGTCCAAATTAAAACATGTGCAAAACCAAAGGGACTCATTGGGCAAATTTCCTAATTCCCAAAACGACTGTGTTTTACCTTGGATTTAAAACAGCTACTGTAGGGACTAAATTAAAACTAAAATAAAATAATAGGGCCAAATCATAAATAAAATAAAGCGTAATTATAAATTAAAAAGGGTGGAAGGACCGATTGGGTAATTAACCCAACTCTAAAAATCCGCGGATCCTCTCCGGGTAATCGGGTCAACGCGCGGATCCTGGGGAGTTTAAAACGTCGTCGTTTCGTCAAGGCTATATAAGCCAACTTCTTAGTTTTAAAATCATTTAGAAACCTGGTTCTAAAAAAAAATCAAAGAAATCCTCTGAAATGGTTCCCCGGTCCTCTGAGCTCCGGCCCTAGGCCGATCTGCTCTGTTCATCGGACCTCCGTGTTCAGATCCATGCGCCGTAACCGACTCTGCCACACACGACAATCGGAACCTGAAAAGCTTCGCTTTTCAGGGCGATTCTCAAGGTATTTTCTTCCTCTGTCTGTTTAATATATTATATATCGATTGTTTGCAATAAAAAATGAAGTAAAAACAGAAAAAGAGCAATGAGTCACCTTCATTTCTCTCGAAATCCTTCGGTATATTATTCAAAAAATACTCGATGTACAATATCTTTTTGTGGTGTATTTTTTCCTATGACTCTGTGTTTTTTTTTTTATCTCTGTATCTTTCTGTGTCTCTTCTCCAAATCTCCATTTACAGAAAGGTTTTATAGCCTTAGGCTATTATGTTTTAGGAAAGAAATCAAAGATTTCTTTCCATATTTGCCTTGGTTTTCTGTCTTTGTTTCCTCTTTTGTTCGCAGGTAATCCACGAGAATCTCGCTCGATCACTGATGTCTGCGCACTGATGGAGCCAACGCCGGATTCTAGCGTGTCTTGCACATCGATGGTGGCGTGATGTATGACGGCAGAGTCGAGAAATCACGGCATGCTTGGTGGCAACGATTGAGATGAAAGGCCACGTCATTTGAAGTGTCCGAAGCTTCTAGAAATTTCTTGCAGCGCGAGGAGAGGGCTAGGGTTTCTAACCTTAGCCGAATGCTTCTAAATTTTGGGCCTTTGAGAGTTTGGGTCAATTGGGCCACTTTAATTCTGGGTTAGGTAAGGTGTAATGGGTACCAGGTAATTAGCTAGGTTATGGGTTTGAAATATTTGATTTTGGGCCCACTGTTTGGGCTTTGTAACATGGACTTAGACTGTTAAATAAACAATTGTTTATTTATTTATCCCTTTTTTATTTGGTTTTCAGCCCGGTCAAATTTGGGCTCTTACAATACGTATTGGGGAATAACATCAACTTCTAATGGTTGGCAATCCACATCTGATTGGAGACATTGTGAAACGTCCATAAGGAGGGATGATGTACTCCCTACGATGTCCACCGGTGAGGGGACCTTCTACATTGCACATAATGATGGGTCAGATGATGAGTCCGATAAGGATCCACCTCGAGAGGCCAGTCCCGATGGTGCAGAAGTTGCATTATTTTTTGATCCAGAGCCTCTTCCAACCATACCTGAAGATGTTGAAGGGGGTTCAGATGATGAAGAAGAAGATCTGCGATTCAGGGCTTACTCGCCTCTAGCCCACATGTATAATGTCGATCTATCTCAAGATGATGCGTTGGAGTTTCCAGATTTACCACACCGAAGGCGTGACTGTATAAGTTCCTTATTGGATTTGGGTAAATTGGAAGTTGGTAAGGAGTTTTCCAATAAAGATAGTTTTCTTGGTGCATCAAAACAACATAGCATAATGAACGGGGTTAACTACAACATGCTTAAATCCAAATCTGATAAGTTTGAGGCCAAGTGTGTAGTGCAAGACAGTACATGTTCATGAAAAATCATGGCCTCGTTGAGGAAAAAGACAGGCTTATGGGAGATAAAAAAGTACAAAAGTCCATATACATGTATTGCTGGTACAGTATCACTAACTATTTAGAGTTTTTTAACAGTACTGTTATTACGTACTATTGCATTTTTTAACGTACCTCGTTGACAGGTGTTTCGGAAGATCATCCCAAGATGGATTTAGATATGTTAGCTACCTTAATACTACCGACTATGAAGGTGGATCCTAGAACTTTAGTGCCGGTCTTAATTGCCAATATTCGTAGCTAGTTGAGGTACATGCCTTCTTACCGTAAGGCTTGGATAGCTAAGTAGAAGGCGTTGGAAAAGATTCATGGTGGGTGGAATGCTTCATGTAATGAAGTGTGCCAGTGGTGTTAGGTGCTGGAGAGATATGTCCCAGGTTGCATAACAGACCTTGAAACGAAACCTATATACTGCAATGACCGATTGCTCTATGGATGCCAAGTATTTAAGCATTTGTTCTGGAGCTTTAAGCAATACCGAGACGCATTTCTATATTGCAAGCCATTGGTACAAATTGACGGTATCTTTATGTACGGTAGATATGCCCATCGGCTGTTGCTAGCTATGGCACAGGATGGCAGTGGGAGAATCCTACCAATTGCATTTGCAATAACATCGAGAGCATCAGCTGATGACTAGGAGTTCTTTCTTTCTAGGTTAAGGAGGCATGTCTGCCCCTAACCTAATATCTGTGTCATATCAGACCGGGGCATCGTAATACTAGCTACAATTGAGTGACAAGGAAGCCTGTGGCATCGCACACACCATCGATATTGCCTAAGGCAGGTTACATCCAACTACTACGGGCAATTTCGATTTACAAGTGAAAAACGACAAATGACCAACATGGGTATTTAATATCTATTAATATAATTTCTTTTGTAATATTGAATTTATTTTAAATGGAAAAGCGGTATGTAATTTTTGCTATCAACTTATATTGGCAGGGTATGAGATAAGTAAGGATCGTTTTCATGAGATGTTGGTGGTTTTGCATTCAGTTAACGAAGAAGGCGTAGACTACCTCTGTAACATACCTTTTGAACAGTGGACATAAGCATACGACGGTAGCCTACGATATGGTCATCTGACCTCAAACCTGACTGAATGCATAAATTTTGATCTAAAAGGAACACGTCATTTTTTGATGACATCGGTTGTTAAAGAGACATATTTTCATTTAGCGACACTATTTCCAAAGTAAGCAGCGAGTTATAAAGGCCAAATACAAGGAGGCTGTGTATGGTGCACAAAGAGATTGCAAGAAATTAACAAGGTGAATGCGCGGGCAAATACCATGCACACAGTCTGTCAGGATCGAGACAACTTATGGTTTCGTGTGATGGAGTTTGACAGACCGCACGAAGGTGTTATTGGCGGGCAATATTGTGTACACTTGAGAAATAGGACTTGCGACTGTGGGAGGTTTGACGCACTTCGTTATCTATGTGCTCATGTAATTGCAACTTGTCAGAATCTCCGTCTAGATCCCATGAGCTACGTCGATGAAGTGTAGAAACTAGAAACCATCTACAACATGTGGAGACATGTATTTCCACCTGTCCCAGATGAACGTAAGTGGCCGCCTGTATCGCTTGCTCCATTTAAGCTGTTACCGGATAGAGAATTGCGTCGCAAACCAAAGGGTCGACCTTGCTCGACTAGAATATGTACCAATATGGATATCCGGAAAACAACCAATCAATAAAAGTTGTGCGGATGGTGTAGGAACCCAGGCCATACAAGTAGATCATGTCCAAATCGAAATAGTTGATAGTTGTCATAAAAAACTATGTTGTATTACAATTGTCTTATTCAAAAGAAATTTTATTTTATTAAATGAAACAATATAAAAAAATTGTACAAATATATTAAAAAAATCAATGTCCATGGCGGTCAAAATTAGTGCCACATAGGGGCTGTCGATGGGTCCATGCTGGATTCCTTCTTCGATCAGCTTCCGGTGGGGGTTGTGGTTCCTCCGGCAGGGGATCTGGTTGTGGGTGTTGGGAGGGTGACCCACCTTGATAGAATAATGACTGTGACGGTGTTTGCATCACCCATGGTAGAGGTGTTTGAATCCCGTAAGGTGATGAAGATTGGTAGAAAGAAGAGCTCCCCGATGGCACCTCGTACGATTCCTCATGCAACGGCGGCTTATATATCAGCTGTTGACTCAGAGTAATCAGGAACGGAGATGAACTGGTACATGGATTCCATCCTACCATAGGACTAGAAAAAGGAAACATATAAGGATTAGGATACATATAAGGGCTAGGATACGCACCTGGCATAATCTAAAAAGGCTGTGATGTGGGTGTTGTCGGTTGAACTATTGGGCTGGTGATTGTGTGGGTGCTATTAATGGGTCTACGTCGTCGTCTCTTCTTCTTGAATTTAAAGGGCCTTGTCATTCCCTTTGGGCATGAATTTGTCATCGCCTCCCTCTTCTGACAATAAATATGGTTTGCCATGGATCCTAAACCATGGCATGTATTCTGGTACACATGCTAACTCTGGAATGATGATCGGTTCCTGTGTAGGTATATAATCATACCGATTTTCCCACATTTCGATATAGTGTGACCAGAATCTCGGCCAATCCGTATGCAGTTGTCGTAAGTCGACTTTTTGCTAATCATCAAACACCTCGGGTGCCACGGGAATCGATTGTCGAAATCCAAATTGCCGCAATACTCTATCTGACTGGTGCATCTCCATGGTAGCATAGTTCACCAATAGGACCTTCACATGCAAAACGTTTGGATTTTGAAGGAATTCATCCGAAATTACTGCCTGAATTGCCGGATCCTCGTATGGTGTCCATTGAAACCATATGAACATGATAAAAATTTTACTTATATACATAATACATAATACTAAATACTAAATACTAAATACGAAATGATTATTTTATTATGTATATATATTTTATTTAATACTTACTTCTGCATCCGATCGTTGGTCTAATAGAAGCCGTATATCTTCGAGAGAGGTAGGTATTCCGACATAACTCGCCGAATGATTCCACCTAATTAAATAAATTTTTAGCATACAATTATATTCTAAATCTACGTAATAATTGTAAAATCTAATATAAAATTTACCTCGTTATGAGTGGAAATGTATATGGGTGGTCCACTCGAGGATATAAAAATGGAAAGCGAAACCGTGCCCATGATTGCAGTAGTGATAGGCAACCTTCTATTTTGCCTTTGTTCGGTCGCGTCGCCCCGCACATTTCCTTGTACAATGTTGCCAACAAGGCAGACCCCCAACTCAATTCGCGGCTGCTCTAAAATCTACGAGTTTCAGTAGCCATCTCATATGTATGAGGTTTCGTGACAAGTCTGGTATTAGATAACCTCCAATCATCTCAAGAATGTATGCCCGAGAATATCGTATTCTTTCAAGTTCAATTGAATCATTATCTGACTTCAGAATGTGTCTCGTAACTAGCCCATCTCAATCCGACCTCCATTAATATTATTCGGTATAACACCTAAAAGCTTGTAGCATACAGCTCCCCAATCAGTAGATGATGCGGACCCGGTGACTGCGTACACATCCACCGGCAATCCCAATTGCAAATGCACGTCTTCTAGAGCGATAGTACACTTTCCGCATGGAAGATGAAAAGTGTGTGTCTCGGGTCTCCACCTTTCTATCAACTCACTGATTAGTTTCGGGTCCAACTTGCACCCCCAGCCTATCGTGGCCACGTGCCAAAATCCCGCTTCCCGCAAGTAATTCTTGATCAATGGCGATGGAGGACCAAATATATTATGGATGTAGCATTGCAACCTTGGATCTGCAGTCTATTATAAAAATTTATAAAACAAAAATAATTAAAATTGCATAAATTAATTAATGCAAACATCATAAATGAAAAAAGAATCAAGTAGTATTGAAATTTTAATTATAATTGCATAAATGAATAAAATATCAAATAGTATTGCAAATTTAATTAAATTTGCATAAATTAAAAAATATTGAATAGTATTGAAATTTTAAAATTATCACTTACCATTGTCATTTGATCAAGGAAGATGTGCTTATTATTGAGATAGATTAATTCTCCGGCCATTGCTAACACAATCAGATCTTTTTAATATAAAAAAATTAAATTCAAAAAAAATTTAAACAAAAAAATTTGATAGAATTTTGATAGAAATTTGATAGATTTTTTAAGGGAATATTGAAAGAATGTTGAGAATTATGAGAGAATTGTGTGAAAAATAAATGAAGGGAAAGGAATTTTGAGAGAATTATAGAAATTGTGAGAGATTTGTGTGAAAAATGATTTGGGGAGGGCCTTTTTATATATATATTTTTTGGAGTTGGAAGCCAACGGTCAAATTTTTGACCGTTACACGGGCAAAATACTTCCCTGGGGGAGCGTTTTGTCTACGCCAGCAAAGCGTGCCCCAAGGACGCGTTTTTTGCTGACGTGGACAAAATGCTCCCCCAGGGAAGCATTTTGTTGACGTGGACACTAAAGCGTGCTGACGTGGACGCGTTTTCATGGAAAATGGCCTGATCCGGTAAATAACCCAATAAATGGCCCATTTTCGTAATTAAATTTAGAAAAGGACCTTTTTGGGTAAAACGGCCGATAATGTTCTGAATTTGGAAATTTGAGAAGTCGTGCCCTAACTTACTGGGTTTCGATTTCTCTCGTTCAACCTAAATAACCGAATGTCCTTTTAAAATTAAAATACATGAGTTTTGAATAGAAAATTAAAAAAAAAAAAAGCTTATTCTCAAGGATTCGAGGTGTTGTGCCCTAATTTACTGGATGTGACATTTTGTTACCTCGAGATGAGAGGGTCTTTAACATACGTTTCAATTTAGTCCTATTTCATTGTTTTATCTTTTATTCTTACCCCAGAATTTTATTTTTATTTTGTTTTGGTCCCATAAAGAACATCACAGTTTTGGAGGGCGGGGATATTTTCTATTTCGGTCCCTCCATGTTGTGCACGTGTCGCAATTCGGTCCTCCACCCTATTTGTCATCCTTGATTTTTACCCAAAATTCTGTTTTGATTCCAATTTAGCCTCCTTTTTTGTGTTATTATTAATATTATATTAATAAACTGATTAATTTGATATTAAATATTTTTATTTACTTATTCTTTTTTTAAATAGACTTTACTTATTTTTATTTTTGTCATCTTATTTACTATTTAGTTATTATATCTTTACATCTTTCAAATTTTAAAATATTTTTACTTTTATTATATTATTATTGATATCATCATCATCATTATTAATATTATGATTTTTGATTTATGTTACACTATATTTATTTATTTATTTGTTTAGTATTAGTTTTGGGGTTCCAAACTTCTATTTTTTATTTATTATTTTTCTTCTATTTTAACTTAACCTTCTCTCTTATTTTATTTTTGATTTAGACATTTTTGAATTTTCAGTTTAGTCCTCTATTCGCTATTTCCTTAATTATTTCGTAATTTTTCCCCAGTTCCGTTTAAATTTCAATAAAATCAGTTATGTTTAAATTCAGCCTTTTCATTTCTTTTCATTTTCGTATATATTTTCTTATTTATTTATTTATTATTGCCTTGCTTTTTATTCATATTGCTCGCATGTGTATACGTTGTTATATGGTTATCAATTTCCTTTTCTTGGTGTTATGCTATCATCCATTTTATTATTTTGACATCTTCAAGTCGTATCCTTTCCAACATATATCGTTGGTTTATTTTAGATTACTTTATCGTTTTAAATATAACATTAATTTTATTCAAATTAAGTAAAAGGGAAATTTTGAAAATAAGCAATATTTCATATTTTGAGAAAATGAGAAATCATACCCTAACTTACGGGGTTTCGATTTTCTCGTTGAACCACCAAATATCCTTTCAAATTAAAATACATGAATTTTAAATAAAAATAAAGGTAATATTTTGTGTTTAGAAATTTGAGAAAGCCGTGCCCTAACTAACGGGGTTTCAATTTTTCTCGATGAATCTAAATAACCGAATATCCTTCTAAATTAAAACACGTGGGATTTCAAAAATATAAAAATAAAGACAAGCTCATTCTCAAAGGTCCAAGGTGTCGTGTCCTAATTTACGGGATGTGAGCTTTTGTTATCTCGAGACGAGATGATCTTTAATGTTGTTTCGATTTATTCAAGCCCTTTTTTAGTAAAATTAAAATTAATAAAAAAAGGGATCGTAATGCAATTTCTTTTTTAAATATTCAATGTTAAGACATTAATTAATCAATTAGGTACCAATTTTGGGTGTTACAAGGTGCTAATCCTTCCTCATATGTAACCGACTCCCGAACTGTTTTCTCGAATTTCATAGACCAAAATCGTTATTTTAGTAAATCAAAATGTTTTATTAAAACGATCAATCATAAGGTGACCCGATCACACCTCATAAAAAAGGATTGGTGGCGACTACCATGTTCGTTTTCGTTTTCTAAATAAAGTCGACCCCTTTTTTCAAAAAAAATGGTTTCGACAATTATCATGTTGAATTTCTGAACTAATCCGTACACTCTGACATTGTAGCTAGATTACTAAAAATGATTTCGCGTGGTAGTCGTGGGCGAGGAACTTGTGGGCGTCGAGGACGCCAAGGAGGAGCTCCAATAGAGTCATCCTCTATGGGTAGTATGCTCAATCTGGAGACCAGCGAGACACCACTGCTGAGACGGAGTCCTAAACTCTGACTACTGGGGACGACGTACTGTCCCATGCTATGATTTGAGCATTGGAGAGTGTCGTAGGGACCCATTCTAGGTCGACAAGCCGAGGGCTAATTACTGAACAACTTTGGTCGAATAGGGCCGGACTATTCAGGGGCATCATAGGCGTCACTCCTACCGTTGCTGAGTACTGGCTCGAAGCTACCAAGCATATTATGATTGATCTGGATTTTAACCCCACTAAGAAATTAAGATGTACGGTGTCTTTATTCCGAGACGAAGCCTATCAGTGGTGGTTGACAGTTGAGCAAGGTACTCAAACTGAATAGGTTAACTGGGATAATTTCAAGAATGCCTTGCAGGGTAAGTATGTAGGGGCAAGTTATGTTGAGGCTCACTGACATGAGTTTATGAGCCTAGTTCAGAGCAACCGATCTATGGTTGAATATGAAGCCTAGGTTTTATGACTAAAAAGGTATGCACGAACATTAGTAGTGTCTGACTATAGAAAGTGTGTGAGGTTTGAGGAAGGATTGAGATATGATCTGCGGGTTCTGATAGCTCCTCAGAGGGAGTGGGTTTTTACAGTTCTAATTGATAAAGCAAATATAGTAGAGGAAGTAAAGTGCACTGAGCGTGAGCGGCATGACCACAAGAGGGATCAGAGTAAGAGTAAGAAGGATTCAAGTCCCTCTGGTTCTAAATAGTGCCCTGAGAAATGGGTGAGATTTTATAGGCCCCTAAGGCCCGAGGTACCAACTGTAGCGACTGAGATTCAACTGTACAATGATTGTGGAAAACACTATCCAGTGAGTGCTGGAGGAAGTTAGGAGCATACCTCTGTTGCGGGTTAATGGAACATTGAGTTAGGGATTTCCCCCATCGACCAGAATAAATGTCAACAGTGGCACAGACTCTGACTCTGAGATCTATTCAACTTTCGAGAGTGGTTTCACAACCACCGAGGGGTCATGGTATTGGTAGAAGTGGTAATGGGTCTGGGAGAGGATAGAGAGCACTAGGTAGATGTGCAAGTTAGGCTGAGGCTCGTTAGCCGACTTTGGTGTATGTAGCGAGGTATCTCGAGGATAGCGATGATGCTGATGTCATTGTAGGTACTTTCTTTATTCATTTTGTATCGTACTATACTCTCATTGATATTGGATCTACTCACTTGTATATTGCTAGCGTTGTTTCTGCAAATCTGGATTTAACTACTGAAAATACTATTAGAGATTTTTTTGTGATTATTCCTTTGGGTCAGTCAATTCAGGTTGATAGAGTATATAGACGGGTACCCCTGGAGATCCAAGGTAAGGCATTTCCAGTCGACCTAAAGGAGTTACCCTTTAATGAGTTTGATTTGATTCTAGGAATGGACTGACTTGTAGAATATCAGGTTAGTCTAGATTATGCAACTAAGAGAGTTACTTTGAGAATGAATGAGAATGAAGAGGTAGTGATTGTTTGTGAGCATTGAGATTATCTTTCTAACGTAATCTTCACACTTGTAGAAGACAAGTTAGTCTGCAAGGGGTGCGAGGCATACCTTGCCTACATATTCTAGTCTGATCCAGTAAAGCTTATCGTGGGAGATATATACACTGTGAAGGAATATTCGAATGTATTTCTTGAGGAATTGTCCGGAGTAACTCCGGATCGGGAGGTGGAATTTGACATTGATTTATTACCAGGTACGACTCCTGTGTCTATTACACCCTACTACATAGCACCGAAGGAGCTGACCAAGCTAAAGGCACATCTCTAAGGACTTCTCCATAGGGGCTTTATCTGATCGAGCATGTCTCTATGGCGGGCACCGGTATTGTTTGTTAAGAAGAATTACAGATAGATGAAAATGTGCATAGATTAGAGACAGATAAACTAGTTGACAATCAAGAATAAGTGCCCGTTATCGAGGATTGACAACTTGTTCAACTAGTTTCGAGGAGTATCTGTTTTCTCCAAAATTGATCTATGCTCTAGTTACCATTAGCTCAAAGTAAAGGAGACTGATGAGTACAAAACTGCCTTCAGGACTCGTTACGGACATTACGAGTTCCTAGTAATGCGTTTTGATTTGACGAACACCCCGGTAGCCTTTATGGATCTAATGAACTGAGTATTCCAATCGTACTTGACATTCTGATTTACTCTAAATCTGAAACTGAGCATGATCATCACCTTCGTACTATACTTCAAATACTTTGAGAAAAATAGTTGTATGCTAAGTTCAGCAAGTGAGAATTTTAGCTACAGGAAGTTGCCTTTTTGGGTCATGTGGTAACTGTAGTAAGGATCCGAGTAAATCCCAAGAAGATTGAAGCTATAGTTGAGTGGAGGCAATCGAAAAATATGTCTGAGCTTCGTAGCTACCTGGGTATTTTGTATTTGAATATTTTGTCAGGACTTTATTTTATCAATTTTTTAAATTCGTGTTGAAGTTATATTTTATTTACCAAATAAAGGGTCGCAATGACTTTTTGTTTAAATGGTGACAGTTGGAATAATGTCACATATGTGGTGGGAGTCCGGAGGGCAAGTATTTCATATAGTTTTTTTTTAAAAAATTGGTTTATATTTATTTAACTGATACTTATAAATACATTGTATGAAATGGGTTGCAAGGCAGGTATAACGAGGATTAGGTGGGTTTAGGGACCTACGTGGATGGTGGGGTGGGAATGATTTTGGGTTTTGTACCCACAATGAATCGTAAGGCAGAGATTGAGATGAAAATTCTTGGCTGGGATGGGTGCAGTGGGAGTACCCGCACCCACCCCGCCAAATTGACATTCTAATTAGATATCTTACCTATAAATGATAATTTTTTATTAATAATACAAATTTTTGCTCTGAAAAAATAGAAAAATATTCAATACTCAAAATCATTTTCATCAATTCTAAGAGATTTTGTATGTTGTTTTTCTTTGTATATATAATTATAAGTTATAAATGTAGATTATAAATTGTAGGCACAAATAATTTGGTTGGGTTAGCAATTCTGCAAAAGTTGAGGTTAATATTTACAAATTTAAGGTTAAAAATCAAGTCCTAGAAGTTAATATCTATATGTAATTAATGAAAAAAAGTAAAAATAAATGGCGTAAAAGAAAAATGAAAATGAAAGATTTTAAAATATGATTTTTTAAATTTATATGATATCGCATGTTATAATTGATTAAAAATTAATGGATCTAATATTTTGAGGTATTTGAATAACAAAATACAGCTCAGTATCACTACTAACAAAAAAAAATGTTAACTTAGAAAAATTTATCATAGTTTAGATACTAATTTGTAGATTAAAATCTTATTTTTTTATAAAATAGCAAATACCAATTTAAGGGTGTTTTATTTTTTATACAAAATATTTTATTAAAAATAATATAATAATATTTGAATGATAGTTATAACTTTTTTGAACGAAATAATATTTATAACTTCAACTTTATTTGGAAAATAATGTAAATAAATAATATTTGCGATGTATACCCATGGATGAAGTGTATAAAATGAGTGATTAATTTATTTCGCAACATCTAACCCTTTGTTAAATGCATGAGAATGACTCTAATTCATTCTTATAGTGTTATGAAATTTTAACTAAAATTTTAATATTCAAATTATCATATTTGTATACTGAATTTAAGTAATTTTAACTTAAATTATTAATATTTTTGAAACACTCTAAACTCGGTCTAGACGTTAAGGCTAATCCGAGGAATTGCATTAGTTTATTATTAAAAAAACCCGAAGTAAAATACTAACTTTCAAAATAGTAAAATCTAAAAATATCATTTTAGCCAAAACACTCGTGTTATTTTGAAAATTACATAGAACTTACTCATTTCACAGAGAAATCTTTAGTTTGAACTTGTTTAAAACTTTTGCTTCGAGTTTTTCAGCCTCATTCGGATATGATGAATCAAGTTTTTCAGCCTCATTTGGATAGATTCGTGGTTGAGTTTATTGATGGTATAATGATTTATTCTAAAATAGAACCGAGCATGTTCAACATTTAAAGATTTTTTACAAATATTACGTGAGAAATAGTTATATGCAAAATTTATTAAATGTGAATTTTGGCTTAGGGAGGTTGGATTTCATGGTCACTTAATTTTTGTGGATGGAATTCATGCCGATATGAGTAAAATTTCTGCTATTGTCAACTGGAAAGCTTGGAAGATTATTTCAGAGGTACGTAGTTTTCTGAGCTTAGCTAGTTATTATCATAGATTTGTTAAAAATTTCTCAATAATTGTTTTATCGATAACTAAGCTATTATAGAAAAATTTTAAGTTTGTTTGGTCGGATAGGTGCCAATAGAATTTTGACCAGCTGAAAGCTTTAGTGACAGAAGTTCTTGTACTGGTCTAGCCTAAAATATTTAATGATTCAAAAAGAATTGAACCTAAGACAATGACGGTGGCTTGAGTTATTGAAATATTATTATCTAATAATTGAATACTTTTAGGAAAAGTTAATGTAGTTGCTAGTTAATCAAGTATAGATTCAGAATGGTCATTTCATAGAGTTCAGTGTTGGTGTTGATGGTACGTTGTATTTTTGCAATGGGTTGTGTGTTATGAATGATCTGGAATTGAAGTGAGACAAATTATTAGAGGCTCATAATAGTATGCATTCCATTCATTCGAGTAGTATAAAAATATTTTGTGATTTGAAACAGATGTACTAGTAGTCCAGTATGAAACATGAAATTTCAGAATTTGTGGTTAAATGTTTAGCTTGTTAATAAGTGAAAGCTTAACATTAAGTTCCATCTAAGTTATTATAGCCTGTTATGATTCCTGAATGAAATGCTAGGCATTTGAAAATCTGTATTATAGACGATTTATTAAGAAGTTATTATAGGGACATGTTGAATTCGTTTGGTCAGTTAAATGCGAATAGAGTTTTGATCAGCTGAGAATTTTATTGGCAGAAGCTTCGGTACTGATTCAGCCGAAATCCATAAAGGAGTTCATTGTTTATAATAATGCTTCACTCAGATGACCTTGAACAATGCTAAGTAGATTATTACGGAGTTGAGAATTAAATCATTAATTCTTTAGAAAAATTGTGAGATGCAAATAAAATATTTGAAATTGTTCACTAAACAGGAATAGATCCAGAATAACAATATCGTTAATTCTAGAAATTGTATGTATGCTAAACAATTCTGAGATTATATGAGACACCTTACAATAGGCTTATAACAGTGACTATTTGATTCAATCAGGTAATCACAGAATGTGTAATAACTTGAGATTGAATTTTTAGTGGCCAGGAAGAAAACGTGAAATTTCTGAGTTTGTATTATGATGTCCAATATGTCAACAGTTCAAAGTTGAGCATCAAGTTTTGTCTCGGATATATTATGGTTTGTTTTGATTTTTGTTTGGATGTGAAGATGAGTCATGATGGATTTTGCATCTGAACTACATTTGACGTTGAGAAGGAAACACTCAATATGGGTTATTATTATCGGATTATGAAATCGAGTCATTTTATACTAGTTAGAATGAATTACTCTCTTGTGAT
Source organism: Gossypium arboreum (assembly GCF_025698485.1). Taxonomy (NCBI): domain Eukaryota; kingdom Viridiplantae; phylum Streptophyta; class Magnoliopsida; order Malvales; family Malvaceae; genus Gossypium; species Gossypium arboreum. The sequence goes on from NC_069080.1 coordinate 129,416,312, forward strand.
GGTAGTTGTGTTGTATGTATTCGAAATTCACCTCTAGATTCTAGAGTAAATGTAACACCCAAGAATTTGGGGTTAGAAGTTTTGATGTATGTGTTTAGGGTTAGTGAGCAATTAGGATTATAATCGTGTTTTGATGTTAGAATGAGCTTGTTGGTTCAGTGGTTGTGGGTGTGATAGTGAATCTCTAGGTCTCGTGTTTGAATCCTTGTGAGTGTTTTTAGAGGGATCAATTTTATTTGAGTTTTGTTTTAAAGTTTTAATACTCATTTATTTTATTTATTATTTAATATTTTGTTTTATTTTTTAATCTAAAAAAAAGGACATTATTCCAAAATTTACTCTTCATATCTTCTCTCTCTCCCTCTTTTCTCACGTAAGGTTTCTCCCATTGTTCTTGATTCCAAAAATTCGGATCAATATTATGGAGACTTTTTAAAATTTTCCCTTTCCCTTCGTTCTGGCTTTCTTCCCCTTTGTCGTCTTCAATCAATACGGTTTCAACAGGGAGATATAGCTGAGTTTCAGGTTGAGGTAATTGTAGTTCATCAGTTGTTTTTGGGTGCTTGTCTCACAAGTCAGGTGTGTGTTGGAATTCTTCAATTTCATTAGCGAATTGTTGATTTGATTCTGTGGAAGACGGTAATTTCTATGTGTTTTGGAAATTGGTCAATTGATGTACGGTATTGCTATTGAATGACATGGAAATCTATATATTGGAACCCACCCATTTGTTTGAAAAGTCAAAATGGGTGGGCACCGAAAGTAGAAAGTAATATTGGTTGGCAAGTTGGGTTAAAAGTTGGCATGGGATAATTGCAATTTTGGTCCCTAATTGTATAGGGACTTTGCAAGTTGATCCTTGAACCTCAACTATAAATAGGCCTAACCATTTCTTACTTTCTTCATCCCATAATTGCCATTCTCTACTTAAGGCATTATTCTCTCTCCCTATTTGTAAATTTCACTTGTAATTTTTAGAGTGAAATATATTTGGTAGTGCTTGAGGGGCGTAGGCAAAATTTCTTGAACCTCGTTAAAATTCAGTGTTCTTTATTATTTATTTTGCATATTTTGTGAATGTGATTGTAGTGATTTATTGTGCTATTAAATTACGATAGAGGGATATTCTGGCTAGGAAAGACTTGGTACTTAAGTGATCCTCGTGATCCACCTCTCTTTCCTGGGAATTGAACTTAGTGTGATTTTTCAAGACAATATTTTTACTCTTTCACACGCTTCAGCATAACAATTGGTACGAGAGCAGATTCGTACTTGGGGAATACGACCGTTTACGGTACTATTCACGTATACAGCACTATTCACGTATACAGTACTATTCACATATACGACACTATTTATGAATACGGTACTGTTCACGTATACAGTAGTTGGGATTGAGGAGAAAAATGGCAGTAGCATCGTCATCAGCAAGGACTACTGTGACAAATGCAAAATTTGAAGTAGAGAAATTTGACGGTACCAATAATTTTGGTATGTGGCAATGTGAGATCCTGGATGTCTTATGTCAGCAAGAGCTAGATATAGCCCTTGAAGAAAAACCTAACAAGATGGATGACAAGGAGTGGGCCAAGATCAATAGACAGGCGTGTGGTACAATCCGCCTATGTTTGGCCAAAAAGCGAAGTACTACATCATGAGGGAGACATCGTGAAGAAGTTATGGGATACATGGAAGAAAACTTTCTAACGAAAAGTCTTGAAAATAGGCTTTATATGAAAAAAGAAACTTTATCGATTCACGTATGCACCCGGTATGTCGATGAATGACCATGTGAACTCATTCAATAAAATTTTAGCAGACTTGCTAAATTTGGATGAGAAATTTGAAGATGAAGACAAGGCATTATTGTTGTTGAATTCCCTTCCTGATGAATATGATCATCTTACCACCACATTGCTTCATGGGAAGGACACGATCACATTTGATGCGATCGTAGTGCGTTGTATAGATCTCGAGACTCGAAAGAAAGATAAAAGAGATCACGAGATACAACCGCGAAGTCTTAACGATGAAGAGGACGTTCACACAGCAACAAATCTGGTAGAAGGGGAAAGTCCAAAGGGAGACCCGCCAAAGATGAATGTGCCTTTTGCCATGAAAAAGGGCATTGGAAAAAGAATTGTCCTAAGCTACAAAAGGGCAAGGCTATTTCTAATGCATGTGTAGCGGAGCATGATGAGGAGTCAGACTTTAGCTTGGTTGGCATGGCAATGGCATGTCAAACGGATGAGTGGATTTTGGATTCAGGATGTACTTACCATATGTGTCCTAATAAGGACTGGTTTTCTAGTCTTAAAGAGCTAGAAGGTGGAATTGTTCTTATGGGCAATGATAGTGCTTGTAAGACAATGGGAGTGGATGCAGTCAATTGAAGAATCACGACGGCTCAATCCAAGTCTTGACAGATGTTAAGCTCACGCACCTAGCACGAAGAAAAATCTCATCTCATTAGGGGCCCTAGAATCTAAAGGGCTCACAATCACTTTGAGAGATGGATTACTAAAAGTAGTAGTGGGCAATTGACGGTGATGAAAGGCACAAGAAGAAATAACTTGTACTTTTTAAATGGAAATGCAGTTATTGGATCAACATCAACAATTTCTACAAAAGATGTAGATTCGAGGCTACAGTTATGGCATATGCGATTGGGACATCTTGGTGAAAAAGCTTTGCGGACATTGGCGAAGCAAGGCTTGTTGAAAGGTGCAAATTCTTGCAAAATGGAATTACATGAACATTGTGTTCTGGGCAAGCAGAAGAGGGTAAAATTTGGTCCAGCAATTCACAATACGAAAGGAATTCTGGACTACGTTCACAGTGATGTGTGGGGACCTACCAAAGTAGCTTCTTTGGGAGGTATGCACTATTTTGTTACTTTTGTTGATGATTATTCAAGAAAAGTATGGGTGTATCTAATGAAAAGAAAAAGTGAAGTTTTGGATGCATTTCTGAAATGGAAGAAGATGGTGGAGACTCAGACTGGTCGAAAGGTCAAACGACTTCGATCAGATAATGGTACTGAGTACAAAAATGATCCATTTCTACAAGTATGCCAAGATGAGGGCATTGTGCGACACTTCACTGTTCGGGATACACCACAGCAGAATGGGGTGGCGAGCATGAATCGAACTATCTTGGAGAAAGTTCGATGTATGTTGTCCAATCTTTGGATTGGACAAAGAATTTTAATGAGGCGATTACATATCGTGCCATCTAATTAACCGTTGCCATCACCGCAATAAATGGAAAAACTCCTATGGAGATGTGGATGTAAATCACTCGATTATGATTCTTTACATGTATTTGGTTCCACTGCATATTATCATGTAAAGAATCTAAGTTAGACCCAAGAGCAAAGAAAGCATTATTCTTGGGTATAAGCGATGGAGTAAAAGGATACCGTCTCGGTGTCCTAATACAAGGAAAATTGTTTTCGATGAGATGTGACTTTTGATGAATCAACCATGTTGAAGTACAAGGATTCACAAAAGGATGACAAAACCAAGTAGTACTTTGGCGGTGGAGCTTGAAAACGTTAACGATGATCCAGCTAATATTGGAGGGACAAATGATGAAGAGGTTCCTACCCAAGAACCTCTACAACAACAAGATTCAATTGCATATAGAAGGCCAAGAAGAGAGATTCGTAAGCTGCTCGCTTTGATGATATAGTGGCCTATGCACTTCCAATTGCAGATGATGATGTTCCTTCTACTTACGAAGCGATAAGTAACCACGATGGTGTAAAGTGGAAGCAAGCAATGAATGAAGAAATGCAGTCTCTTCATAAAAATAAGACACGGAGTTGGTGACACTACCCAAGGAAAGAAGGCAATTGGATGCAAATGGGTATATGCAAAGAAGGAAGGATTTCGATAAAATTGAAATTCGATACAAGGCTAGATTGGTAGCAAAGGGTTACACTCGAAAGAAGGAATAGATTACAATGAAGTGTTTTCTCGGTTGTGAAGCATTCGTCTATTCGGATTTTGCTAGCCTTGGTTGCGCAATATGATCTTGAACTAGTTCACTTGATGTGAAGACCGCGTTTTTACGGTGATTTGGAAGAGGAAATCTATATGACTCACCGGATGGATTCAAGGTTGCTGGAAAAGAAAATTGGGTTTGCAAACCGACAAAGTCGCTTTATGGATTGAAGCAATCTCGAGGCGATGGTACAAGCGATTTGATCAGTTCATGAAAGGGCAAAGGTACACAAGAAGTAAATTTGATCATTGCGTGTATTTTCGAAGCTACAAGAAGAAACTTTCATATACTTGCTCTTATATGTTGATGATATGCTAATAGCATCTAAGAGCAAAGTTGAGATTGAAAGATTGAAGACTCAACTCAATCTCGAGTTTGAGATGAAAGATCTAGGAGAAGCTAAAAGATTCTCGGCATGGAAATATGGAGATAGAGCTCATAATAGAGTTAGCTTGTCTCGAAGCAATATTTGAAAAAGGTACTACTGAGTTTGGCATGAGCGAAGCGAGACAAAACTGTAAGTACCCGTTGGCTTCTCATTTCAAGCTTTACGCACAACTATCTCCTTCGACGAATACGGAACGAGAATACATGTTGCAAGTTCCGTATTCTAATGCAGTGGGTAGCTTGATGTATGCAATGGTGTGTACAAGACCCGACATTTCACAGGCAGTTAGTATAGTGAGCAGGTATATGCATAATCACGGAAAAGGACATTGGCAAGTCGTGAAATGGATTCTACGGTATATTCGAAGACCGTGGATGTTGGATTCTTGTTCAAGCGAGGATAATACACTTGGTAAAGGTGTTATTAGGTACGTTGATTCGACTATGCCGGTGATTTGGACAAGCGAAGATCAACCACCGGTTATGTGTTTACACTTGCTGGAGGACCAATAAGTTGGAAGTCTACACTACAGTCTACAGTTGTATTGTCAACCACAGAAGTCGAGTACATGGCTGTAACAGAGGCTGTAAAGGAGGCTATTTGGTTACAAGGTATGGCTAAAACCTTGGGGTTGGTTCAGGAGCATATTAACGTGTATTGTGATAGTCAAAGTGCTATTCATTTAGCAAAGAATCAAGTCTATCATGCACGCAAAGCATATCGACGTCTGATTCCATTTTGTGCGGAAATTATTGAAGAGGGAAAATTTGTCTTGAAAGATCAAGACTGCAGATAATCCCGCAGATATGATGACCAAGGTGGTAACAGCAACCAAGTTCGAACATTGTTTGAACTTGATTAATATCCTGCAAGTTTAACAGTTGAAGAAGGCACTATCAAGTATTGTTGTCAAAGGCAGAAAGAATTGTGTGAAGATAAGATTATCCTAATCAAATCTTCAAGGTGGAGATTATTGGAACCCACCCATTTGTTTGAAAAGTCAAAATGGGTGGGCACCGAAAAATGAAAGTAATATTGGTTGGCAAGTTGGGTTAAAAGTTGGCATGGGATAATTGCAATTTTGGTCCCTAATTGTATAGGGACATTGCAAGTTGATCCTTGAACCTCAACTATAAATAGGCCTAACCATTTCTTACTTTCTTCATCCTATAATTGCCATTCTCTACTTAAGGCATTATTCTCTCTCCCTATTTGTAAATTTCACTTGTAATTTTGGAGTGAAATATATTTGGTAGTGCCCGGGGCGTAGGCAAAATTTCTTTGAACCTCGTTAAAATTCGGTGTTCTTTATTATTTATTTTGCATATTTTGTGAATGTGATTGTAGTGATTTATTGTGCTATTAAATTACGATAGAGGGATATTCTGGCTAGGAAAGACTTGGTACTTAAGTGATCCTCGTGATCCACCTCTCTTTCCTGGGAATTGAACTTAGTGTGATTTTTCAGTACAATATTTTTACTCTTTCACACGCTTCCGCGCAACACTATACATGTTGGTGTGTTCAAATCCTTGTGAGTGTTTTAGAGGGATAAATTTTATTTGAGTTTTGCTTTAAAATTTTAATACTTATTTATTTTATCTATTATTTGTTATTTTATTTTATTTTTTAATCTAAAAAAAGAAGTTATTCCAAAAATTTCTCTTCATGTTCCTCTTCTCTCTCTCCCTCTTTTCTCACCTAAGGTTTCTCCTATTGTTCTTGATTCCAAAAATTTAGGTCAGTATTATGGAGACTTTTTAAAATTTTCCCTTTCCCTTCATTCTGGCTTTCTTTCCCTTTGTCGTCTTCAATTAATACAGCTTCAAGAGAGAGATGTAACTGAGTTTCAAGATGAGGCAATTGTGGTTCATTGATTGTTTTTGGGTGCTTATCTCGCAAATCAGGTGTGTGTTTGGAACTCTTCAATTTCATTAATTTTCATTTTGTGGAATACGTTAATTTCTATGTGTTCTGGAAATTGCTCAATTGATGTACAGTATTGCTATTGAATGGCATGGAAATCTATACAAGTTCATGTGTTTCTAAACTATTAAGAGGTTAGGGACTTTTGATGAAGGATTTCACGATTTTCAGGCTATTTTAAGGTGGTTTTGTGACTTCACGGGTGGCCTCAGGGTGTGTGCCACACACGGGCGGTTCATATCACTATGCGAGATTGGAATTAGAACTTTTGGGTGATTTTTGGTGCCAGACAACCATGTGGCTACGTTTGGGGATTTTGGTCATTATTCACACGGGCATGTGTTTTGGACACACAGCTGTGTCCCTTAGCCACATAGGTGTGTGAGATTTCCACACGACTATGTCTGCTCTGCGCCATATTTTAACTATTTTGGATAATGAGTTACACGGGCTGCTCACACGGCAATGTAACTCAATCACATGGGTGTGTGTCTCCTCTACATGGGTGTGTGCAACTTGCACACGGGTGTGTAGACCATCGCACAAGCGTGTAGACCTCCACATGACCGTGTGGCCATGTTTCGTGGATTTTTATTATGTGTCACATTTTTACTCGTCTCGATTCCTATGTAGTCCAACATTCCTTGAGGCTTTTGTAAATGTGTAGGTACTCTTCTTTTTGCATAGATTCAAGTGTGTGTCCAAACTCATTTGTGACTTTTGTGTGTGTGGTATTGATTGAATGGATGTGTGCTCTTCAAGGCATTGGTCGGATGCTTATGAGCTGTTGTTGATGTTAGGTGAATGTGAAATTGTGCTTATTGCTATGTTGCCGAATACTCTTATGAGCATTGCTTTTTTTAGTTTGTATGTTGCCGAATAGTCAAATGTGTAATAGGCCAATTTTAACTTGGACCCAAAAAAATAAAAAGAAATTAAACCAAATAAACAGTCCAGGGCCAAAATTACAACCCAAATTACAATAGTCCATAGCCCAACAACAAAATATGACCCAATAATATTAAAACAAGACCCAACTAAACCGTAAGCCCAAAAAGGCCCAAAACCTAAACAACATTTTCAGCAAACCCTAGCCCCAACAGCTTGGTGCCGCCGTTGCTCCCATGTACGGCATCCACGCACCACCGCGTGCTAGCTGGCCTCCCTACCTGCAAGAAAAGAAAAGGACAACAACACAGCAGCAAGAAAAAAGAAGAAAAACAAGCAAAAAACAATGTATTTTTTCGGCTATAAAGGCCATGAAATCGAATGTATTTTTTTTACAGAGAATAAAAATACAAAAAAATACAATGATTGAAATACGTAAGAATAAGAGCATTCGAAACAGAGATTTCCAAAGGTGGTTTTTTATTTTGCTTCTATTTTCATTTTTATTTCACTTATTTTATTTTTTTTTAAAAAAGAGAAAACAAAAAATATAAAAGAAAAGTCAAATCTTACCCCTTCTTTTTGCATTCGCGCCGCTGTAGAAGGCTGGGTTCGTTGTTTCCGATGAAAAACGATACTTTTTTTTGGCTCGGGGAGTCAAAAGGCCAAAAATGGCCCCTTTTTTATTTTTTCCGGCCGGGGGGGCTATGAGAAAAAAAGAGGGGTTGGCTGAATTTTTTTTTTTTTAGGAATACAAGTAGAAAGTGAAATTTGTTAAAAAATTTGAGGCTTAAATAAGACACCAAAACGATGCCGTTTTGGGATAGCTTGAAACGCCCCAAAATGAAGTCGTTTAGTATTGACCTGCGCGCGACCGAACCCGCTCCTAGGGATCCGCGTGTTTGCATTTTTTGGGATGTTTATGTTGCTGGTCCATCTGCTTTCAGAGTCATTTTCAATTCAGTCCCAATTCTTTTATTTATCCTCTTTTAAGATTTGGCTTGTTAATTTTATTTCGCTTTTAATTTAGTCCCCTGATTAGCTGAAGGGAACAGCGCACTAATGGATTTGGGATATTTTCCGTATTAATCCTTTGACTTTTTTGCACATTTTGAATTAGTCCCTTTTATTGTTTTGCCATCCGATTAACTTTTTTGCACATTTTGAATTAGTCCCTTTTATTGTTTTGCCATCCGATTAACTTATTTTGTTATATTTTATACTTGTAGTTTAGTTTAAACATCAATTTAGTCTCTCATTTAATTTAATTTCTTTATTTCTTTATTTAATCGTTTATTTAATATTTCTTTACTTTATTATTATTATTATTATTTATTTATTATTTATTATTTTTATCTATTTCTTTCGGAATCTACCTATTTGTTTCATCTTTTCCTCCGTCATTATTATTTATTCATTTATATATATTTTGATGTTGGTATATTTTCTTTCTTACTATTGTTGTTTATTTATTTACCTATTGATTGATTATTTGCTTTTATGTATTAAATCAAAATAGTTACATTTTTTTCCATTCGTATCTTTTTACTATTTTATTATTATTTATTATCTCGTTTTTACTATTTCAAATTTCATTTTTATTATTTGTATATTTACCCATCTGTTATTATTATTGTTTTTCCATTTTCATTCGGTTCGTATTTTACACATATTTTCATACTTGTATTTCATATTTTATTTTATTTTACTTTATTTGTTTTTCCTCTTTCTTTGTGATTTTATTATTTCTCGTTTATTTCTAAGTCACGTTTTTTAAATCGTATATTAATTTTTCATTTTTTAGTTTTATTTAAATTATTATTGAAATATGTCTTTATCTATGTTATATTTTATTGTTCCAACACGCTATCTATGCATTCATTTTGTATCGATTCATCGCCCCACTTCATGCATTATATTTAGAAATGATTAAGTATTTTTACTCCAATGAGATAAATATACATCACTTTAAAAAATTTACACTTGTATTCATTCAAAAAGGTTAAAAATAAAGGCAATATCATGCCCTAACGTCTTGGATTTCGATTTTCTCGTTTGACCCAAATGATCGAATATCCTTTTAAAATTAAAATGCATGAGTTTTGAAAATCAAAAGACAAGCTTATTCTCGAAGGTTTAAAATGATGTGTCCTAACGTCTTGGATGTGACATTTTATTACTTGGGACAAGAAGGTCTTTAGCATCCGCTTGATTTATCCAAACATTTTTATAAAATTAACATTAATAAAAAGAAGGATCATATTTTTAAATTCTTTACAGATTATAAAATTTTGACATTAAAACATTAATTAATCAATTAGGTACCAATTTTGAGCGTTACGAGGGTGCTAATCCTTCCTCGTACGTAACCAACTCCCTAACCCGTTTTCTTGAATTTCGTAGACCAAAATTGCTGTTTTAGTAAAACAAAACATTTTATTAAAATAATCAAATTACGAGGTGATCCTATCACACCTAAACAAAAAAGATTAGTGGTAACTCCCCATTTTCATTTTCAAAAAAAAAATCGACGACCCTATTTTTCAAAAAAAAATGGTTTCGACAAAATGCTTATATCAAAATCTTTGGGCTATCTTGATAGTGTTGTATTACTCAAGCCCATCAATGAAAATCAATTCACATGGAGAAATGTATCTTGAGAATCGGATCGATTATATCTAATCTTTTGGATCAAAGATATTGGATTGAGACAAAACTTGAGGCTTATCTTCCAATAATCCACCTTACTTCGCCATTAATATTATATTGTACATTTAGCTATTTGAGTTGTTGTTTAGAGAGGATTGTGATTGTCATTTAGTATGGTAGTAATACTTTGAAAACTTCTATTTATTTGAGAGACTTGAATAAATTTATGTAGAATGATTTTTAATTTTAAATTTATATATTTTCATAATTAATGATTTTTAAATTTTAAATTTATATATTTTCATAATTAAATTTAAATAAATTTATTATTTTTAAATAATGAAATGGGATTTGACCTGATCAGTTGCTAGCCTAAAAATTTTTTAAAACTGAACATATGCTTGATCTAGCTTATGAACACCTCTAATTAAATTAAATTAAGTTATTATACTTAATATTTTATCATATGGAGTTACAACAAAAGATTTAACTTTGCGTACAACTCTATTATTAGCTTTACTGGATTTCTCACTAGTTATGAATCTCTTTTTACTTAATAAATTTGCCTCGAAGCTATTTATAGTTATATCAAGTACTTTTCATTTGATTAATTGTATATTTTGAAAATAAAATTCATCTATGGTGAATGAATGACATATCATCATTAAATTAAATTAAAATATATGGAGGGTTTATAAATACATACTAATAATTTTATTTAAATATAATTATTATAAATAAATATTAATAATTCTCATATTTAAGATATTGAGTTTAAGGATTTTAGGTTTAGGGTCTTGGGTATAAAGTCCATGGTCTCATATTTAAGGGTCAGGGTTTTAGAATTTAAGATTTTTTAAATAAAATTATTAGTATTTATTTTAAGTCCTCCATGTTATGAATGTTATTATGTAAATGTTCAACCTTTCATCTTCCTTAACTCTTCACCTTTCATCTTCTTGTAACCCATTTCCTATTTATGTATTAGAAAATGAGGGGTCTAATCTCCTTATATATATAGGAATATACTACTTGTAGTGATGATAGAAAAAGAGAAATGCAATAAAAATCCCTCTTATTTTCATCTATTATTCTTGTGTTCTTTGCATTATTATTACTATTTTATAACACATTATCAGCACAATTTTATTCAAAAGTGATAGGTCTTTAGTTTACGTCAAAATTTTGTTGGGCTCCAAATATTGAAATTTAATTGTTTGGTTTTAAAAAAACCGTGAGTGGTTGCTGGAGATTTGCTTGAGTATGATCAGTATCTCTTCACTGCAAAGAATGCTCGTAGTCTCTACTTCTCATCCACAATTATCTAAGTAAGTCTAATAATTTTTTTTAAAAAATTGATTCGATTTCTATTAAGAAGTTTAATTTATATAATACTTTATTTGCATCTCTATTAATTTATAAATCCATTCTCAAGTCTATTTGTTGTGTTTTCTACGCGGATATATATATATATATATATATATTTGTTATTTTATGTAGAATTTATTGGTTTAATTTTAATTTGATTAAATTATATGATTGTTCTTATCTATTCTTGTGTATTGCAAATGTGTATTATATGCAATGATTAGTTTGGGCTGCAAATCTATCCATGATTGAGAACTATATAATGATATTAATCATGAATTTTGTAAAAAATACATAAAAATTCTTTAAAGTTATAAATATATATAATTTTTTTACTTTATTTAATGATAATGAATCATGTTATTATCCACGCATAATGCCCAGGACTTATGCCAGTTTTATATTAAAAATCCTATTATAATCATCTGTAATTTGTTAAAAGAGTTTTCCAAAATTTTTACTATTAATTCTAGAAATGGTTTCTGAATATATTTATCCAATTAAATATATAAAAGTACATGACTATGAAGATATCTATAATTTCACAAAAGATTTACATTAATCTAAACCAAGTCATTTCCTTTTATAGATTCAATTCCAGATCTCTTCTGTAATAAATCAACCTCAAAAATATATATCCGACAAATCTGATTCAGGTTAAAACAAACAACAAATGTATTGTGCAATTAAAACTATGGTTCAAATTCAATTCAAAAGTATTAAAGATAAAATTTTGGATTATTTTACCTCCCTTTATTCTTGACAAATTCTTTGGAATAAATTAACCATTCTTGGAGTATGTATTCCTTATTGCAATTTTTGGGTTTCCCTTTTCTTTTTTTTTACTAATCCATATCAATTTTATTGAAAAGATAAAACGACAGTCTTTACAAACCAGTGCACGTACCAAAAACACACCAGGAAACATTGCCATGAGAGAGGACCTAAGAAAACATAATGCAAACTACATAACATACAATAAAGCACCCAAACAGCTACAGAAAAAGGCCTGCATACCAACAAGCTATGAAGTTTTCTGTTCTGTTTACAACTTGTTGAACTCACCGAAGAGTTGGCTTCTCCACCTTTCTGCAAATCTTTGTTGAACTCGCTCGATGATCCTAATCAACCACCATGGTTTTCCAGTTGTGAATACAATGTATGCCATGCTCATTCCCAGCACCAACCCACTTCCATATCCCATCAATATTGAAATTTTCCAATTCAGTTCATCACCATCTTTATCAAATTTGGCTGGAGTTTCCTCGTCAGTATCACAACTTTTTGATAATGGCAAACCACATAAATCTAGAATTCCCAAGTAGGAATCATTAGTGAAAGTATCAAATTATTTGCCTTGAGGAATGGGTCCTTTGAGATGATTCTGAGAGAGGTTTAATATCTCTAAGAATCCAAGATTTTTTAACTCTGTTGGAATTTTTCCTTCGAGCTTGTTTGATGAGAGATCTAATGATTCAAGCTCTGACAAATCGCCTAAAGACGATGGAATAGGACCTATTAAACAGTTATGGGAGAGGTTTAGGTCAATAAGTAAATGAAGCTCACCAAGCATTTTTGGAATTTCTCCCGAGAACTGATTACTAGAAAAGTCAATCATCGTCCAAATGGATACTAGTGATTGAAACTTTGTTTCCAACCCTTTTGTTGTAAAGGATAAACCAAGAGCATAATTCATTGTAATTCCACCAATTGCATCTACCATGTACTTTGGTTCAACTTTCTTTCCATACCCTTCTCTAATGGCATCCAAATGTTCAAAAAATGAGCAGGTAAGTAGCCACTAAAGTTATTGTGAGAAAGATCAATGACATGCAAAAGATTTAAGGAAACTGTAACATCAAAGCTATCCACTTGACCGTAAAATTTATTCGACCTCAAGATAAGAAGTTGTAGCTGATCCAAATTTCGTAACCAATTGGGGAAAGTATCATTCAAATTGTTGTTTCCAACATTGAGAAGTTTTAAATCTTGGCAATTACCCAAAGATTGTGGTAGTGACCCTTCTAATTCATTGTTGTTGATGCGTAAACTTTTCAACAAGCAACCCTTAGCAAAATTTTCTGGTATTTGACCATGAAAATTATTATTCCCTAGATCAACCACGAGAGGAAGAACTCAAGTATTGGAACCCACCCATTTGTTTGAAAAGTCAAAATGGGTGGGCACCAAAGTAGAAAGTAATATTGGTTGGCAAGTTGGGTTAAAAGTTGGCATGGGATAATTGCAATTTTGGTCCCTAATTGTATAGGGACATTGCAAGTTGATCCTTGAACCTCAACTATAAATAGGCCTAACCATTTCTTACTTTTTCATCCCATAATTGCCATTCTCTACTTAAGGCATTATTCTCTCTCTATTTGTAAATTTCACTTGTAATTTTTGGAGTGAAATATATTTGGTAGTGCTGAGGGCGTAGGCAAAATTTCTTGAACCTCGTTAAAATTCGTGTTCTTTATTATTTGTTTTGTATATTTTGTGAATGTGATTGTAGTGATTTATTGTGCTATTAAATTACGATAGAGGGATATTCTGGCTAGGAAAGACTTGGTATTTAAGTGATCTTCGTGATCTACCTCTCTTTCCTGGGAATTGAACTTGGTGTGATTTTTCAGTACAATAATTTTACTCTTTCACACGCTTCCGCGCAACAATTGGTATCAGAGCCAGATTCGTACTTGGGGAATACGACCGTTTACGGTACTATTCACGATATCTGACACTATTCACGTATACAATTACTATTCATGTATAAGGCACTATTTACGAATACTGATCTTGTTCACGATCTGATGAGTTGGGATTGAGGAGAAAAATGGCGTGACATCGTCATCGCAAGGACTCTGTGACAAATGCAAAATTTGAAGTAGAGAAATTTGACGGTACCAATAATTTTGGTATGTGGCAATGTGAGATCTGGATGTCTTATGTCGCCAAGAGCTAGATATAGCCCTTGAAGAAAAACGACAAGATGGATGACAAGGAGTGGGCCAAGATCAATAGACAAAGGCGTGTGGTACAATCCGCCTATGTTTGGCCAAAGCGAAGTACTCATCATGAGGGAGACATCGTGAAGAAGTTATGGGATACCTGGAAGAAAAGTTTCTAACGAAAAGTCTTGAAAATAGGCTTTATATGAAAAAGAAACTTTATCGATTCACGTATGCACCGGTATGTCGATGAATGACCATGTGAACTCATTCAATAAAATTTTAGCAGACTTGCTAAATTTGGATGAGAAATTTGAAGATGAAGACAAGGCATTATTGTTGTTGAATTCCTTCTCGATGAATATGATCATCTTACCACCACATTGCTTCATGGGAAGGACACGATCACATTTGATGCGATCAGAAAGTGTTGTATAGATCTGAGACTCGAAAGAAAGATAAAAGAGATCACGGAGATACAACCGCAGAAGTCTTAACGAAGAAGAGGACGTTCACACAATGACAAATCTGGTAGAAGGGAAAGTCCAAAGGAGACCCGCCAAAGATGAATGTGCCTTTTGCCATGAAAAGGGCATTGGAAAAAGAATTGTCCTAAGCTACAAAAGGGCAAGGCTATTTCTAATGCATGTGTGTGAGCATGATGAGGAGTCGACTTTAGCTTGGTTGGCATGGCAATGGCATGTCAAACGGATGAGTGGATTTTGGATTCGGGATGTACTTACCATATGTGTCCTAATAAGGACTGGTTTTCTAGTCTTAAAGAGCTAGAAGGTGGAATTGTTCTTATGGGCAATGATAGTGCTTGTAAGACAATGGGAGTGGGTACAGTCAATTGAAGAATCACGACGGCTCAATCCAAGTCTTGACAGATGTTCGCTACGTACCTAGCTCGAAGAAAATCTCATCTCATTAGGGCCCTAGAATCTAAAGGGCTCACAATCACTTTGAGAGATGGATTACTAAAAGTAGTAGCTGGTCAATTGACGGTGATGAAAGGCACAAGAAGAAATAACTTGTACTTTTTAAATGGAAGTACAATTATTGGATCAACATCAACAATTTCTACAAAAGATGTAGATTCGAGGCTACCGATTATGGCATATGCGATTGGGACATCTTTGGTGAAAAAGCTTTGCAGATATTGGCGAAGCAAGGCTTGTTGAAAGGTGCAAATTCTTGCAAAATGGAATTACTGAACATTGTGTTCGGGCAAGCGAAGAGGGTAAAATTTGGTCTAGCAATTCACAATCTGAAGGAATTCGGACTACGTTCACAGTGATGTGTGGGGACCTACCAAAGTAGCTTCTTTGGGAGGTATGCACTATTTTGTTACTTTTGTTGATGATTATTCAAGAAAAGTATGGGTGTATCTAATGAAAAGAAAAGTGAAGTTTTGGATGCATTTAAAATGGAAGAAAATGGTGGAGACTCGGATCCGTCGAAAGGTCAAACGACTTCGATCGGATAATGGTACCGAGTACAAAATGATCCATTTCTACAAGTATGCCAAGATGAGGGCATTGTGCGACACTTCACTGTTCGGGATACACCACATGAGAATGGGGTGGCGAGAACGCATGAATCGAACTATCTTGGAGAAAGTTCGATGTATGTTGTCCAATCTTTGGATTGGACAAAGAATTTTAATGAGGCGATTACATATGCGTGCCATCTAATTAACCGTTTGCCATCACCGCAATAAATGGAAAAACTCCTATGGAGATGTGGATGGTAAATCACTCACGATTATGATTCTTTACATGTATTTGGTTCCACCGCATATTATCATGTAAAGAATCTAAGTTAGACCCAAGAGCAAAGAAAGCATTATTCTTGGGTATAACGATGGAGTAAAAGGATACCGTCTCGGTGTCCTAATACAAGGAAAATTGTTTTCGATGAGATGTGACTTTTGATGAATCAACCATGTTGAAGTACAAGGATTCACAAAGGATGACAAAACCAAGAGTACTTTGCAGCGGTGGAGCTTGAAAACGTTAACGATGATCCGGCTAATATTGGAGGGACAAATGATGAAGAGGTTCCTACCCAAGAACCTCTACAACAACAAGATTCAATTGCATATAGAAGGCCAAGAAGAGAGATTCGTAAGCCCTGCTCGCTTTGATGATATAGTGGCCTATGCACTTCCAATTGCAGATGATGATGTTCCTTCTACTTACGACGCGATAAGTAACCACGATGGTGTAAAGTGGAAGCAAGCAATGAATGAAGAAATGCAGTCTCTTCATAAAAATAAGACCTGGGAGTTGGTGACACTACCCAAGGGAAAGAAGGCAATTGGATGCAAATGGGTGTATGCAAAGAAGGAAGGATTTCCTGATAAAATTGAAATTCGATACAAGGCTAGATTGGTAGCAAAGGGTTACGCTCAGAAAGAAGGAATAGATTACAATGAAGTGTTTTCTCCAGTTGTGAAGCATTCGTCTATTCAGATTTTGCTAGCCTTGGTTGCGCAATATGATCTTGAACTAGTTCAGCTTGATGTGAAGACCGCGTTTTTACACGGTGATTTGGAAGAGGAAATCTATATGACTCACCGGATGGATTCAAGGTTGCTGGAAAAGAAAATTGGGTTTGCAAACCGACAAAGTCGCTTTATGGATTGAAGCAATCTCCGAGCGATGGTACAAGCGATTTGATCGAGTTCATGAAAGGGCAAAGGTACACAAGAAGTAAATTTGATCATTGCGTGTATTTTCGAAGCTACAAGAAGAAACTTTCATATACTTGCTCTTATATGTTGATGATATGCTAATAGCATCTAAGAGCAAAGTTGAGATTGAAAGATTGAAGACTCAACTCAATCTCGAGTTTGAGATGAAAGATCTAGGAGAAGCTAAAAGATTCTCGGCATGGAAATATGGAGAGATAGAGCTCATAATAGAGTTAGCTTGTCTCGAAGCGATATTTGAAAAAGGTACTACGGTTTGGCATGAACGAAGCGACAAAACCTGTAAGTACCCGTTGGCTTCTCATTTCAAGCTTTACGCACAACTATCTCCTTCGACGAATACGGAACGAGAATACATGTTGCAAGTTCCGTATTCTAATGCGATGGGTAGCTTGATGTATGCAATGGTGTGTACAAGACCCGACATTTCACAGTGCGATTAGTATAGTGAGCGGTATATGCATAATCACGAAAAGGACATTGGCAAGTCGTGAAATAGATTCTACGGTATATTCGTAAGACCGTGGATGTTGGATTCTTGTTCAAGCGAGGATAATACACTTGGTAAAGGTGTTATTGGATACGTTGATTACGACTATGCGGTGATTTGGACAAGCGAAGATCAACCACGGTTATGTCTTTACACTTGCTTGGAGGACCAATAAGTTGGAAGTCTACACTACGATCTACGCTTGCATTGTCAACCACGAAGCCGAGTACATGGTCATGTAATGGAGAGGTCAGAAAGGAGGCTATTTGGTTACAAGGTATGGCTAAAACCTTGGGGTTGGTTCAGAGCATATTAACGTGTATTGTGATAGTCAAAGTGCTATTCATTTAGCAAAGAATCAAGTCTATCATGCACGTACAAAGCATATCGACGTCACGATTCCATTTTGTGCGGAAATTATTGAAGAGGGAAAATTTGTCTTGAAAGATCAAGACTGCAGATAATCCCAAGATATGATGACCAAGGTGGTAACAACAACCAAGTTCGAACATTGTTGGAACTTGATTAATATCCTACAAGTTTAACAGTTGAAGAAGGCACTATCAAGTATTGTTGTCAAAGGCGAGAAGAATTGTGTGAAGATAAGATTATCTAATCAAATCTTCAAGGTGGAGATTATTGGAACCCACCCATTTGTTTGAAAAGTCAAAATGGGTGGGCACCAAAAATAGAAAGTAATATTGGTTGGCAAGTTGGGTTAAAAGTTGGCATGGGATAATTGCAATTTTGGTCCCTAATTGTATAGGGACATTGCAAGTTGATCCTTGAACCTCAACTATAAATAGGCCTAACCATTTCTTACTTTCTTCATCCCATAATTGCCATTCTCTACTTAAGGCATTATTCTCTCTCTATTTGTAAATTTCACTTGTAATTTTTGGAGTGAAATATATTTGGTAGTGCCCGAGGGCGTAGGCAAAATTCTTTGAACCTCGTTAAAATTCGGTGTTCTTTATTATTTGTTTTGCATATTTTGTGAATGTGATTGTAGTGATTTATTGTGCTATTAAATTACGATAGAGGGATATTCGGCTAGGAAAGACTTGGTATTTAAGTGATCTTCGTGATCTACCTCTCTTTCCGGGAATTGAACTTGGTGTGATTTTTCAAGACAATAATTTTACTCTTTCACACGCTTCAGCAACATCAAGTTTCCAATGCACTCAAGAATTGTTCCATCCAAATTATTCTCGAGATAGAATGAGACCCATAAGAGAAGTCAAATTGCATATTGAGGAAGGATTTCTCCAATAAAATTATTGTTTGAAATTTCATACCATTGCAGTGAAGGTGGTGGTGTTGGAATTTTTCCGAAGATAAATTGAAATAGAGTTAGAGTTAGAGATTTGAAGGTTTTTAGAGCAGAAATGTAAAATAACTATGTTTTTTATGTAATACATGTACGATGTGTATAACCAATAAAAGTAGTTGGTTAATTTACTACACTACTTTTAACCATTTTAGATGCATGACAACAACTTTTAAGTTGTAATCTATTGAAGGAAACTACTATTACATTCTAAAGAAATTTTTATTTCGATTACTTAAAAGTAAAAAGGAATTGCATAAATGTATAAAAATAGAAAAAGAAGAAGATGAAACTATACCTAATAATTTGTTATAAAAGAGATAAATGGTACTTTTATGTATATTATATGCAATGATTAGTTTGGGCTGCAAATCTATCCATGATTGAGAACTATATAATGATATTAATCATGAATTTTGTAAAAAATACATAAAAATTCTTTAAAGTTATAAATATATATAATTTTTTTACTTTATTTAATGATAATGAATCATGTTATTATCCACGATAATGCCCAGGACTTATGCCAGTTTTATATTAAAAATCCTATTATAATCATCTGTAATTTGTTAAAAGAGTTTTCCAAAATTTTTACTATTAATTCTAGAAATGGTTTCTGAATATATTTATCCAATTAAATATATAAAAGTACATGACTATGAAGATATCTATAATTTCACAAAAAGATTTACATTAATCTAAACCAAGTCATTTCCTTTTATAGATTCAATTCCAGATCTCTTCTGTAATAAATCAACCTCAAAAATATATATCCGACAAATCTGATTCAGGTTAAAAACAAACAACAAATGTATTGTGCAATTAAAACTATGGTTCAAATTCAATTCAAAAGTATTAAAGATAAAATTTTGGATTATTTTACCTCCCTTTATTCTTGACAAATTCTTTGGAATAAATTAACCATTCTTGGAGTATGTATTCCTTATTGCAATTTTGGGTTTCCTTTTCTTTTTTACTAATCCATATCAATTTTATTGAAAAGATAAAACGACAGTCTTTACAAACCAGTGCACGTACCAAAAACACACCAGGAAACATTGCCATGAGAGAGGACCTAAGAAAACATAATGCAAACTACATAACATACAATAAAGCACCCAAACAGCTACAGAAAAAGGCCTGCATACCAACAAGCTATGAAGTTTTCTGTTCTGTTTACAACTTGTTGAACTCACCGAAGAGTTGGCTTCTCCACCTTTCTGCAAATCTTTGTTGAACTCGCTCGATGATCCTAATCAACCACCATGGTTTTCCAGTTGTGAATACAATGTATGCCATGCTCATTCCCAGCACCAACCCACTTCCATATCCCATCAATATTGAAATTTTCCAATTCAGTTCATCACCATCTTTATCAAATTTGGCTGGAGTTTCCTCGTCAGTATCACAACTTTTTGATAATGGCAAACCACATAAATCTAGAATTCCCAAGTAGGAATCATTAGTGAAAGTATCAAATTATTTGCCTTGAGGAATGGGTCCTTTGAGATGATTCTGAGAGAGGTTTAATATCTCTAAGAATCCAAGATTTTTTAACTCTGTTGGAATTTTTCCTTCGAGCTTGTTTGATGAGAGATCTAATGATTCAAGCTCTGACAAATCGCCTAAAGACGATGGAATAGGACCTATTAAACAGTTATGGGAGAGGTTTAGGTCAATAAGTAAATGAAGCTCACCAAGCATTTTTGGAATTTCTCCCGAGAACTGATTACTAGAAAAGTCAATCATCGTCCAAATGGATACTAGTGATTGAAACTTTGTTTCCAACCCTTTTGTTGTAAAGGATAAACCAAGAGCATAATTCATTGTAATTCCACCAATTGCATCTACCATGTACTTTGGTTCAACTTTCTTTCCATACCCTTCTCTAATGGCATCCAAATGTTCAAAAAAATGAGCAGGTAAGTAGCCACTAAAGTTATTGTGAGAAAGATCAATGACATGCAAAAGATTTAAGGAAACTGTAACATCAAAGCTATCCACTTGACCGTAAAATTTATTCGACCTCAAGATAAGAAGTTGTAGCTGATCCAAATTTCGTAACCAATTGGGAAAGTATCATTCAAATTGTTGTTTCCAACATTGAGAAGTTTTAAATCTTGGCAATTACCCAAAGATTGTGGTAGTGACCCTTCTAATTCATTGTTGTTGATGCGTAAACTTTTCAACAAGCAACCCTTAGCAAAATTTTCGGTATTTGACCATGAAAATTATTATTCCCTAGATCAACCACGAGAGGAAGAACTCAAGTATTGGAACCCACCCATTTGTTTGAAAAGTCAAAATGGGTGGGCACCAAAGTAGAAAGTAATATTGGTTGGCAAGTTGGGTTAAAAGTTGGCATGGGATAATTGCAATTTTGGTCCCTAATTGTATAGGGACATTGCAAGTTGATCCTTGAACCTCAACTATAAATAGGCCTAACCATTTCTTACTTTTTCATCCCATAATTGCCATTCTCTACTTAAGGCATTATTCTCTCTCTATTTGTAAATTTCACTTGTAATTTTTGGAGTGAAATATATTTGGTAGTGCTCGAGGACGAGGCAAAATTCTTTGAACCTCGTTAAAATTCGGTGTTCTTTATTATTTGTTTTGTATATTTTGTGAATGTGATTGTAGTGATTTATTGTGCTATTAAATTACGATAGAGGATATTCGGCTAGGAAAGACTTGGTATTTAAGTGATCTTCGTGATCTACCTCTCTTTCCGGAATTGAACTTGGTGTGATTTTTCGAGTACAATAATTTTACTCTTTCACACGCTCAGCAACAATTGGTATCGAGCAGATTCGTACTTGGGGAATACGACCGTTTACGGTACTATTCACGTATACTGACATATTCACGATACATTACTATTCATGTATAAGGCACTATTTACGAATACTGGTCTTTGTTCACGATATCGATGAGTTGGGATTGAGGAGAAAATGGCTGACATCGCATCGAAAGGACTCTGTGACAAATGCAAAATTTGAAGTAGAGAAATTTGACGGTACCAATAATTTTGGTATGTGGCAATGTGAGATCTGGATGTCTTATGTCGCAAGAGCTAGATATAGCCCTTGAAGAAAAACGACAAGATGGATGACAAGGTGGGCCAAGATCAATAGACAGGTGTGGTACAATCCGCCTATGTTTGGCCAAAGGCGAAGTACTCGTCATGAGGAGACATCGTCGAAGAAGTTATGGGATACCTGGAAGAAAAGTTTCTAACGAAAAGTCTTGAAAATAGGCTTTATATGAAAAGAAACTTTATCGATTCACGTATGCACCGGTATGTCGATGAATGACCATGTGAACTCATTCAATAAAATTTTAGCGACTTGCTAAATTTGGATGAGAAATTTGAAGATGAAGACAAGGCATTATTGTTGTTGAATTCCTTCCGATGAATATGATCATCTTACCACCACATTGCTTCATGGGAAGGACACGATCACATTTGATGCGATCAGAAAGTCGTTGTATAGATCTGAGACTCGAAAGAAAGATAAAAGAGATCACGGAGATACAACCGAAGTCTTAACGATAGAGGACGTTCACAAATGACAGAATCTGGTAGAAGGGAAAGTCCAAAGGAGACCCGCAAAGATGAATGTGCCTTTGCCATGAAAAGGGCATTGGAAAAAGAATTGTCCTAAGCTACAAAGGGCAAGGCTATTTCTAATGCATGTGTAGGAGCATGATGAGGAGTCGGACTTTAGCTTGGTTGGCATGGCAATGGCATGTCAACGGATGAGTGGATTTTGGATTCGGGATGTACTTACCATATGTGTCCTAATAAGGACTGGTTTTCTAGTCTTAAAGAGCTAGAAGGTGGAATTGTTCTTATGGGCAATGATAGTGCTTGTAAGACAATGGGAGTGGTCAGTCCAATTGAAGAATCACGACGGCTCAATCCAAGTCTTGACAGATGTTCGCTACGTACCTAGCTCGAAGAAAAATCTCATCTCATTAGGGCCCTAGAATCTAAAGGGCTCACAATCACTTTGAGAGATGGATTACTAAAAGTAGTAGCTGGTCAATTGACGGTGATGAAAGGCACAAGAAGAAATAACTTGTACTTTTTAAATGGAAGTACAATTATTGGATCAACATCAACAATTTCTACAAAAGATGTAGATTCGAGGCTACCGATTATGGCATATGCGATTGGGACATCTTGGTGAAAAAGCTTTGCAGATATTGGCGAAGCAAGGCTTGTTGAAAGGTGCAAATTCTTGCAAAATGGAATTCGTGAACATTGTGTTCGGGCAAGCAGAAGAGGGTAAAATTTGGTCTAGCAATTCACAATACGAAAGGAATTCTGGACTACGTTCACAGTGATGTGTGGGGACCTACCAAAGTAGCTTCTTTGGGAGGTATGCACTATTTTGTTACTTTTGTTGATGATTATTCAAGAAAAGTATGGGTGTATCTAATGAAAAGAAAAGTGAAGTTTTGGATGCATTTAAATGGAAGAAAATGGTGGAGACTCGGACGTCGAAAGGTCAAACGACTTGATCGGATAATGGTCGAGTACAAAATGATCCATTTCTACAAGTATGCCAAGATGAGGGCATTGTGCGACACTTCACTGTTCGGGATACACCAAGAGAATGGGGTGGCAGACGCATGAATCGAACTATCTTGGAGAAAGTTCGATGTATGTTGTCCAATCTTGGATTGGACAAAGAATTTTAATTGAGGCGATTACATATGCGTGCCATCTAATTAACCGCTTGCCATCACCGCAATAAATGGAAAAACTCCTATGGAGATGTGGAGGTAAATCACTCGATTATGATTCTTTACATGTATTTGGTTCCACTTGCATATTATCATGTAAAGAATCTAAGTTAGACCCAAGAGCAAAGAAAGCATTATTCTTGGGTATAAGCGATGGAGTAAAAGGATACCGTCTCGGTGTCCTAATACAAGGAAAATTGTTTTCGATGAGATGTGACTTTTGATGAATCAACCATGTTGAAGTACAAGGATTCACAAAGGATGACAAAACCAGAGTACTTTGCGCGGTGGAGCTTGAAAGCGTTAACGATGATCCGCTAATATTGGAGGGACAAATGATGAAGAGGTTCCTACCCAAGAACCTCTACAAACAAGATTCAATTGCATATAGAAGGCCAAGAAGAGAGATTCGTAAGCCCTGCTCGCTTTGATGATATAGTGGCCTATGCACTTCCAATTGCAGATGATGATGTTCCTTCTACTTACGAAGCGATAAGTAACCCGATGGTGTAAAGTGGAAGCAAGCAATGAATGAAGAAATGCGTCTCTTCATAAAAATAAGACACAGGAGTTGGTGACACTACCCAAGGGAAAGAAGGCAATTGGATGCAAATGGGTGTATGCAAAGAAGGAAGGATTTCTGATAAAATTGAAATTGATACAAGGCTAGATTGGTAGCAAAGGGTTACGCTCGAAAGAAGGAATAGATTACAATGAAGTGTTTTCTCCGGTTGTGAAGCATTCGTCTATTCAGATTTTGCTAGCCTTGGTTGCAATATGATCTTGAACTAGTTCACTTGATGTGAAGACGCGTTTTAACGGTGATTTGGAAGAGGAAATCTATATGACTCGCAGGATGGATTCAAGGTTCTGGAAAAGAAAATTGGGTTTGCAAACCGACAAAGTCGCTTTATGGATTGAAGCAATCTCCGAAGCGATGGTACAAGCGATTTGATCGAGTTCATGAAAGGGCAAAGGTACACAAGAAGTAAATTTGATCATTGCGTGTATTTTCGAAGCTACAAGAAGAAACTTTCATATACTTGCTCTTATATGTTGATGATATGCTAATAGCATCTAAGAGCAAAGTTGAGATTGAAAGATTGAAGACTCAACTCAATCTCGAGTTTGAGATGAAAGATCTAGGAGAAGCTAAAAGATTCTCGGCATGGAAATATGGAGAGATAGAGCTCATAATAGAGTTAGCTTGTCTCGAAGCGATTTGAAAAAGGTACTACGGTTTGGCATGAACGAACGGACAAAACCGTAAGTACCCGTTGGCTTCTCATTTCAAGCTTTCGCACAACTATCTCCTTCGACGAATACGAACGAGAATACATGTTGCAAGTTCCGTATTCTAATGCGATGGGTAGCTTGATGTATGCAATGGTGTGTACAAGACCCGACATTTCACAGGCGATTAGTATAGTGAGCGGTATATGCATAATCCGAAAAGGACATTGGCAAGTGTGAAATAGATTCTACGGTATATTCGAAGACCGTGGATGTTGGATTCTTGTTCAAGCGGATAATACACTTGGTAAAGGTGTTATTGGTACGTTGATTACGACTATGCGGTGATTTGGACAAGCGAAGATCAACCACGGTTATGTCTTTACACTTGCGGAGGACCAATAAGTTGGAAGTCTACACTCGTCTCTGATTGCATTGTCAACCACGAAGGAGTACATGGTCATGTAAGAGTGTAAAGGAGGCTATTTGGTTACAAGGTATGGCTAAAACCTTGGGGTTGGTTGGAGCATATTAACGTTATTGTGATAGTCAAAGTGCTATTCATTTAGCAAAGAATCAAGTCTATCATGCACGTACAAAGCATATCGACGTCAGATTCCATTTTGTGCGGAAATTATTGAAGAGGGAAAATTTGTCTTGAAGATCAAGACTGCAGATAATCCCGAAGATATGATGACCAAGGTGGTAACGACAACCAAGTTCGAACATTGTTGGAACTTGATTAATATCCTCAAGTTTAACAGTTGAAGAAGGCACTATCAAGTATTGTTGTCAAAGGCGAAGAATTGTGTGAAGATAAGATTATCCTAATCAAATCTTCAAGGTGGAGATTATTGGAACCCACCCATTTGTTTGAAAAGTCAAAATGGGTGGGCACAGAAATAGAAAGTAATATTGGTTGGCAAGTTGGGTTAAAAGTTGGCATGGGATAATTGCAATTTTGGTCCCTAATTGTATAGGGACATTGCAAGTTGATCCTTGAACCTCAACTATAAATAGGCCTAACCATTTCTTACTTTCTTCATCCCATAATTGCCATTCTCTACTTAAGGCATTATTCTCTCTCTATTTGTAAATTTCACTTGTAATTTTGGAGTGAAATATATTTGGTAGTGCCCGAGGGCGTAGGCAAAATTTCTTGAACCTCGTTAAAATTCGGTGTTCTTTATTATTTGTTTTGCATATTTTGTGAATGTGATTGTAGTGATTTATTGTGCTATTAAATTACGATAGAGGGATATTCGCTAGGAAAGACTTGGTATTTAAGTGATCTTCGTGATCTACCTCTCTTTCCGGAATTGAACTTGGTGTGATTTTTCAAGACAATAATTTTACTCTTTCACACGCTTCGCAGAACATCAAGTTTCCAATGCACTCAAGAATTGTTCCATCCAAATTATTCTCAGATAGAATGAGACCCATAAGAGAAGTCAAATTGCATATTGAGGAAGGATTTCTCCAATAAAATTATTGTTTGAAATTTCATACCATTGCAGTGAAGGTGGTGGTGTTGGAATTTTTCCTGAAGATAAATTGAAATAGAGTTAGAGTTAGAGATTTGAAGGTTTTTAGAGCAGAAATGTAAAATAACTATGTTTTTATTGTAATACATGTACGATGTGTATAACCAATAAAAGTAGTTGGTTAATTTACTACACTACTTTTAACCATTTTAGATGCATGACAACAACTTTTAAGTTGTAATCTATTGAAGGAAACTACTATTACATTCTAAAGAAATTTTTATTTCGATTACTTAAAAGTAAAAAGGAATTGCATAAATGTATAAAAATAGAAAAAGAAGAAGATGAAACTATACCTAATAATTTGTTATAAAAGAGATAAATGGTACTTTTATGTATATTTTATAGTTTATGATTGGGATTCGTGATTGTTTTTATTAAGAATGTTCTCCCTTAAGAGAGCAATATATGTTCCTTATCACTGCACCGAACATTTATTGCTGTAGTATTTATTATAGCTACAAATAATTTTAACTATTTTTTTATGAAACTCTAAGTTATAGCTCAAATCATAAAGCAAATTAGTTGATGTAGTGTTTATTTTTTGTTCATTATAAGTAAAGTTTTAATTATTAGTTATAAAATTCTTTCCTCACAACTGAAATTTAAAAATGAAAAAATAACGTTATTAGTAGAAAATTGAAATTTTATTTAGAGTCGGAATCTAATTAGTAGCATACTTAAAATGTATATTTTGTGTTTATAATTTTTATATAATTGGGAGTTAGTTGAGATTATGGTATATCGTAAAAGTCTCAACATTCGTGTTATAAAAACCATTCTGTATGAGAATATTTTTCTACTTGACAATGATGGTGCAGCAGATGCACTAATCAAATAATAATCTGTCTTGTTATTCATGTTTGGATAATTAATATACTCTGTTAAACCATGGCCTGAGCAAAAATTAATCACACAATTAAATAATAAGGCAAATCAAAAGGAAGAAATACGTCTAAATTATACTTCAGAACATAAATTAATTTAATGTAAATTTTAAATAAAATTTAAATTTTTATTATTATCAAATAAATTCTCTTAATAAAATACTTTTAGTAAAATTAGAAGTCTTACTTATAAATGATAATAAAAATTTTGCTATGAGAAAATAGAAAAATAGTCAATACTCATAATATTTTCATTTTGCAAGTTTGTTCTTTATATATATATATATATATATATATATATATATATATATATATATATTATAAATTATAAGTTATAGGTGTAGATTATAAATTGAAAAAATAACAATTTGGTTGGGTTAGCAATGCTGCAAAAGTTGGGAATAATAATTTGTTAAATTTATAAATTTAAGGTGAAAATCAAATGCTACCAGTTAAAATATCTATATGTAATTAATGAAAAGAAGTAAAAAAATGGCGTAAAAGAAGTTTATATGACGTGGATGTTACAATTGACAAAAAATAAAATTAATGAATCTAATATTTTGGGTATTCAAATAACGAAATATAATTTAAGTATCACCATTTAAAAAAATTATGTACTAACATGAGAAAAATAACATAATTTAAGTACTCATTTACGAGTTAAGTCTTATTTTTATGAAGTAACAAATATTAATTTGAGAATATTTTATATCTTTATTAAAAAGATAATATAATGGTATTTAAACATATAACACAATACTATTCATGGCTTTTTCTTGAATGGAATAATATTCATGACTTCAACTTTATTTGGAACAAAAAATGTAAATAAATAATATTTACAATGTCACATGAACGAAGCGTATAAAATGAATGATTAATTTATTTCACAACATCTAACTCTTTATATGAGAATGACTCTAATTCGTTCTTACAGTGTTATGAAATTCTTAACTGAAATATTAAATTTAAAATGAAAAATGTAAAAATAAAAAAGATATAAAATTTCATCTAAATCTTATTCTGGGTCTTGACATTTTCTTATGAGTTTAGATTTTTGGAACCTAAATTATGGCATAATGTATAATTTTTTATCGTTATAAATTATGTTAAATTTTGTTGAGTGTAGACAGTTTAATATTCAAATTATCATATTTGGTATACTGAATTTAAGTAAGTAGTAATTCAAATTATTGATATTTTATTATATTAATATTCCTACATATTTCTAATTTCATAGTTAAAGGATAGTATGTGTAATTAATTTTTTAACCCAAAAATATTACAGTAAGAAGTTAAAAGATTATAAAGTTAATTAGTTATATACAGCAAAATTCTATTACAACTAGAAGAGACTGCATATCTGTAACAGCACAAAGGAAAATAAAGATGTTATTATACCTGTGAAGTTGTTACCACTAAGATTGATGTACATGAGAGAAGTATGATTTCCAATAACAGATGAAATTTCACCTGAAACATATAATTAAAATCGTCAAAATTTCACCTTTGTTAATCTTTGTGGAGCACTGTAGGTTTTATTTAATTTATCTTTTTCTCTTTTTTTAAAGCAGGGCATGTCATTAGAGTTATCCGAGAAGTTGCTGTTTGCAATGGAGAAATGCATAAGAGAAGAGAAGTTGATGGGTCATGACTTCAAAAATCAAAGTTGATAGAGGGTTGTATTTTATGAGGCTGTGGGAGATGTGTAAAGAAGAGAAAGAAGGAATGGCAGTGGATGGTGTTATCAATGCGGGGTATAAGTCTAAAACATATAATATGAACTGTTCCTCTGTAAAAAAAAACGGCTACAACTCATGTGCTCTATTTCTTTCCTATTCAACAATATCGACTATGGCTGAGCAACAACTAATTCAACACATAATTAGTAGGTAGAAGAAATAGCTAGTTATAATTCTTGTCTGATTCAATATTCTGTTTTCAAAAGGTAGCAAATTAAAATTCTAATCTTAAATTAATAAAATCGAATATAAAAAAAGACATATAATTGTTTACGGTTACGAATTTTTGTTTAATTTGGGTGTCTTGACAATTTAGTATGAATTGATATTATGAAGTCTAATTAAGAGAATATTTAAGAATTGTGTTAGAATTAAGTGACCTAAATTCTTATTTAAATAAAATACGATGGAAAATAAAATAAAAGTAAAATCCATATAGAACTAGACTTCTTTTATTTTATTTTAGAATAAGGTTTTTAAACTTTATTAAACTCCATCTATTTTATATTGATTAGGATAAGGTGTTTCAATCCTACTAGAATATGGCTTTACAAGCCTATAAATAGACATAGTCTATTCCTCTTGTATTAATTCAAATTTTCGACATAGTGAATTTTCTTCTCCTCTCCCATGGTTTTTCCCAAAAGAGTTTCCACGTAAAATTTGTGTGTTCTTTATTTTATTTATTTTATTTTATTTTATTTTCACAAACTGGTATCCGAGCTTAGGGTTATTCATCTTGATCACGGTAATGGCGTCTTTGAAGTATGAAATTCATTGTTAGATCGCAACACGATTTGCGTTGTGCAAATTAAGATGCAAGCGGTTCTTGCACGATGGATCTGGAGGATGCCCGCTAGGATAGATAAGATGCCTTCGACATTAACGATGAAGAGAAGAAGCGTAAGGATCGAAAGGCATTAATACAATTACATCGCATTTGTCCAACGAAATTTTGCGAGGATGTGATGAAAGAGAAAACTACATTGCATTATCGAAGAGGCTAGAACAAATATGTATGTCAAAAACTCTAACAAGCAAGTTGCATATGAAGGCGTCTTTATGCTCATCGTTTGGAGAAAGGTGTGTATACGAACAACTTAAGTGTTTAAAGAAATTCTCTCAAACTTGGAGGCCATGGAGGTTCGATGATGATAAGGAAGATCTAGGGTTGATTCTACTTTGTTCGTTGCCCGTCTTATTCAACCTTTAGAGACACGATTTTATATAGCGAGTCTCTCATAGTTGATGAGGTTTATGATTCTTTAACCTCGACGATAAGATGAAGCATCTTGTGGTTAAACCCGACTCTCAGAAAGAGGGTCTCATTATTCGTGGGAGACAAGATCGAAATGCTGATGATGATCGTGGTAGGACACAGGAACGGAATCCTCGTGGTAAATCTAAGGGTAGATCGAAGTCTTCAAATAGAGGTAAAACTTGCAACTTCGCAAGAAGAAAGGGCACATTAAATCGAGTGCTATAAGCTACAAAATAAGATTAAAAGGGAGGTTGCGAATCAAAGGAAAACAACCGAAAATTCCGGTGAAGTGATGTTGTAGAAGACTACGCGATGGTGAACTTCTAGTACCTCATCAATGATTCTAAAGTGGCGAGGAGTGGATACTTGATTCAGTGCACCTTCCACATGAGTCCCAATCGATTGGTTTACAACTTATGAAACAATATCTGAAGGTGTTGTTTTGATGGGAAATAATGCTTCATGTAAAATCGCGTGTTGGAACAATTAAAGTTAAGATGTTTGATGGAGTTGTCGAACATTTAGTGACGTCGGCATGTTCCGAATTGAAAAGAAATTTAATTTCGTTGAGTACTCTTGATTCAAAAGTGCAGATACACATGAAAGTGGGATTTTAAAGATTTCAAAGGGTCCTTGTTGTGATGAAAGGCGAGAAAGATTGCCAAGTTATATGTTTTGCGGGTTCTCTCTATCGGTGATGCAATTGCGCTTCCTCTTCCTTGTCGATGATGATATTACTAAACTTTAGCATATGCGCCTAGGGCATATGAGTGAGAATGGCATGAGAATTAAGCAAAGAGGACTTCTTAATGGGCAAGGAATTTGCAAACTGAATTTCGTGAGCACTGTTTTTGGGAAGCAAAGAGAGTTCGATTCACTAGAGGAATCCATAACACGAAGGAAACATTGGAGTATATTCATTACGATCTGGGGGCCATCTAGAGTGCCTTGAGAGGTGGAGCTAATTATATGCTAACCTTTATTGATGATTTTCTAGAAAAGTTTAGGCGCTCTTCCGAAGCGGAAAAGTGATATGTTTTCCGTATTTAAGTCTTGGAAAATTATGATTGAAAAGCAGATGGGAAAAGCAGATAAAATACCTGCTGCGGACAATGGCTTAGAGTTACATTACGATGAGTTTAATAGATTGTGCAAGTCGAAGGATCATGAGACACTTGACATTCGTCATACTCCACACAAAGCAAGCGTTGCGAGCGAATGAACAGAATGATCATGGAGAAGGTTCGATGTATGTTGTCAAATGCCAACTTACGAAGTCATTTTGGGAACTGACCTCTCTTGCATGTTTTTTTTATCAACCGATCTCCATCCGTTGCCATTGAGAAAAAGACTCCACAAGAGGTATGGTCGGTAATCCGCTAATTATTACGATTTAAAGATTTTTGGGTGTCCTGCATATGCTCGTGTTGATAATGGAAAATTGGAACCGAGATCCATTATATGCGTTTTCTTGGTTATAAAGTAGAGATAAGAAAGGTCAAAGCCCAACTAAGTGAAGAATTTGAGATGAAAGATTTAGGACCAACAAAGAAGATACTTGGTATGGAGATTCTTAAAGATAGAAAAGCAAGTAAATTGTACCTAAGTCGGAAGGGTATATTGAGAAAGTTCTTTGCGAGTTCAATATGCGAGTGCTAAGCTCGTTAGTACTCCTTTAGCACTCATTTCGGACTTTCATCACTTTGTCTCCACAATCGATGATGAGATTGAGTACATGTCACATGTTCCATACTCTAGTGCGAGGGATCTCTCATGTATGCTATAGTTTGTTTACGTCCGATTTATCATATGCGATCGGTGCAGTTAGCGATACATGGCAAATCTGGTAAAGAACACGGAAAGCGATTCGATGGATTTTAAGATACTTACGAGGTACTACTGATGTTTGCTTACAGTTTGGAAGAACTAGAGATGGAGTCATTGGGTATGTTGATGCTGATTTTGCTGGAGACCTTGATAGAAGAAGATTTTTCACAGGTTATGTCTTTACAATCGGAGGTTGTGCAATCAGTTGGAAAGCCACTTTGCAAACTACGATCGCTTTGTCTACCAAAGTGAGTACATGGCGATTCATGAGGCTTGTAAAGAAGCTGTTTGGTTGAAGGGACTCTTTAGTGAACTTAATAAAGACCTTCAAATCAGCACAGTATTTTGTGACAGTCAGAGTGCCATCTTTCTTACAAAAGATCAAATGTTTCATGAGAGAACAAAACACATTGATGTTCGGTATCATTTTGTTCGTGATATTATTGCTTGTGGTGATATTGTTGTGAGCAAAATTAGTACTCATGAAAATCCTGCAGATATGATGACTAAGTCACTTCCTATAACCAAGTTTGAGCATTGCTTAGACTTGGTTGGTGTTCATTGTTGAAGTTAAACCCTTAAGGGTTTTATGGAAGAGGTGGAGAACTTGTTTATTGAAAGTTCGCGATGAAGAACTTGTTCATTGAGAATTTGTGTCAAGGTGGAGATTGTTAGAATTAAGTGACCCAAATTCTTATTTAAATAAAATACGATGGAAAATAAAATAAAAGTAAAATCCATATAGAACTAGACTTCTTTTATTTTATTTTAGAATAAGGTTTTTAAACCTTATTAAACTCCATCTATTTTATATTGATTAGGATAAGGTGTTTCAATCCTACTAGAATATGGCTTTACAAGCCTATAAATAGACATAGTCTATTCCTCTTGTATTGATTCAAATTTTCGACATAGTGAATTTTCTTCTCCTCTGCGTGGTTTTTTCAAAGCGTTTCCACGTAAAATTTGTGTGTTCTTTATTTTATTTATTTTATTTTATTTTATTTTTCACAAATTGTGTGCTTAACATGATTATGGATTGAGCGTTAGCTTGAAGGAGACTTTATGGGATTAGAATTTTTACTAATGTCTATTTATTTTATTGAATTGAGGCTTATAGTGTTTGAACTAACTTGAATGGTAGTGATATGCTCATATTGATAAATGCATGAAATGCTTAAGGGCAAGCATTATCTAAGTGGGGAAATTTGATAATACACGTAATTGACATATTTTTATTATTTATTTTAATTAATTTTAGATATGCATTTTACCTGTGACACATAATTAATTAATTTTAAGTGCAATTATTTTTAACGTGTCAAGGAAGGAATATGCATTGTTTAACAAGAAATCTCGAATTGATGTACAAAACGAAAATTTTAGGGTCCGTTTATTTACATGTAAAAAGTTTTATAGAAAATATTTTTTGCATTTTCTGTGTTGTTTCACATAAAATAGTTTGGTTAACGGAAAATAACTTACAGTCAATGTAAAATAAGCCCTTTTCCTGTAAAATGACTTACCATTTTGAAAAGCATAAATCATTTTCCTGTAAAGAGCTCATCTATAGATAATTTTATTTTTATATAAAATTAACTTAAATCAAGCTTAATATTATTATATTAATAATAAATTTTATTTTTAAAAATATTTAAATTATTATATTTTTCAAAATTATTAAACATACATATTAATTATTTATATTTAGTCATATAATAAATTATTAATATAATAAATATAAATTATTATTTTAATAAATTATTTAATATTTCAATTTTATTTTAATAATAAATATTTATTACAATTATAAATATATTAATAATAAATGTTTTGTAGTATAAATGTTATAATATGTTATGTACACTTCACGATTTGTAATTTAGTCTTTGTACTTTTATTTTTAAGAATTTAGTCCATTTACTTTTCAAATTTAAAATCAAGTCCAATTGTTGACATCGTTAAAATTTTTTCAATTTTGTTGATGTCACATTTTAAATAAAAAAACTCACTTAGTAGTCGGATAATTAAAAATGATGTTGTAATGAATCGAATTTAACATAATATTTTTAATAGATGCAAAAACAATATAAAATATAAAGTTATAGATAAAAATAAATTCAATTAAATAAAAAAAGAAAAGCTCAAATGTATGTTTGTTTAATTGAAAACAACTTTTATGAAATATTTTTAAGAAATTTACCAAACAATAAAAATATTTTACAAAGATTCATTTAAAAATCAGAAAATATTAACTTTTTCGAAAAGTAAATTATTTTTCAAAATTATTTTCAATGAAACAAACAGAGCCTTAATAGCTTCTCTCATTGGGTTTTTTAGTTATTATATATACTTATATGTGTGAAAGGGGCGCACGACACCCTTTCTTTTTAGGTTTATCTATTATTTATAAGTTAGATAGTTAGCAGGTGTGAGCCACCTTCTTTAGTTATTAGGTTTTATTTATTTATTATTATTATATACATACACACAAACATATATACACTTAGGTGGATAATGGAAGGGAGGCGCGAGGCACAGAACTCAAAACAATAGTTTTTATTTTATTTTATTTTATTTTATTTTAAAAATAATTCTCTTTTCAATTATTTATTCGTTTTACACATCATTTCTTGTAGTATATTATATTTATTCTTGATAAATTTATTTGTGGCTGTACTAATATACTTAGTCCGATTTATCCTCAACAAATTAATATCGAGCTCCATTTCGATTGTTTTTGTGATATTTGCAAAGTGGTTGTTTTCTGATTTTTTTTTTACTTTTGTTGCCACTTAAAATATTGATATGATTGCAAGTGTATCATCGACTAAATACAAAGTCAAGAAATTCATCGGAAAAATAGTTTCAACCTATGGCATGAGAAGATGAGAACAATATTAGTTTAACAAGGATTGCTTAAGGCGTTGTCGGTAGAGACAAATTACAAAGCGCTTTCAAAAGAGAAAAGGACAAGATACTAGAGAAAGTACATAGTGCTATTCTACTATGTCTAGGCAATGAAGTATTATGGAAGGTAGTAGAAGAAACTACCATCTCTAGTTTGTGGCTCGGTTGGCGAGCAAGCACATGACTAAGTCATTGACAAACCGACTCTACCTCAAGCAACAACTCTACACTTTGAAGATGGAGAAAGGTACACCTATTTCACAGCACCTTGACACTTTCAACTATATTATTATGGATCTTAAGAATATCGATATTAAAATTGATGACGAGGATCGATCATTGATCGTTCTGTGTTCTTTATCTCGCTTATACGAGAACTTTGTTGACATTATGTTGTACAATCATGGTGATATTTCTCTCAAGGAGGTGAAAAATGATTTAGGTTCTAGTGACTTGAGAAAATAAAAAAAAAACTCACTAATAAGGCAGGTGAAAACAATTAATGATCTTGTTACGAAAGATGATACAAATAACAAGCATTTAATATTCCACGATAATGGAATCGGGTGATTATCAGATTATGGTGTTCGTGTTCAATATTTTGGTGACTACGCATTGGAAAGGGTTATGGACATTATTTAGTTATCACAAGAAGGTGGTCGATGCTTTCATCTGGAGAAAAAAGTAAATGTGGCAAGAGATTTGGATTTGTTAGATTCATCAATTTCTTAGATGGGCGATATCACGGCTAAATGGTTTTGATATTTTAGGGTGTAGAATCGGGTGAAGATAGCAAGATTTAAAGGCAGGAGAGAAATATGGAGGAGGGCAACTATGCAACGTAAAACATTGGTAATCAAAGAAACAAAACATAAAGGTGTAGAAGATGTGACAAGAAGAAAGGAAGTGAAGAGGAGTTAGAGGAAGCATGGAAAGCTAACACGCTTGAAAGAAGTATAGAAGATGAATCGAGTGCAAGAGAGCGAATAATATAAAAGTTATACAATGACACATTGATGATGAGTTTGTGGAAACTTTAGAAATGTTTGGTAGGGAAGTGGCTTCTTTCGTGAAACAAAGAGTTTAGTGAGAGAATTGTGAGGATGGGTCTTGGTCAAATTTGTGTGAAGAGAATTAGAGGAAATTATTTCCTTATTGAGATTCGGATGAAGAACTATTATATATATTGAAACAGAGAGCGGTCGATTTGAAGGAACTCTTCATTCACATTAAACCTTGGTCGAAAAGATGGTGTTCTCTGAGAGGGCTACATGGATTTGAAATATCTAGGGTTCCTATGCTCTG
The DNA here is from genome assembly GCF_025698485.1 of Gossypium arboreum. NCBI lineage: Eukaryota > Viridiplantae > Streptophyta > Magnoliopsida > Malvales > Malvaceae > Gossypium > Gossypium arboreum. The sequence continues at coordinate 129,452,490 of NC_069080.1, forward strand.
GAATTACAAAATGTTTAAAAGGGTTACCGGTAAATGGGGCACTCTGGTGTCGATGGGGGAGAATTTGTCAGGAACAATGAATTTTGAGAAGATTGAGATGTTGATCTCAATCACACAATTAAAAAAGGTAGAAGAAGTAGTATTATTAGAGGTAGGAGATATCAAATTTCCGGTCAGTGTAAGAGAAAAAGAATGGTCAGAGGAATCTAAAAACATTTCTTCGAAGATGGAAAGTCAACAGGAGGTGGCTGATGAAAGTGTGTCAGAATCAGAATCGGTGATTGGTTTGGAATCAGAGAATTCCCTGGAAGGCAACCGAAACGTCCTGGTAGAAATAACTATGGAAAAAGACATTGAAAATGAAATAGTAGAAAGAGAATGTCAAAAGATGTTGGGAGAATTTAATGAAGGTGATCATGATGCAGGTAGCTCTGGAATTTTCGCAAGAGAAGATTTTGGAGTTAATAGAAGGGATCGGGTTAGGGAGGATGTAGTTGATATGGGTCTGACATCGGTTATGGGCTTAGGGGATTGGGCTAGGGAGGATGTTGTTAATATGGGTATAGATTTAGTTTTAGGCTCAAGTGGGAATTCAGATATGCAGTTGGTGGTAGAAGGAGTGGGCTCAATCAGAAAAGAAGGGCAGCATTTGAGTGAAGTAAATACCCCGATAGTAGAACAAACATCTTCAAATAATTCAGAACTTCCAGAAACAGGGGTAGGGGCTTTTGTTAGGAGATTGATGAAGAATTTCAACAAAAATCAAGCAAAAGAAAAAAAGCATTTTAGTAAAAAATCAGTTCTATGCGAGCAATTGAAGGCAGAGTCTTGACTTCTAAAGAAAAATGAAAGAGGATAGAATTTGGAAAAAAGAAAAGGGCAAAGAAGAGTCTAGGAGTGAAGAAAAAATTGTGAATTTATCGTTGTCGGACTCAAACAACAACAATAGGAGAAAGGTAATTCTTAGGGAAGCAAAACAGACTTGGGAAGTAGGGAAGAAATTGGGGTTAAGAGTTTGGAGAGATGAAAGAGATGTTATCGAGGATATAATGAGGCTTGAATATCAGTAGAAAAGGTGTCAAAAAGAAATCATAAAACTCTAATGCATCAACAAGTGTGTCTTTATTCTTGATATTTTGTGATTTTTGGATTTTTTAGTTGGGTAATATGAGAATTGTTTAATGGCATATTTGGGGGTTGGGTGTAGAAGTTAAAGTAGCAATAGTGAGTAGATTAGTTAGATTGCATAGGGTGATTGTATGTATGTATGCTTTTTACAGGAGACAAAGTTAGAGGAAGTATCAGAGGATTTAATTAGAAGATTTTGGGGTGTCAATAATTTTGATGTTCGGTTTGCAGCTGCAGTGGGTCGTTCAGGAGGGCTAATGGTTAGACTATATTGTTCTGGGAGGTTATATGGTATGGTGTCAGGCCTCTGAGAGTGGAATTTCCAAGACTATTTCGTTTAATCGTTAATAAGGTTGGGTTGGTAAAAGATTTTTTAGTTTTAGAATGGGTTTAATGAGGTTAATTGGGTTGATTTATTTTTTCGGCCATTATTGGATAGGGAGTTGAAATTGCTTGCCGTTTAAAGGAAGTCATTAGCGATAAGGTGTTGATGCCTGAGGGGGAGGATAGATTAATTTGGTTTCATGATGCAAGGGGGAGTTTTCGGTGAGGAATTTACTGAATTTTTTTATCAAAGAAGGTGTGGTGATTTTCATCCCGCTTTTGACAAGATTTGGTAGTTGAAGTTGCCCCTAGAGCAAGAAATTCTTATGGATAAGACTTCCTTCTAAGGAGTTTCTAATTCAAAGAGGTGTGTTGTTTAGCCGTTGCCCTTGTGCATCAGAGATTCGGAGAATGTGTGTCTGCGGCTTGTTGGTCGGTGTGGCTAACAAGGAACGAGTTGGTGTTTGATAGGAAATGGGCTACAATGTCTAGTTTTTTTCATTCAATGATGCGGGCTTTGATGTGGATTAGATCGGTGTAAGAAGAATTAAGAGTGGATGAGAGATCATGGTGGATTTGTTCGTTTAGAAGTTGGTGATTGAATGGCGGTTTTGGTGTCCTTAGAGTTTTTGGTTGGGTAAAATTTAATTCATGTGGTGTGGAGTTTGAGGATGAAGTCGGTGTGGAGGGTGTTAAGAGACTTGGATGGGGTGGTAAGGGCATTGTTCTCGGGACCAGACATCGAAAGAATCCTTTGTGAGGTGGGCGATTATCATTGTTTTGGATGTGGTTTTTAGCGATGGGTTGGAAAGGTAAAAGATTTCTAAGCATTGAGGTTGGATCTATCGAGGTGTTTAATTGGGTTGAGAACAATGGTGTTAGCCGTGGTGCTGCATACTTTTTCAATGAAATGGAAAGCAAGGGGTGTGGAGTTGGTTATGTCTTGTTCTCAAAAGCGGATAAGAGCTAGTATGATGGCCTTTGCTCTAGTGTTTCTGGTATGGAAAAATCTGACTTGTTTAAGGCATGGTGGTGAATTTTGGAGCGAGACTTATATGTTCCTAATGGTGTGTGGTAAGCGCTTATGTGGTTGTATGGGGTTTTCTCTGGAGTTGTTTTCGATTTGAGGAATGCTTAACGGTGGGGTTTTCGGGTTCTAGTGGGTGTTTGCATTATGTTTTTGAGGTTTGTATGTTGGTTTCAGTTGAGTTCTAGTTTTTGTAATGGGGTAAGGGTCTCTGTTATTGGAGTTAAAATTACTCTAGTAGTATGTTAGCATTTCTTGCAAATGCTGAAAATTGTAATTCTTGACTGAGCAAAAAAAGAAGAAGAAAGAAAACAATCAAGGTGAAGGTTTGGTTGCTCACAAGAGATCCAAGACAAGAGGAGGACATTCAAGCAAAACTCATCCCGAATCATAGTCCAAGAAAAGAATATAGTGTTATTCTTGTAAGAATTTTGGGAACATAAAGAAAGATTATCCAAAGAAGAAGGATAAAGCAAAACCACATTAGCAATAAAATGATAGTGCAAATGTGGTTGATGTAGAAACTTCAAATGATGTGGAGTTTGTTTTGGCGTATTCGACTCTTGCCTTGGTGAAATTGGATTCTTAATATTATTATATTTAGTGCCTTACGTGTAGTATATTCATTTTTATACTTGTATTTTTCAAATAAATTGTTTAATGATATTCATTAATTGTACTAGTGCCCTCTGATATTGTCCTCAAAGTTTTTACATACAAAGCAAAATGGAAGCAAATATTAGTTCACTGATTATCTAATATTTAACTAATCTTGAGTGGTATTGCATGGTCGAATTGTAATATGAAAAGACAACTTGTATTAGTAGATGAACCAAAACATGTCCTTAGTCAAATAGAAAATGAGCAAACCAATCAAGTCCAATTAGAGAGATGCCTTATCTTGAGCATTGGAGTGGATGACTCTTAAAAGATAGAGACATAGATGTGACTGATTGAATTGATAGTACATCGATAAGACCCAAGGAATAAATTTTAGATCATTAATAGGTTTATTCACTTGTGACATTCATAGTGTGGCATACCTTATTCTGAGTGGATGATGGACTATGTATGTGTGACTCATATACTTTAATGTAAGTAAAAGCCGAGTTCAAATAGATAAGGAACCAAAAGTTAGTGCATTGGGTATATGACTTCGCGATATATAACGTCATTCAAAACAATGGAATTCACAACCCACTAATGAGTAAATGATAGCCTTTCATCAACATTACATGCAGATGAAAAGTAAATGTGGTCACGAGTCGTTTGTCTTTGTGACAAATGACTTGATTATTATTTGATAGTAATTGACTTTTCATGAAGAAATATGTAATGGTTACCATGAGATAAAAAAGAATCATATTGGGAGGATGAATTTATCCCAAAAGATTAAGAATATCCTATGGGGTAACACATTTACAACAAGGTCATTAGACGAGCAATGATTGAGTAGCTTCGTAATAGTATGCAACTAGAGAGAGCTTAATCACAACACTATAATGGAATGACTTCATGACTAAATAAGTTTACTATTAATAGGTAAAATTTTTAAACTTAATTATAAACTATTTGAGCCCTAATTAGCCATTCCACTAGCTCATTGAAACTAGAAATGAATTGCATGTAGAACCAAATGACAAAATGGATGGAATGATAAAATTAGAGAATGTATTACATTCATAAATGAATGTGTTTTCTCACTAAATATAGAGATGACTTGAAGATTAATTTAAGGTTTTGAATTATTATTTATTTAATTAAATAATTAGAGTTCAAAAATAGAATTAATTTAATTAGCAATTGAGAATCCATTAAATATGAAAATTAAATATAGTTTCTCATAGTTTTTTACGATAAAGTTGTCATGACTTAAACGAAAATAGAATTGGGTTGACAAAGATACACTATTGTTGCTTCTAATGGGAGTAAATTCCATTTGATTTGCTTAAGATTTGATTTTCCATTTTGATTCAAGCATTAAGATAGGTAAGCAGTTTCATATGTTTGGACTCACTTGTTAATCCTATTATGGTTTGAAGAAACTATGAAATCTAAAGAGCATGTGACACTTTATGTTGCCATACCTACTGTACAACCCAAATTTAGCCCAATTACAGACCCAAAATACAAACCCAAATAAAACCTAAACCCACTAAACAGATGAGCCCAAAACCCATTAAATCCGAAACCCAACAGCAACCCAATTCAAACCCTAAAATAAAGAAGAGAACCAGCCTAACCTCGTGCATTGTCTCCATGTCTGGCCTCAACATGCACAACGCCTAAGTTCAATCGCCCATACTGCTCGCCATCGCCCCATACCCTCGTGTTAAGGGCCAACGAAGACCTTCACGCCACATACCCTCACCTTGGTCACCATGCTCCACGCTCGACACTCCTATACCCCAAACACAAACAACAAGAAACAACAGCAACAACAGAGGCCAAGTAGCAGAAGAAACAAGAGCAAAAAGACAAAAAATAGAAAATAAAAGTCTTGTAACTTGGCTTTAAAAGAGAACCTGGTCATTGTTTTTTTTGGTCCAAAAGGGGAGAAAAGCTTTTTACACACACATCAGTAAAAAATCAAGAAAACAAAATCAAGAAAGGTTGATTTTAGTCTCTACTTGTTCGGTTTCTTTTTGTTCAATTTATATTTTGTTTTATCTTTTTATTTTCATTACAAATCTATTTTAAATAGAAAAATCAATAAAAAGAAAACAAAAAGAGGAGAACCTTACCCGAACGCCTGTGGTCGCCATCGAAATTCTCCTTTCCGTCACTAAAGTCAATTTCAAGAGAGAAAAGGGCCTTTCTTTCATATATCATTTTTTGAGGGGATTTTTGATATTTCGATGGGAGAACCGTTTGTAAATAGGGGACTTTCTTTTTTCTTTGTTTTCAAGAGAAAGCGGTATGGATTTTTGAAGATAAAATAAAAAAATATTTCTAAGGTGACTACTTGTTACAATTTTTTATTCTATTTTTCTTCTTTCATTCGACACAAATCTGAAATATAAGAGAGGACGAGAGGCTTACGGAGTTGCATCGTGTTTTCTGTCGAAGGGTCTTGCTTTGTTGGTCGTAATCAGATTTTGGAGGGTGGTGAGGGCTTGAGATGAGCCTTTCATTTGAAAAGAAAAGGGAAATGGGGAGAGTTAGAGAGCATTAAGGTTTTTTTCTTTAAAAAAAAGGTTGCAAAAGTAAAAAGATTCTAAAACAGTTTTTTATTTTAAATAGCACAATAAAACAACATTGGAAAGGGAAAGTCAGCATGCGACTTGGGCCATGTGCATTGTCCCTTTAGATGGGGATTTTCACTTTTAGTCCCTCTCCTTGGCTGACTTCTAAATTGGCCCGTTTGCATTTTATGTTCTTGTAAATTTACCCGAATTTGCATCTTGTCCTAATTTGGCCGCCAGTGCTACATTTAGGAGTTTGGATCTTTTTGCTTTTGGTCCCTCCTTATTATTTGCGTGTTCGATTTGGTCCTATTCTCTTTATCTTTATTTGATTTGCCCAATTTTGGTTTTCAATCCAATTTAATCCTTTTAGTTAATTTGCCATTTTATTATTAAAATTGATTAATTATATTTATTTATTAATTTTATTATTATTGCTATTATTATTATTATTATTATTATTATCATTATTTTTATTCATTATTGTTATTATTTCTCTTGTTGTTTTCATTATTATTTATATTATTGTTAGTACCATTAGTACTCTTTAGTTTATTACTATTATTACTATCTCATCATTATTTTCTATTATTGTTATTAATATACTATTATTATTCTTATTAATGTATTACTATTATTTTTACTTTATTATTATATTATTACTATTGCTATCATCAAATTATTAAACTAATTAATTTCGTATTGATTTTGTCACATTATATATTTTCTTTTTGTATATATTTACATTATTACTGCTATTACTATTATTATTATTATTATTATTATTATTAGACATAACATATATTTTATATTATTATCAACTTTAAATACTTTACATATGTTATTTCTTTTAAACTTTTGTATATATCTTTTATATGTTAACGATTTTAAATTCTTTTATTGTTATTTACTTTGAACTTTATATACATATCACTTATTTTAAATTTTATCTTAAAGTTTTACTTGTATTATATTTATATATAAATTTTCATTTAGGCTTTTTTAAAAAAAATTCATTAAAATGAAAGAGATATTTGATATTTGGCAATCCATGGAATCGTGCCCTAACGTGCTGGGTTGCAATTTCTCGTTTGCTCAAACTAATCGAATGTCTTTTTAGAGTTTCATTCATATTTTCTAAAAAAAAAACTTATAAAAACAAAGGAAATGTTCGGTATTTAGCAATTTAGGGAATAGTGCCCTATCGTGCTGGGTTGCAAATCTCCCGTTTGTTCCAAATAATCGAATATCCCTTTGGAATTTCACTCGTGTTTTCTAAGGCAAGGCAATGTTCAATATTTGGTAATTCGAGGAAACGTGCCCTAACTTACTGGGTTTCGACGTTCCTCGTTCACCTTAACTAACCGAATATCCTTTTGAAATACACGAATTTTTATATAAAAGGCAAGCTCGCTCTCGAAAATTCAAGATGTCGTGTCCTAACTTACTGGATGTGACATTTTATATTTTGAGACGAGAAGGTCTTTAACATTTGAGCATTTTCTTTACAAAGAGGGATCGTATTTTAAATTCTTTCAAGTTTTCAAATTTTCGACACTAAGACACTAATTAATCAACTAGGTACCAATTCTTGGGCGTTACGAGGGTGCTAATCTTTCATTGTGCGTAACTGACTCCCGAACCTGTTTTCTTGATTTACGTGGACCAAAATTGTTGTTTAAATAAATCAAACCATTTATTAAAAACAACACCTTTTACAAGGTGATCCAATCACACCTAAAAAGATTGGTGGCGACTCCTGTTCTTTTATTTTCAAAACCCAAGTCGATTCCGCTTTTT